>NW_022196906.1:35495559-35530920 GCF_008632895.1 Mastomys coucha | reverse complement strand
TCTCTCTCTCTCTCTCTCTCTTTCTCTCTCTCTCTCTCTTTCTTCCTTAAAAGACAAAAAGTTCCTTCAGAGATGCAAAGGCACGACTCGCAGCTCCCAAGAGCCTAACCCGTGGATTTAAACGGTAAACATCACAAGTTAGGGTCTCAGGGACTGTGGGGAGTGCAACACAATTCTTTCATTCTTTCTCGAGACAAAACAAAGCAAAAAATAAAAATGACAGGCAATTTCGGTTGCCGACTGAGGAGTAAAATGCAGCAAACAGGTGGTCCAGTGTGGCTACATCCTGGCTCTCTACGCCTCTTCCCTTCACAAAATTTAGATCCATTTCTGTCTCCATACAGCCCTGTATACACAACACACACACACATATATATAAATGCCTGTTGTATCAAAGAAAACTTGGCAGCTTTGGGTAAAATCATTTACTAAATTGGAAAATAATGAATAGGCTCAGAAATGTCCAGTTCTATTTGGAAAGAAAAGAAGCGATCTACAATTGGAATTAAACATCTCTTCAGACCTTTCATTTCTAACTAGCACGATTGACTGCGAAGAGGAAAATATGCATCTGCCTTCCCCCAGGGCAAGCTTGCCTCATGCAACAATCCTAAGAGATGGGGTTTGCGGGAAGCAGGAAGCAGGATTCCGAGGTTAGATAGGTTTTTGAACTCACCCATTTGAAGTGGAGCCTGGCTGCAGAGCTTCCAGGAGCGCCATCCGGAGCCGGGGGAGAGTGTGAGAGCCGGGGGAGAGTGTGAGCTCTAGGCTGGGCGAGGTGTTCAATAGGACAGAGAATGGGGCGGGGAGGGAAGGCGGGGGCAGGAAGCGATACTCCAAAATCCAGAGAAGACCGTAACTCTGCGGTTTATGCTTTGACCGGGGGTGGGGGTGGGAGGAAGGCTGTTGGGTGGGAGTGGAGGGAGGGGCTGGGGCTGATCGAATTTGGAAAATAGTCGGTTAAAAAAATTAAAAATAAATAAATCGAGAGAGAACGAGAAAATTTCCCAAGGACTGCTCGAAAAAAATTCCTTTTCTTTTTCTTCTTCTTTCTCTAGCATTCAGAGTTCTGTCAGTCTTGCAAAGCTGGCCCTCCTCTGCATCAGCTGCTTGGCTGAGGCCAAGGCCAAAATCACCCAGAGCGAGCACCAGCCTGTCATTTGGTAGACGCAAAGTGGGAAGGGGTGGGTGCGAGCTGGGGAGATGCTCCCCCACCCTCGCCTCCCGCTGCGGATCCTTTGAAGCCTTTGGCCAATATTTCAGAGGAATCCGAGGCATAATCCCCCTCCATCTTCACAGACAGCTACTAGTGCTGTACCTGATAGAGTCGCTTTCTTGAACCTCCTCTGCCTGGGAGCCGCGCTCCTGTGCAGATTCAAAAAAAAAAAAAAAAAAAAAAAAAAGAACCGAAAGGGAGGGGAAGCCTATGGGAAGATGCCTCTTTAAAAAATTTTTCTTTCCCCTCACCCCTCCTTTCTTTCTTTTATCCCAGGCCTGAGCAAAGTAGATGAAGTAGATGGCTGGCTGGGCACACAGAATAACAAAGCTCCTCTGTAAGGAAGACATTAGAGGGGGCCCTTAGACTCAGAATACTAACACTAATAATACTACTAATAATAAATAGAAAGAAAAGGAAAACAGCTAACTATTTTTAATATACTTTCATATACAACTAGGAACAGTTAAGAGCTCCAGGCTCACCCCCTCCTCACCAGAACTACAATCATACCAGCCAGCCCGCTAAACCAGGTCTTTTCCTTCTCTACATGGTCTGTTTAGAACACCTCCCCAACACACAGCACACACACACACCACATACACACACACACACACACCACATACACACACACACACACACACACACCCCACATATACACACACAAAACTTTTTTTTTCTCACCTCTGTAGGTTCAGCTCATGCACAGTCCTTGGTTCAGCTCATGGTCTCTCCTTTTTTTTCTCTCCCTTTTTCTCTCCAAAAAGCTAGACCGTCATCACCATACCTAGTCTCTCTCTCTCCCTCTCCCTCTCCCTCTCCCTTTCTCCCTCTCTCTCTCCCTCTCTCTCTCTCTCTCTCTCTCTCTCTCATATTAATAATAATAATAGCCCTTTCGACATAGCAGCATGAAGTGGCTGCCTTTGAGAAAGCACATTTAATCTTTACTGGCTCCCCTAGGCTTCACTGAAGAAGAAGGCAAGGGGAGAAAAAAGGAGAGAGAGGAAAAAAGGCTTGTAAGGGAGGCTGCTGACGGACAGCAAGCATCAGGCACAAATCAGCGACAAGTTGAATTTTCCTAGACCACACTGCCCCCTTTCTTCTCGGCTCTCTCCCTGGGCTCCTGGAAAGCCCCAGTGTCTGGTTACAGGAGGCAATGGGTCTCTTTCTGCCAACCATGGTACAGATTCCTCACATGCCTGCTTAAACCTCTGGCAGAGTAAGGAATCGATATCCCCCTCTAATCACCTTTAGCTCTTTGATGGCTTCCCCCCTTTTCTGAGAATCCACTTGGCTTCCCTCACATCTCTTCTCCACCCCCTCCCCGCCCTGCTAGGCACTGGCATACAAAGCTCGCAGGCTGTCATCTCTCACTTCCTTCCATATCTTGAAGACAAGCCTCTTCGAAAATTCTCTCGAGCTTGCTCTCTCTGTGTTGTAGCATGTCTTCTCCTGGACTAGCAGCATGGGACACAGAGACATCTCCCTGACTACTAATGAGATCAAAAATACACCATCAGGTCAGGGGAAACTAGACATTGTACTGTATACATTATATATTATATATGTACATAAATATAAATTCTCTTGCTAAATCAACAGTTCAAGTAGCCCATATTTTCTAAGGGGGGGGGGCATGTTCAAGATGGTGAATGTGAAGAAGTAAGACCTCTGGTGTAATGTGGTTCTTTGGTCAATTGTTTGACATCCACACACGTGTGAGGATGAGCACAGGTGAGGCTGTTTGTGAAATTTTCTTGTTCCTTTTATTTAAAAAATGGGCAGATAGTCAACAATGCCCCAAGCATTTCTTTGAAATTTGTGTGTGAAAGCATAAGTGAACAACTCAAGTCTATATTTAAGATACAGAGACACTCTTCAGGCACACAGTAACCCTGATGCTAAAACTCTTACCTTTGAATGGTTGAGTTTTGCTGGTTGCCTCCGGTTGCAATGTGCACTAATTTGCCACTTACGGTCCTGGGATTTGGAAAGCCACTCCATCAGTCTCCTCCTCGGCTCAGCCAAACCCTTGGCTTCCGAGGCGGGCATTTTCCTGATTCCTGAAGCATTTGTATTATCCCCTCCACCCCCATATTCATCAGATACAGGCATACTTTATTGATCAGTCTAATGTCCCTCAATAATGATAAGCAATACTTCAGATGATGAAAAAGAGAAGAGAGAAGGGGGGGCACAAGAAAAAACAGAAGCCATCCCCCAAGAGACGAGGGTTTGCTGTCACAGGTTTTAAAAGGTTGCCATTTGTACAGTGTCCTCTCACAGTGGAAACTGCTCCCAAAATTAGGGTCTCTACCTATCTATAAACACGGGGTATACTGCTGTCTTAACCCAGTTTTCCCAATGAGGCTAGAATCCTGCAGACAACAGACAGTGCTGTGTTAAAATAGAATACGGGGTTCTGTAAATAGCAAGAAAGGGGGGAAGGCAGCCAAAGATGCAGGTTCCCTGCAAGTGGGTGTTTTAAAAGGTAGTTTCTTTGTGCTCTTCACAGACATTCACTGTGCTTTGTCTCTGCTGGTGAGACTTCAGATGCGCAGTTGGAAGCCAAAGGAAAGAGAAGGAAGAGTGCCTGAGATGAAGCAGCAGAGGAAGGGGAAAGAGAGAAGGGAGGGAGAGGAGGAGGAGGAGGAGGAGGAGAAGCAAGCAAAAGAGAAGAAGTTCCAGAATGCTAAAGGATCTTTAACACTTTTTATTTTTTTAATGACCAGGAAAGAGGAAGGTGTTGGCCAGGAGTTGGTGACTGTGTCAGAATCCTTTTCAGATTTGGCCCATTGGGTGTTTGTACTAGACTGATAAAGAAAAGAGGGGGGATGGAGAGAGAGAGATGGGGAGAGAGAGAGAAACATGTTAAAATAATCAAAAAGGGTGGAGCTGTCAAAAAAAAATCTTTGACTCATAGGGTGCCTCCCTGTAACACC
Source organism: Mastomys coucha (assembly GCF_008632895.1). NCBI lineage: Eukaryota > Metazoa > Chordata > Mammalia > Rodentia > Muridae > Mastomys > Mastomys coucha. The sequence goes on along the minus strand of NW_022196906.1, from coordinate 35,526,762 downwards.
ACGATGACTCATTCCTAAGGAGATTCCGTGGTTGTCTTATATACATGAGGGCCTGAGAGCAGGACACTGCACCCAGCCAGAGACGACAGACAAACAGAATGAAATTCTCCAAACCCCTCTGGTTTTCAGTAACAGTCTAGCATAACTTCCATACACTAAGCTAATTTGTCTGTGTCTGTGTTCACTTTGCTTACAAAGATACACAAATGTATGACTTGTGAAAGTTGGGCTAAGGAACACATCATTTTCTCCATACAACTCAGCCATGTCTTCAGAGGATACTTATTTCAAGCAGTTAACACCTGACCCCAATTTCTGTGGGTAATTAGTGAGCTAGATAACCACACAAAGTGGGTAATTATTTAGTACCCAAGGGTACGCTAGAAGTGGGTAGTGGCTTTGTTAGCAAAAGCATATCTCTAATTATTGTATCTATGATGGGTGTTTTAAAAAATACCAGTTACTCTATCAAGCGAACCATGATAAATAAGTAACTGTTTTACTGTCCTCAGCATATACATACATGTCTTCTGTCATGGTTAAGAATATTTACCTCTAACGTATGGAATGTGGTGGAGATTAATTAGTTAACAACTATAAGAATCTCGGAAGATTAAATGGGCTGGAGAGCTTCTAGATACAATATTAGTATCGCTATTGTTACTCTGGCTGCATTATTTCTGACTGAGAGATGTTAGAGGGAGTAAATGCTATTGTTCAGCCTATGTCTTGGTCTGATGGTAATGCAGAGGCCACAAACATAATAAACGCGATCTCGAAAAGTAGTCGACTGCTTAACAGTCTAACCAGGCTGGGAAAGAGAAGTAGACAGTATTGAATTGACAGCTGACTCAGGTTAGATCTGAGGAGTTGGGGTGGGAGGTAGAGAGAGGGAGGAGCAACTGGAAAGAGTCAGGGATGAGTCTGAATCAGCTGAATGACGACTCCCTCCTTCTAAAGTCTTCTACCCCTTTGAGAAAACACAAATGCACAGAAATCCCTCAAAGAAGACACCTGTGCAAGTCTTGGGATAAGCTTAGCATGATCACATCAGTTGTATAGTATTCGTTGTGGAGAAGAACTTCTGTATAGATCATGTAAGCTGATGCAGATGAATTTTAATATACTGTGTTGAGGACAGGCACATCCAGGCCAACCACAGATATCTTCAAGCCAAGATTGGAACCATGAAAAAGAAGCAGTTTATTGCTTTTATAAATCAATCATTCCTAGGGTGAGAAGGGTACTATTTATTTTTACTGAGAAGGAAAAAGGGGAGAGACAAACAGAGAGAGACAGAGACAGATAGACAGACAGACAGACAGACAGACAGACAGACAGACAGACAGAGACAGAGAGAGTCAGAAACAGATAGACAGACAGAGACAGAGAGAGAGACAGGCAGACAGAGACAGAAAGAGGCAGAGACAGAGGGAGTCCATGCATGCTTTAGGGAGCCTGATCTTGGAGATCAACTAAGCATTGAAAATAATAAGAAAAAATAGCAACAAGGAAAACTTAACTAAAACTTACTACTTTCTCTGTGAACATCCATCATCTTGAGCCTGTTGTCTGGGTCTAGCAGAGGCAGGACCTCCGGAGTCCACATCTTCAAGTTGGCTCAAATATTTTTTCTTTCAAAGCAACGTTGTCCTGGGGATTAGCCTAAAGAACTGGGAGGTGCAATCAAGTGGGAAGTGATAGAAAAATATGCAAAGATGTTATATTCTGTGCAGTGGAAGCTTCTAGGGAACTGGGAAGAGTTGACCCCCCCATCCTTCAGCCAACAGTGAAACAGTTGAAATCTCCTCCACTGGCCAGGACACATGTTGAGGCTGTGATTGGAGACTAACATTGGGGTGAATATATTTGAAGTGTTTGAGAAATGAGAGGAAACTTCTCCAAAAGCCATCCAAGCCAGTCTTGTGACCCGAAGCCCAGTGTTTGTCACCCCCCTCTCTGAGCTCAGAACTACAAAGGCTAGCTGGTATTCTCCAACCCGCCCAGCTTCTTTCAAACCCACAGACTGTGCCAGACTTGGCCCCACCTCCCCATGCAGCAGATTCTGTAGCCCTGTTCCACACTATGCTACAGGAAAGGAGATTTCCATTTTAATTGCCCTACCTGGCTCGCCGCTCTGTCACTAGTCCTGGTTCTTGGTTCTTGGCAAGATTTCAAAGGCCCAATCAATTGTTTTGTCTCCCCCCAATCTTAATCTTCAATACATCCGGTTCCTACTTCCCCCAAATGTGATCCTTTCAAACAAAACCCTCTCCTCTGTTGCAGTGTCTTGCATCATGGACACCACTACCTGCTTTCTTTAGCCTCTCTTACTTTTTTTTTTTTTTGCCTAACTTTATTTTATTCTATTCTATTTTATTTTATTTTATTTTATTTTATTTCGCCTCATATAATGGAGGGACTTGAAAGAAAGCCAAAGCCTTTTCTTTCTAGCCTTTCCACCTGTACTAAATCATCTCAGACAATCTAAAACAACTTAGGGCATTTCCTAAATGTTCACCTAAAAAGATCTGGAATCAGCAGAGAACAGGTGTACGTGTTGGGGCGGGGGTGGGGGAAGAGACACATAGAGAGATACATTCAGAAAGATGAAGAGGAAGAGGCAGAGACAGACAGACAGACAGACAGACAGACAGAGGAGAGAGGGACAAAGAGTGAAAATTTACCTAACTATATGAATGCAGAGGAAAGGACTTCAGACAAATAACTGGAAGGTGTTAACTGTGGCAAGAATATACAGAAGATACACATATACACACAAACATACACATGCACACACAGAGATGATAGATAGATAGATAGATAGATAGATAGATAGATAGATAGATAGATAGATAGATAGATGATAGATAGATAATCTATATCAAGCATCTACCCTGTTCTACCATAGTTTCCTTGGATTCTGATAAAGTATTTGCCTTTCTGTGGATAGGTTGGGCCAGGCAACATGGTTCAGCAGCTAGAAGCTGAACCACAGCAGCCTCTGAGATGGAGTGAAACAAAAAAGGAGGGCAAATTTCTCGAACTCACCACCTCTTTCTACATTTGTCTGGGCTTAGCGGGTAAGATACATGACAATGATACCCCTACATATCTCCAAGATGTTCTGACCCTGGCAAGAGCCCTATTTTCCTTAAGGTTCCTGCTTCAGCACTTGTAGGGCACTCTTGTAATCCTCTTTTTCTGTGTTTCCTCTAATAGATCCCTGTGAGGGTGAGGGGCTTCTACATTCCATCTACAGGAAGCTTACATCTCAGTCCTTGCCTTTAAAGATGTTGTGAATGATTTATAGGTGCAGAGAATAGGGTCCAGAATAGGCAGCTCTGCCCAGATAGTGTGAGGCAGTGCCAGGACTTGAACCAGGTTACAATTTGCCTACGTATAGTCTTGTCTTTGCATTGTTACAACCTTCTGCCCTGTATGTTAGTGTAACCGATCTTTCTGATTGGTCTCTTCATAATCCCTTATTTTAGACTTTACTCCATCCTAAGAGTGGTTTCATTTTGACGATTTTATCCAATTAGTTGTTGTCTTGTACTTGGCATTGTTCTGGGAGGTGTCATTCTTGGAGTTGGGAATAGACAAAGGTGCATGACCTCTCTATCCTGCTGTCAGCCACTTTGTGATCTAAACCTGCGGAGGAAGAAGTTTTGACAATTTGCTATGTTCCCTCAGGAGAGTGCATGGCACCTACATACAACATGAGGTACCAAAGGGTTTGAATACATTTTTATGATAGTAGTTTTGTATTGAAGCTTTACATTTTATTTTACACTTATTATTTACTGTGGGGTAGACGATATGCCACAGCACCTAAGTGGATATCAGAGGACACCTTGAAGGGTCAGCTGTTTCCTTCAACCGTGTGGGTTCTAGGAACAGAAGGAAGTTCAGCAGGCTTGTCACCAAACACCTGTAATCACTGGGCCATCTTGTTCCATATTATAGCTTTTTGAAAGACTGGGATTATGTTTAAAGTGGCCTTTTGAGAAGTTAGCACAATGCCGTACATAACTAACCAGCATGTAAAGAATGGTGAGAGTCAGCCTAATTTTTTAAAGACTATTGTCTGCCTGATGGTCTATGTAGAGTCACATTTATAATTCCTTCTGTAAGTTCTGAAATCACAGGGTTTCTTGTGTAGGGCCACCTCACTGTGGCTCCGGAGGTCTCTTCAAGTGATATATTGTGTCAGGTAATATGGTAGTGAAGGAGTATTCTGGTCTGTATACAGGAAAGGGACTTGTGCAAGACCATGTACAGGGGTCCAGTTCTGCAGTAGGCAATCCAGCCACAATGCCCTCATTTCAGAGAAAGAGGGCGAGTTGCTCCAAGAGTTTCATGGCTGTCTGGCCTGAATGTCTCTAGGGTTTCATAATGTGTACTTTGAAGAAAGATTAGACAATTCTTTATTTTGCTTAAGGGAAGAATATTTTAAGTACATATAATTGCTATCTTTGCAGGCTAACTTCTATTCTGGTCTTAAAACAAAACAAAACAAAAGGTTTCACATTTTTTTTTTTCACTTGAACCTGTCTACTAGCTCAGAGATAGAGAAAAACCAAATTCTCAGACAAACAAATCCAGGCAGTGGAGACATTGTTGGGTTGGTATAACTGGATGACCGGATAGGATATAAACGTGTGAGATGCCTTGGGTACATTTCCTCCTGGCCTCCTGGGTACTTTGCCAATGTTTCCTCCTGGAGTTTTCTCTGAGGAGTGGAGTCAAGAGCATAGAACACCATGGGTAGCAAGAGAGGAGGAGGAAGTGGGCTAGGAATCATGGCTGGAAAGTATGATTGACAGTCGTTGTGGAGCTGTAGTACAGATCTATTCTGTTCACCCTACATTGTCTGCCGTTGAACAGAGCTAACAGGGTGTATGACTAACCTGGTGTTCACTCTGTCCTCAATCATGCTGGGTATTCTGAGGCCACTGAATTGGTTACAAACATGTTGCCAACTTGGGAAAAATTTTCATGCTATCAGCACAGTTTGTAAAGTTGTATCCTTTGGTGAGATTCCTCAAGCTAGAGCTGGGTAGGATGCCACAGTTACTCTATTACAAATGCACTCAACATATAGAGTGCTCAAACTCTCCCTGAAGGAGTCCCCCAGGAATTCCCTGCTCTTCACAGGAAGATGGGGAATGGAAATGCATTTACATACTGCATGGTCAGCAGAGCCCTTTTTCTTAGGCAATGAGACTGAGCCAATAGGGAGTGGCATGTGCTACAGGTTGCATGTGGCTCAAGTATTCCTAACTTTGTCATTTCACACATAAAAACTGTCTGCTAGTTTTTAAGTTTCTGGTTAGGTGTGTCAGGATAAAAATGTGCATGATTTTCTTCATAAGGAAACTTTGATTTTCTTTTGTTTAGGGAGTACATTATGGTTTAATAAACGTTGTTCCCCTAAAAGGCTTGTGCGTTGTTGAAGACTTGATCCAAGCCAATGATGCTATCGACTAAGGACTGGGTCATGCTTTTCTCATCAAGGGATCAACCCACTGAGAATTCCACAGGCTGAACTGCCAACTAGGAGGTGGGACTGGATGGGAAAAGTAAGTCCCAGTGTGTGCACACGTGCATGTGCGTGCGTGTGCGTGTATGTGTGTGTGTGTGTGTGCGTGTGCGTGTGCATGTGCGTGTGTGTGTGTGTGTGTGTGTGCCCAAGAGTGGGGTGGGTTGGGGTCATGTTTGAAGAGTATACCATGTCCCCCGTCCCTTCCTGTTGGTCTCAGTTTTAGCCAAGCAGCTTTCTTCTGCCATACCCTCCTCGTCTTTCCGCTGGACCTCACCACAAAGGGACATAGACCAAAAACTCTGGACTTAGGGGACAATCTTTTCTCCTTTAAAATGGTTTTTCTCTAGTATTTTTACACAAAGACTGAAAAACCAACAAACTAGGTATTAGGAAAAAAATCAATCATCCCTCAGTATATACATATAATAGTATTTGTTGTTATGACTTTAGAAAATGATTCTGTTCCCCCTTCTGTCTTCCAGCCTAACCATGCAGAAGGCCTGCTGCTTGTCCAATGGGGGTCCCATGGAGCCTGAAGATTCTGGAAAGTAATGTGCAGTCAGACCATGTAGTGCCCTGAGATCTGGTGAAAGGAAGTGGAGAAATGTCTCTATCTCTGGGATAATGAGAGAGAAAAAAGAGTCCTCCCAAGGCTGGATGTCTATTACCTGTACACCAAGAGGACTCTGGGTCAGAAAGCCCATTATTTTTGGCCAAAGGGTGTCATCTGGGAGCCAAGTTCTGTTTCCTCCTAGAGTCCCTGCCATTCATTCATCATTAGGTTCAAGCTGCCAACCCAAGAGATGCAGATCCATTCCCTGGGGCTTTGGAAGATAGAGGTTACTGGGACAAGATCCTAGAAAGGATAACCAAATAAAGACACAGGCCAAAGATTTGGTCTGGAGTCATTCCTATACTTTTGAAACTGTCACACATAGCCTGGGGCTTTGGAAGAAAAAGAGATGAAAGGGAAAGCTATGAAAGCCAGGAGCATTCCCATCAAAGATCAGCTGGTGTGGTTTCTAGAGACTCTGACTGACCAAATTCATGTTCCTTAGGAACGGGCTCCTTTGTAGTATCCGTGATCCCTGGCTCTCTAAGCACTTTTCAACATAGGCAGGGCTAGAGGAAGACGTCTGACTTACCAAGAAGGAGAGGTTAGACTCTGGTCTTCACAGTTTCCAGTCAGATTCTCAAAATTATCTTTCACAGTCGTTCATGTTCGAAAGTCAAGGCAGTGGCTAGGGAGATGGGTCAGTGAGCGAAGGGCTTGTTGTGCAAGAATGGGGACCTGAATTTAAATCCTCATCATTTGCATAAAATCGAGGCTTAGTGATGTGTAACTGCAACTGCAGCTTACGGTCTCCAGTTATGCACGTATGAACAAATGCACCCATATGCACACATACACATAACACATACATGTGCACACACACACACACACACACACACATGTCCTCACATTCAGACTTTTCATATTCTCTAGCCTTTGCAGGTCTCATGCTATTCTCTTTTAACCATTTACATTCTAACAGTAGGATAGGAAGGGATGGAAATGAGTATCTTCATGCCACCATTCCTATCTCACAAGTGGGAACCAAGACAGTTAATGACTAAGTGCTTTTATCAGTAGGGCTGTAAGAGCACCGACCATCAAATCTAGGTCTCAGCCCAGCTCTTGTGAGCTAGGATGCATACATTGCAGCAAATTCATTCAAAGGGTGGGTTTGCATGAATCGAAGGTGTCTTTAATAATAACCACGCCCCATGGTTCCCTCTGTTATTAATGAAAAGACAGTGTGGCAAGGAAGGGCTTTCAACACGGCACAATTAAATTTACTCAAGCGTTTGTGAAATGGATGAGCCTCCAAAGTGCTGAGCATGCAGAATTAGAAAAAAATTAAAAGAATACAGAAGCATAATTTGAGATATATTCTAGGATCCAAGGTGCTGTAGCAGAATCAGAATTACTGTAGAGATTCAAACATCAAGAGATGAAGAGGAAGCACTCTGGGGAGAAGCTGAGGGTTATTTTAAAGGCAGAAACTGCTACCTCGGAGATTTTAAATTTGGCACATTTGACACTTCTCAAGGAGTCTCTCCCTGCTACAAACAGCAAGGACATGAATACTGAAGAGTGTGGGTCACTGGAGCCAGGCTTCTTTTCTGGGGTCCAGTGCTTTGACCTCTGTGGAGGTTGGACTCTGGACTCCCATATAGGACAGCACATGTCAAACTATAGGTAGCCTATGACACCACACCCTCTGATTTGTGGGGAAGGTGAAATCCTTCCTTTTCCTCTCTGTTTTCATTCTCAAGTCTTTAAAGACTGGCTGTGAGATTTTGATTCCTTACCCCAATTCTGGATAGCCCAATTAGGTCTGTGGCTTTGCAAGCTTAGCTCTGTAGTGTGAGTAGGGGAGGGGCACAGAGAACATCAGGTGTCCTGCTTATCATTTTTATATTTATCCCCTCAATAGAGAGTCTCCTACTGAACAGGAACCTCACCAGCTTTCAGCTAGGCATCCTTACCAGTGAATCGTGAGCAATTGTTTAATCTCTGCATCCTTATGGGATTACAGTTGTATACAGCCACTGTCTTGATGTGGCTTCTGGGAATCTGAACCTATGTTTTCATGCGTGCGTGGCAAGCACTGTAGCAACTGAGGCAGCTGCCCAACACCTCAGAAGGATTCTTATATATACGGGAGAGGACAAGACATTTTGATATTTGGTATATACTAAGGTATAGCACCGCGCTGGCCTTCTAATAAGAATTTTATGAGTGTTTTTTTAAATTCTGCATTCTTCTGGAATATTGATAAAATCCAGGTCATAAAGTATGAAAGGAATACAGGTCAATCAACTGATTAAATACAGATTAGGACTTTTAAATTGTTTTGATTTTAGTTTTCTGGGTTTTGTTAGTTGGTTGGGTTTTTATTGTTGCTGCTGTTGCTTTTGTTGTTTGCCTCTGTTTGTTTGCTTGCTCTTTTGTTTGGTTTAAAGATCAGATTTTTCAGTACGGTCCAACCTTTACAAAACTTGCTGTTTAGCTCAGGCAAGCAAGCTAGCCTTGAACTTGCAGTGTTGCTGCTTCAGCCTCCCAAGTGTTGGGATTATAAGCCACTGTGTCCCACCCAAACAAGTAATCTCTAATTGATCATTCTCCTTTCCTTTCCAGGTAGTCAGGTGATCCTGATTACCACAAATCTACATCTCAGAGTTTATGAAAGAGAGAGAAGGTAAAAAAGGAGACAAGTACGTTGAACATAAAATAAGTAAGTCTGCTTCCATTCAGATTCTCTTTAAAATATTAACAGTGGTAAGGATGTTTCTCGTGTGGGGATCTACTTGCTTTGTCTAGTGTGGTAAAAAATTATCAATGTGCCAGGAAGTGAGCTGTGTTCAGAGTTGCTGAGGCATGTACAGACTGGCTAGGGAGTGTAAAGGCAAGGGAAAAATCCTGTAGATTGTCTTTTTTGTTTTGGTTTGGGTTTTGTAAATTTTTTTTTGGTTTTTTAGTTTTGTTTTGTTTTTAGATTGTCTTAAACAAAGTTTTTCTGAACTTTTTTGTATTTATTGGTTTTTAAACAATTCTTCTTCATACAATGTATTTTTATCACATGCTATCCCCTCATCCAACTCCTCCAAGATCCTCCTGACCTAATGAACATGTTTAACATGAGTTTAATTAAGCATGATGATTAAAAGAAAGGCAGGCAGTCTGAAGAAAGCAAGAGAGACCTGGAAGCATGGTGTGGGATTCTCTGAGTCATACAAAGTAAGACATATCCAAATGTGGGAATGGGCTCCTCAATGAAAAGCTGCCAGAATCCTACACAGCAGGTCTTTTCTTTTGGGAACAGGTAGAGATTATACCGGAAGACACTTATGCATAAAACACGATTCCCTATCCTACTAAGCACAGACAGAGAGGAAAATAGAGCTGTCACAAGAGTTTCTGAGTCTTTTTTGGCTCCTCTTGTGGCCCCATCTCTCCTTCCTCAGAGTCTTCAGCTCACTCTGAGCCCATCTTAAAGCAGGATATGTAACCCCAAGATTGATCATAGTCAGTTCTTAATAAATGTTGCAATTAAGTCATCATACAGATAAATTGACAACTACAAGATGAAGTAAGACTGTACCCAAGATAAACAAGGAAAAATGGGGGTCCCAGTAGATCTAGATACTGAGCTAAGTCTCCAAAAGGGGAAGGGACATTCAGCAAGCGCAAATTTTCCTTCTTCTTTGAAGATGCCAAAATCTGGTGTGCCGAGTTACAGGCATGAACTTGGAGTCCGGCCCTGGGGAAAACTGAAGGCTGACATTTCCTTGTCTGAGCTGCTTGCTTGAACTTCTGGTTCTATTTCGGTCTCAAGTGGTCCCAAGACACATGACCCAATGGAAGAAATAAAGGACTGAATTTTAAGAGATCCGAATTCTCTGCTCAGTTTGTCATGGAGACCTTGGGTAAGACATCTCACCTCTAAGATCATGAGCAACCTTCATTAAACAACAGATGAGACGGCTGAACTGGACAAACCCCACCCTTCAAGAGAACTTTAGGATAGCACCATCCAGCTCTGTATTTGGGTTCCCTTCTTACAAGGACATTTTCTGAACAACTATGATAAAGCTGGAATTTGGATTTTATAGCTAGAGGAATGAGGAGATGGCTCGGTGGGAAAGTGTGCCTGCCACATAAGCATGAGAACCTGAGTTCAGATCCCCAGAACTTCTGTAAATGCTGGAGATGGCTACCTGTGTGCCTGTAACCCCAGGGCTGTTCAGTTTCGGGGCCTAACACAGGTGGTTTTCAGGAACTCTTTAGCCACCCAACCTGCTTGAAATAGTGAGCTTTTTTAAGCTCAGTGAGAGACTCTGCCTCAAGGAAATAATGTAGAGAAAGAGGAAGACACTCAGTGTCCTTCAGCCATCTCCACACATGTTCACAGAGATGCACATGTACCTGAACACACATGTGCATGCACACCACACATACAAAATAAATAATTATAAATACATAAAGCATATGATCTCATACTAAAAACAATTTATAGTATAGATATACTAATCAAGAGGAGAAAGATGTTCAGAATCTCAGCATGGAGGGATCCATCACAGCAAGTGGGAGAGTGAAAAAGGACCATAAATTTCTGTGTATAATATCTCCTGATACTCAAGTAGAAATGAAATATAGACAGACAGACAGACAGACAGACAGACAGACAGACAGCATAAGATTTATAGGCAGTAAAAAAAATATCTCGAGGAAAGACAGCATTATTTGTCATTTATAAAGTTGAAGTCTAGACAGAATAGCTGACTAATCAAAAAATGTGCTCTGAAGAGGAAGTCTGACCTCATGCAGAGTGTCAGCCTCACCCCTATTTAAGTACATTGTCTGCATTTGTCAGTGACAGAAAGAACAGTGCTCCATGGGAGCACAATACCACTGCCCACTGTGAACGGGCAGAACTGGCCCAGGTTTAGCATCATGCTCACCTCAAATCACCCCTGCAAAAAATGCTGTTAATGTCAACTTCTATAGAAAGCAACCACATCTGTAATTCAGATAACCTTCCTCCTAGAGACTTTCCCATAGCCAGACCCTTGTCTGTCTATGGATCAGAGAATTTGCCCTTCATCCCAGCTTCTCTACCTTATCTGTCTGTCCATTTTCTTCATCAGGAGCTAAGAATTTTACAAAGCTCAGGTATGCAAAATAATGCCAGGTCAAGATATGAAATCTTATTAGCAGAGTTTTGTCTAATACTACACTAATCACCTAAAGAAATTGCCCTTATCTAATTTTTAAGTGTGCTTATATGTACTTATATACTTAAAATGTATTGATATTTTGAATTTTAATTCATTTTCTAGGGCAGCATTGAAAGCGATAGGTTTGGTTATAGCATTTTCATAGACATCTGCCACGATGCTTTGTTCTTATTCATGCCCCCCACTAACATCGTTTCCACTGACACTTTAAAATACACGTTCATGGGTCCACTATCACGGCGAGATTATCTAACTGTGCATGCATGTACTTACAACCATGTATATGTGTATGTATGGGACCAGGTAATTAATTACTTATGCACATGCTTGATGTAGCTGTCTTCCCCGCCCCCTCTCCCAGCCCACCTAGGAAATCTGTTTGGAGATCAACCACTGCTCTCTCCTTGGACTTGATATATAGCGTAGCCAGCCATCCTCGATTAACACAGCTCTCTCCTGGGAAAAGTCACAGAATAACTTTATTGATCTCCCTTTCTTCCCCTTCTTCACATTTCTCTGCTAAAACGTTGCCTTAACTCTTAAACATTAGACCACAAGGAAACAAGGGAAAAATGAAAACCTTAGGTTTGGAGGATAGGGTTGATTTTCTTATATTCTTTTTTGAAGGAAAGATAAAAAATGAAAAAGAAAAAAAACAACAGGTAGCCCCCTGGGTGTCTGGGCAGCAAGGAAAAGATGCTGAGTTTCCTGGTTTTCTTAACACAGAAACCTGTGCTTTGCATGCACTGCTTAACTGTGTTCCGCTCCTCCGGGGCTCTTCATCCTCTGTGACACCGCCATCTTTGAAAAATGCCATGACTTTTATAAATACCGTTTTCTCTCACACTTCTGAGCGAACACCCAGCACACCAGCATGTGGGGAACCAGAATATGTTTCCTTTTACTACTCTTGGGGTGGGTTAAGGGGCTCCCTTTTTAAATTTTTAATTGTGGTTGGATTTTGTTGCCTTTAAACAAAGAAAACTATGGACAGAGGCTTCAGGATCCTGGGTGCAGTTAAGAAGTTTCTCTGATACAATTTTATTCAGGTTTCTATTGTTGCCATTTGTCAGTGCCGGGGATCAAACTCCACACCTAGACAAGCACACTACCACCAAGGTACCCTCAGCCCTGAGCACTCTGATTTTAGAAATAACAAAAAGGAGGTTGTCAGGAGTACCCTCCTGCCTCCAGTTCTTTAGATAACAGGGGAAGAATGTCCCAGTGCCTCGCTCTCCCTGTCCTTCCAGCTTCTGAGCCATCCTGTGGGATCAGTTCTGAGAGTGGGCAGGGAAGGGTCAGGGCAGTGGAGAGAAGCAGAGAAAAGGGAACACTGAGAGGGCGAAGCAAAACCTCTAAAAAAACACCCCCTTCTGCCCTTCATTTACTTCTACTCCCTGTAATAACAGTTCCTGAAAGGCTCCTGAAGTTTCCAGGTCTACCAAGTTCAAGGCTTTTAGCACCCACAGTTTTTTTGTTCCCTTGTTTAAGGGTTTTTTTGTTTTTGTTTTGTTTTGTTTTGTTTTGCTCCTGTGATTTACATTAAGTCATGATAAGCATATAAAGATGCCTAATCAAAGGGATCCTACCATTTACAATGGAATGCTTGACTGAGCCAGCTACTTGAGAGGCAGAAGCAGGAGGGTTGCAAGTTCAAGATCAGCCCCATCAACTTAGTGAGGCCCAGTCTCAAAACGAAAAGCAAACAGGATGGCATCACAATGGTACTGCCCTTACCTCACATGAACAAGACCTGAAATTGAGCCTCAATGCTGCAAAACCCAAACCGAATCCAATCAAGCCAAGCGCTTACATGAACCGCTCACTACTCAGATATAAGCTGAAGACATTCACAGAAAGGAAATAGAGGCCTCACACCTAAGCAAGGTTACTACAATGGCCAATGGTAAATGTACAACTGAGTACTAACAATAAAATGTCTACCTCTTTTAACATGCAATTAATAGACACACCCAGAGCAAGGACATCAGCTCACCATACTGCTGAGGGGATATACTTTCTTTCTTCCTGGTTTATAAGCTTAGTTTTAATTAAATGCCATATGAATTTTAACTATCTGGCTTGTCATTGTGTGTGTGTGTGTGTGTGTCTGCATGTGCATGTGTGTGTGTGTGTGTGTGTGTGCGCACACGTGTGTGAGTACTTGCATTTTTTTCCCTTCTGAAACTTGAATGAATGAAGAGACAGCCATTTAGAAGTACTATGGGTAAAAATGGGTAGGAAGGCATGCTAAGAATAAAGCCATCTTGTTGAAATCAAGTTCTACTCTGCAATGTGGAGCAGGCAGATTGTGAGAATCCTGTCCTGATATCCTGCTGCATCTGCCTCAGCCCTCTCTGTACTATGACTGAACTGGAGGGGCTCCAGAGTACATTTTCAGGGAAGATCTTTTTTGTATTAAAGGAGCCAAGATTGCCATTTTTCTAGGCAACAGAAATCTTTCATTTTACTCCACAAGTATAGTCCAGCTGCAGCATCCATTTGCCATTGGGTTCATGGAACTTCCAAGCATTCACTCTCCCAGGATACCAGAGCACTAGCTCAGCTTCCAATGTGAGATCTTTCTTGGCCTTCTATATGGAACAGTGAAGAAAGATAACAAAGCCATCATCCTTTGAAGCTACTGTGTGAAAAATTTCAGAATGTGACACCCAACTATCTAGTCATCTCATTAATTCACTGTATTTTATAGGATAACTCTCATACTCAGTGTACATAGTCTAGGCTCATTGCTAGGTGGTATTATGGTTTGAAGTTGAATGTCTCCCCCACTGGCTCATGTTTGTAATACTTAGTACACAGTTTGTGGCATTATTTTGAAAGCTATGGACCCTATAGGTGGTGGGGCTTGGCTAAGCAGAAGTAGATTCTCAGAAGCAGGACTCTGAAGGTTATTCTCTCCCTTGGTTTTGTTCTATCTCTCTGTGTTTCTGGTTTGTCACCCTATGAAGACCTACCATCACAAATCACAGATGCACAGAAGGAGCTGCTCCATCCAGCCTTGGATCTCCAAGAGACTACCCTTGAGTCTGGAGAGGAGATTGAGTGTTTAAGAGCACATCCTTGCTCCTACCAAGGACCTGAATTTGGTTCCCTGTGCTCCCATCTGTTTATAACTCCAAATCCAGGGAATATGACACCCTTTTCTAGCTTCTGAGGGCAACTACAAACACATATACATACCACCATGCAGACACACAAGCTCACATGTAATTAAAACTAAAAACAAACATTTTAGAGAATTAGGAATTTCAAAATAAAATAACTACTCAGTAGTCTTCAACAATACAGCTTTCCAGAGGTTACATATTTACTTCCTATTATATCTCCATATCATCTGATTTAAGCTTGCCTGATCAACATTATTAACTAGCAGTAAGCCTCTACAATGTCCTTCCCTTAACAAGTTTGATGTAGACACCACAATGAATCTGGATCTATTGTATACATTAGGAGAAGAGTTCAACATTAACTCTTGGAGATAAAAAGGCAAGGTTACTTTCTATATTTTCCCCCTCTAATGTGAATGAACACAAGAGTAATTGCTTTGTTTCTTAGAAAGAACCTAGAACTTTGCATCCCAAAGGAAATTATTCCAAAGAAGACTACAGTATCAAGGCAAAGATTAAAGCCTTGATCCAACCCTCTCTTGCTTGATATATACAGACTATTAAGTGTCACTCTCCCTGTAGTAGGCCGAGGGAATGACCACTGAATTCTAAACATTTTGACAATGTGTCATAAACAATCCACTGGTGAAACACCAGGTTCCCAACCACATTATAAGCAAATAAATAAACACAATACACTTTTTGTTCTTCACATTGAAAGACTTCAGGAGTACATAGTTTTAATTGGCAGTCTGGCATCACTAAAAGATATAACTCTGCCATTTCCTTCCTGCTCTTGGTCTACAGTTTCCCGGGAAGATGGCACATCAGTCACACTGGCAGTTAGGAAAAGCTTGCGAATCTCCTGGAAGATGTAAAATACTGTTATGCCAAGAGAGAAGAGACTGAAAGTAGATGCTTCTTAGAAGTCACAGAGGTTATGATAGGTTCTAGCATTCTATATGGCTCACATAAAGCCAGAAAAAGAAGGACTGTATCTTACACAAATTATCCCACTGACCCTTCTTTCCAAACAGGACCAATATGTAACATATACAAAATTAACATGACTCCTTTCACACCAAGGTATGCAGATGTTTCAGTCAGCATTGCCATGTCCTGGAGTTTGCCTTTTGTTATTTTAGTAGAATCTCAGTGATGCCTTAGACTGCCCATGACAATGATGGTAGCATCTGTAGGAGTGGTACTGATGCTAAGGTCCTGTTCCCCAATTGGTTCTTGATCTGTCTGTCAGTAAAGAAGCCATGCAACAATTGCTAGGTGGAAAGAATAGGTGTGACTTCAGAGTCCCTGGAGGCAAAGAGACAGACACAGGAGAGGAGTGGAGAGTTTACCATACTTCTGAAGGAGGAAAGGTGACCAGTCATGTGAGATCTCAAATGGAGTGGCCACACAGGCTACTCCTACAAATGGGCAGTCAGGATGTTTAGCTGGGACTAGATGTAACTGAGCAACTAAAGTTTAGGGAAGGTGAAGAAGTGTGGCACTAAGAATATTGATAAGGGCATGCTTTTCCAGAAGAGAGATAAGTAGCACCTAGCCATTGTGTCAAAAGGCAAGTTGAAATTGAACAACTGTATGTGTCTGTGCCTTTTATCCATGGATTCAAGGAAAGCTGGGTAGGGACTGGTAGCATAGCCCATTCCTGGATCTTAGACCAAGTAGCAAAGCTACTCGCAACATCTGACAGCCAACGATGAAGGCTGGGATTGTAGACAAAAAGCTGATGTGAAATAGGGAATGGAGTTATACAGCATGACTGGAGACCAACGTCTGTTTCTATGCTACTTTTATGCTAAGGGAAAAACTGCCCAGAGAATGCTTTGGGATATTCCTGAACCCACAGAGATTCTAAAACTCAATTAGCAGGAAGAGAGAAGATTTCAGTTTAGCAAATCTAAAGATAACTTGGAAAATCCCACTAAGTGTATTCTTGAAAATTCAATGGATAAAATAGAATTGAAAGAAAGAAGTGGGTGATGATTAGACTAGCAAGATGGCTCAACAGGAAAAAGAAGTTACCACCAAGCCTGGCAACTGAGTTTGACCCCAAGACCCATGTGGGGGAAGGAGAGAATTGATTCCTGTTGGTTGTTCTCTGACCACAGCATATGTGATGTGGCATGTAAGGGACCACACATACACAGACATATATACAAATGCAAAAATAAATTTATATATGTAAAAAGGAAATGGATGATGAAAAACACTTGGACATGGGTTTTTAACCCAGATCTGCCACACTCAGTAACTCTGTAAAGCTGGGCAAGCTATTTATGATGAAATCTCTGATTGTGGATCTGCGAAATGGATATCACAGTATCATCTATTGCTAATGTTTTATGTATGTATGCATGCATGCATGCATGTGTGGGGTTGTGCACATGTCATGGTGCAAGTGTAGCACTGAGGATAACATACGGGAGTCACTTCTCTCCTTCCACAATGTGGGTCCTGAGTATCAAATTCAAGTCATCAACCTTGGTGGCAAGCACCCTTCCCCACTGAGACATCTTGCTGGCTCTTATATGCTAATTATTTGGGGCTTTATTCAGATAAGAAATGTAAATTATCATAGTATGTGCTATCCCAATTTCCATTTTACCTCTCTTCCATGAGTTAATAAAAAAAAACATTTTTGTACTGTTTAGTAAATTTATTAAATTTATTGGTTTAAAAGTTATTCTAAATGTGACTTGTTGTGGTACCACATCACATCATTTATTTACAAGATAAAAATATCTACCTCAGTATAATGAAGTCTTAATTATTAAACCATGCTCAGTTCCAGGTTTTTCTAACATGTAATTGGGTCCTCTCAAGAAAAGGTGTGGTCCTGTGGCTTTGAAAGGAGAGGACAAGCTACTCTATGAGCCTGTGATGTCAAGATGTTTACCTTCTCAAGGCCAAGGCTTCCTCATCTGCTAAACAGACATAGATAGCATTTTTTTCACTTCTGGAGTGGTTGGATGGGCTAGATGTGGGATGCAAACACAAAGTAGCAACTCAACAAACATGGTTCCCCTTTACCACCATCAATGAGGTCGTGACATTAGCAGAGACAGATTTTATTTTGACATTTCTGGGGTTGTTGATGGTCATTTCTCTCTAGTATTTTGAGTTGTTTATTCGGAGGAAGAAATTAATTGATTTCTAGTTTAGGCTTTAATTTCTTTGACAGTTAGAACTACTCTTTCCCAAATTTCATGATGCTTCTACATACCATCAAATGCCTGTGGCATTCCAATAAGAGCTCTACATTTCTTATATGATTCTTGAAAAACTAATGTAGAAGCCATTTGTCCTGAAGAAAAGTTTTCAGGAGTTTGTTTTCTTCTCATGATGTTTTCAGAATCCTGAGACTTGAATTCTCCCATCTTTCTCGAAACCTTCTTAGCATATAAGGGGAGGGCTTCTCAAACTCTGGAGCTCATTTCATAACATTATGGAAGAAATTATGCAATGCCTTTAGAAACATTACTCCATCTTCTGCATGCCATTTCAATAATCCCAGTGATGAAACCATCCTTCTATCTTTGTTCATGCCATACTAAGTGGCATGACCCATCTTTAGATTTCTGTGTATTTGGATAGTTCTGAGGCTCACAGTCGTTAGTGCCAGAAAACAGCAGAAAGCTGACCAGGGGAAAGTTTCATCAATAGTACTGTGTGTGTTCCCAGTGTTCCCTGTCCCAGTATGCCCATCCTCACCTGCCTATAAAAACTGGCACCTTGTCTATCTGCATAGGATTGTTTTTCCTCTTGAAAATTCTCACTCTGTGCTTTAGTCTCAGACTGCTCCCACAAAACTGAATTTCTGATCTTGTTCCTTCCAGGCAGCTCTTGCCTGTTGCTACCTATATCCCAGGGTGGCATTGTGACCAAGGTTCTGTCAAGGATCTAGTGTAATCACATTTGAAACAAGAATGCTGGGCTCTCTGGTACTCTGTGCAGACACATTAAAGACAATTAAAAGAAAATACAGACATTATTCAAATGCTTAAGCACTAAGCATTACTGATATTATTAATACAGGAAATCTAAGGTATTTAAGTGGAGTACACTGTTTCCGGTACTGTAATTCCAGATTATGTGTGGAGTGAAAAGAACAAGTTCTCATTTCATCTCCTGGCTCAAAAGTTTTACTCAATATACTGTCCTCAGACAGAGGATATACCAGCTATTAAAACAATAAAATAGACACTAGCTTGATCTCAGCCTAAATGATGATTTTAATAGAATAGGTTCCATATAATTTTAAACTAGTCAATCTATAGGTTATTGTAAATTTAAAATCTTGAAGTGTATTTCTTTTAAAATAATGCATGTTTTGCAGAAGCAAAATGAGCATGCCTAGAAAAAGCTAATAATAGTAAATATAGAAGAGAAAACTTTGCATACCTGACACATAAACAGCCCACAAGCATACTGATAGGACTCATAGCTTTCCATCAGGAGGCTAAAGAGAAGGCTGGAAACTTAGCTTCCAACCATGGCTCTTCTTGATCATCAAACCCCTTTTCTGTACCTCCCACATATGCCTGTGTATCTCACCCTCTAGTGCTCATATATCTTGAATACTTTTTTGTAATTCACTAAAAGCAGATATTTGCTAAAGCCTTGGATGTGAAAGTTGTCAATCCTGTGGAATGGACACTGATTTGGTCTACTTAAGAAAATGCCTTCCAGCATGTTGGCGATTTGTGCACTCTTGAGGCAGAGGGAGCTGGATCTCTGTGAGTTCAAGGCTATCCTAGTCTACAGAACTAGTTCTAGGACAGCCAGGACCACACAGAGAACCCCTGTCTCAAAAAAGGGGGGGAGGAAAGAAAAGAGAGATGACAGGGAGAGAGAGAGAGAGGGAAGGAGAGAGAGAGAGGATGGTTTCCACTCATGAGCAAAGTGCCGTCTATACAGACATGTATTTTTTTCAGAAACGGTGTCTATGAGAGCCAGTTCCTTATTCATAGTGATGAAAATACCCAAGAAAAAAACCAATTTAAGAGAGGAAGGATTGTGGATTGTGGCTTCAGAAGGTTCAGTCCATAGTCAGTGGCATCCATAGTTTCTAAGATAGCACACTATGGCAGAACAAAGTGGCTCACCTTATCAGAGCCAGGAAGCAGAGAAAGCCTGACACATGTCCCTGGGAGCAGGCACATGCTTCAGAAATGTCCTCCTGGTTATCTGCTTCCTCAAGTTAGGCCACACCTCCTCACAGGCCATTTAGCTACAAGTATTACAGGGTTGATGATATAGATGATAAGTGATATAGTTAGCATATTCAGGAACCAATCCTCAACAGGTGGGGACCAAGCCTTCAACATGTGAGTCTTTGGGTAGATACTTCCTGTCTAAACTATAATAGCATTAAAAAAAAAAAAAAAAAAACCAATGGCTATTTTTATGCTTCCACTGTTAGATTAAAAAGTCAGACTGATGATGCAAATAACTATTACTTCTCTCCTTAGAAGACATTGGACTTTGCTTTCTACCCCTAAGTTAGGGACTCATATAGAACCTAATACTCTGCAGTATGAATAAGTAACAAACCCTTTTTGCTCAGAGGTCAATGTTTTAACAGTCTCAACTTCCTGGAACCCAGCCTGGAATGTAGAAGTGAGAAAACCAGACAAGTAGAGCTCAGTGTCCGTACAACATAGTGATGCTTTCTTTTCACGGGCCACACAGAACTGTCCACCGACCCAAACTCATACTTTATCACAATTCTTCTTACTTTTCCCCACATCGGAATATGGACAAATCATCTCCAAGTAAAGTGGAAGTCAGAGGAAGTGTGTGCATGGAAGGACTCAAAAATACAACCATCACAGCTAAAGACCAGAATGACTGAAACAGCTCAAATGTAGAGAAAGGCATCCATGAGCACAAGATTCATGAGCCTCACTTGAAAGAATCATACTTAGGACTATTCACAATGGCAACCTGTAGCATCATTCACAAGGGTAACCTTTAACACCATTTGAAAGATGTCCCTTATCTCCATTCAGAAGAATTCCATTCACAAGGATGTTCCACAGCCATCAAGGAGGTAACATATTGAAAATTATTTAAAGACAGAGGATCTGGGCCCAGTGGCACATACCTTTAATTCTAGCATTTGGGAACGAGAGGAAGGTGGATCTCTGTGAGTTCAAGACCAGTCTGGTCTACATAATGAGCTTCAGGCCAGCCAGTGCTACATCATAGAATTTTGTCTCAAAAGCAAAATATCAAAAAGAAAGGGAAAGGGATCAGATAAATTGTTCCATGAGTTAAAGTTCTAGCCCCGTAAACCTAGCAAACTGAGTTCCATCCTTAGAACACACATTAATGAGCAAGATGAGTTGGCACACATCTCTAAACCTAGCATTCCCATGGTGAGATTGGAGGCACAAACAGGAAAATTCCCTGGATGCTTGCAAGCCTGCTAGCCTGGAGCATACAACAGCTGAAGCAAGAAAGACTATCTCAATAAAGTGTCAGGAAAGGATTGACTCTGAAAAGTTGTGGCACAGGCATGCCTGCAATACACACACTAAACACATAAATATGTTGTTGTTGTTTGGTTTGGTTTAGTTTTGTTGTGGTTGTTGTTGTTTTAAACAGAATGAAAGGTATAAGTTGTGATGCCTGGAAGCTTTTTTTTTTTTTTTAATAAAACAAGAAGTATGTTCATAGGGTGACTGTGTACCTTGATATAATAGCTGGTGCTTTTGCTAATGTAATGGAAGAGGTACCGCTTAAGCATTTTTCCAAACATTATACTTATGCTTTCCTCTTTCAGGTAGGGTTTCTATGCCCAAAGATGATACTCCATGTTACCTTTGCCATGTGTGTGCATTCTTTACATAAGCACAAGCAGATGGCTTAATGTATGCATGGTAAGAGGAGGATTGTCCAAGTCTTGATAACAGGGTCTTCCCCACAGGCTGCTCAATTGGGGCTTTATGTTAATATCCTTTCATGCTCACCTTGTACTCATTTGTTTCTATGTGGAGTGGAAGATCTACAAATATCGATTGAAGGAAAACATAGCAATACTCTTCTATTCAGAAGTAGCAAGCTTTGGCAGGAAAATTGCTGGTGAGATATCCAAAATTTAACTCTAATGACTCATCCTGTGATTCGGACAATTTTGTCTTAGTCAGTTTCCCTTTCCAAGATTTTCCTAACCACATTTACCGTTTGCAACCTCTGAAATGGATCTGCAAAGAAATGGTCTCGGACACAACGGGAAGAATTCACTCTTGCAATCATTCACTTTTGTACTGGAAAATCCAGGGGTGTTGGCAGCTGCTGGGACCTTACAGTTCTGCCATGCCAAACTGGGGGTGGGGTGGCGGGCAGTACCAAAGTGTCTACTTGACTTTTATTATACAGAAAAGCTTTTTTTGCATGCAGAATGGGGACTCTTCAGTTGCAGGCTCGCATCTTCCCATTACTCCTGTCTCTCAGTGCCATCGAGCATACAGGAGAACAACACTAGCCTCACTCCCAATCCCTGTGCCTCTGTCTTCCAGATGGAAAAGGGGGAGGTTTAATTTCACTTTCCCTCCCTCCCCAAACCCACTCTTAGTTACAAAGTCCCATTGCCTCTCTGTACACTATCGATCTTCATCCATTTCTTCCTCTTGTCCTCTACCATCATCTGTCATCTCCCCTCCAGCACTTCGACTTTATTTCTTGGCATATCCCAGAAGGCTACCTCCATCTCTCTAGTTACATCACCTACCACTCCACCTGGAATTTTAGCCACAGTACATCTTTAAGTTCTGCCTTTGGTTTGTCATATCTGAGTCCCAAATCTTTGGTGACAATTTATCTGGTGCACTTTTGTATCTATGAGACTATGAGTTTGAGGAAACCTCATCAACTGGTAAAACACTATAGATTGTCGCAATAAATGGCTCTTTCTGGATATGACATAATGTGAACCAACTTCCCTGAAGTCCAGCCTGACCCAAAGCTCCTAACTAACATGGTTCTGTGGGCTTTGCTAAGGTAAGGTTCATCACTGCCTGTGAGTATGCATTGTCTTCCTGCCTGCATTTTCTCTCCAGAGAAAGGCATCAAGACTACCTGAAAATCCTAAAGGTGCTTTTCATACCATAAAATGAGTGACCTACATGGCTTGCCCAAGGGCTCTGTTCTCCACCCCCTGTCTTGTTTATTTTATTAGAGTCTAGAGTGAAAATAGATCCCATCCTTGTCTGCAGATATTAAGAGGAGGGGGAAATATAGATGTCAAGATCAAAGCTCATGGAGAACTCCAAAAGAGGTCAAACTGAAGAGCCTAGAAAGTGACAGACATTAATAAGTTCTGAATGTGAGGTTCATAGCTCTAAAGGAATAGGATGAGGGAGGCCCCGCATAATTATTACACTATAAACATTCCAGGGTAGGAGGTCAGGATGAAGGGGGAGGTCATAAATTATTTATAAGGAAAATACTAACTGCCAGCAGTTTTCTTCCAAGCCAGCAAAAGCATACTTAAGTTACATTAATGGAATCACATTGTCTAGAACAAAGGATGAGCTGGTTACAGGGTGTTCACTGGTCTGATGGCCCAAGAATATTTTCAGTTCTTGTTGCCATATCGAGTGAAAAACAAATCATGAAGAACAATGACTGATCCAGAGATCACATGCAGTTCATAGTCTCACTTATGTTTATCTTGAAATGGTAGGCAATATGAAAATAGTGTCTGGTTTGGGATTTGCTTTTTGTTTGATTTTTAGAATATCTCACTGCTTAGCCCAAGTGGCCTGGACTTTGCCATGTAGCCCAAGTTGATGCTGAACTCAATATCTTCCTGCCTAAGTCTCCTGAGTGCTGGGAGAACAGTTGTATATTACCTTGTCTGGACACAATGTATATTTTAAGGACAGCCATGAAGAAGGACTGAATTTATTCTCTGTACTGAGGACAAGAACAAGACTCATTGGTGGAAGTTTTTGGAAGAGGTAAGCCATTAGAAAACAATTATTTACTTTTTGGTAAGAGTTGAGACAGTGGAATCAAATGAACTTCCTGTGACTAGAGATGTCTGAATATAAACTGGGTGATATTATCACAGGAGATTTTTATATCAATCTTTTAGTAAATAACATGAAGTCTCTGCTCTCTGTGTCGGTGCTAATTATGTTGGTCCATTGGCAGTGTCTCTATAGACTATATAGTCTAGACTTGGTATTGCCTTTATATAGACATGCTTCTAACACAGTTCCTTTAGGGATTGATGCATACCATATACTGCAGAGCACTAGCTTAATTGTGAAGTTTTATCTAGAAAGACCTGATCTGTTCTAGAAAATCCGGAGCAAATTTCTCAGATCCTTTTCTGCCTTTTCAATAGCTTACGCTCTCTAGCACATGATTTGATATGGTACAATTTCCTCTTGTACAATGATGCTTAATATGGGTCCCTCTAAGCTCCCTAATTAGACTGTAAATTCTGAATGAACAAAAGAATAGATTGCCCTGTTAAAATTATGTCAATGGCATCATTAAATCCAGTCTCAAATAGGATGTTAATGTGTTAATACATTTTAGCATTCAAAATCACCTTCACGCTGGGGGAATGACTCAGTTTGAAAGGACCTACAGTATAAGCATGAGGACCTAACTGCAGATTCCTAGCATCCAGGTGAAAACATGGCATGGCTGCCTGTGTGTTTGTAACCCTAGCAACTGAACCAGGGCATAATGAGTGAATCTATAAAGGTCACTGGCCAGCCAATTTAGCCAATTAGTGAGTCCTGGATTCAGTGAGAGACCTCATCTCAAAAGATATGATGAGAACAATTGGGCAAGAAACCTGACTTTAACCTCCAGTCTCCCATACATATGTATACATGTATGTATGCCTCTGTATGCACGCATGCGTGCGCGCGCGCGCGCGCACGCACACACACACACACACACACACACACACACACGAAGGGGCATGGGGAGTTACCTTCAACTTACTAACTACAAAAAGAAAAAACCAGTAACCTTTTAGTGAAAACAAAACCATATCAACTTTGTAACGATCTGTGCCTTTTCTAAGTCTGCCCCAGTTCCCTAATAATGATATGGAGGCTTATTTATTTATGAATTAATGCCTAGGTCTTAAGCTAGACTTGTTCCCCAACTAGTTCTTAACTTATATTAACCTGTTTATGCTAATTTAAGTTCTGCCACATAGTGGTTACCTCTCCTCAGTTTTATGTGTCTGATCTGCAACTCGGTGTCGAATCTTTCCCAGAGTTCCTCTGCCTTCCAGATGTCCCACTTTCTATTATAGCTTTTGCTCTAGGCCCATAGAATTTTTATTTTAACCAATCAGAAGGTGCCTTAGGCAGACAAGGAAGGACAGAGACACATCTTCACACAGTGCATATAAACATGATCCCTACACAACTTAAAAGAGATCGACACACATATCACATGTTTGAAAACATGTTGATTGGCTGATTCAGGAGCAATGCTCTATAAGAGTCCAGCTTCACTTCCATGGTATTCTGGATGCAGATGATTAACTTTCACACAAATTGAAGGAATTGCCACATACACTCAAATTGAGGGAATTTCTACAAAAGATGTAACCAGAAATAGGATTAAGAAAGAATCAAGAACCTTCCCAATCCGAGAAAATATGTCCCTATATGCAAATGAGGGAGCTCTTGAGTTTAAAAGGTGAGAAATCTAAGGACAAAAACAGATGTGTTGGTGGCATTATTAAAACAATGTTGACTTGCTGGCTTTGTATTATATTGTATTTATGACAACATCAAAGTTAAGGCAAGGTAAGCAAGCATCATAAACAAGACTGTAATATATTTGCACTTTGCCTGTAAGTCTAGAGTGACCAGAAAATAAAAGTTGAGTAAGTCCCAGTATGGTCTTCAGCTGCATTAGGTGATCATAGTCCTAGCACAACTGCCTTGCACCAACACTAACAATTTCACTCAATTCTCACGATCTGCAATGGTTCCATCCTGCATGCTTGCTGCGGAGATGGAATTAGTAAATCCTGGAGAATGGCTCTTCAAGGACACAGAGCCTTAATTTTCCTGAAAGCCTCTGAGCAGATAGTTCTCCACAGCCAACACACATCTTTGTTTTATGAAGGTTTCTCTTGGAAGACTCGCTGTTTGACATATTCATTAACATGGAACTCAACAGCCTGTAGTACCCTGACTGTAACTCATATGTGAGGACAGTTTATCTAACACTTGTATTTTTTTTTTCCTGTAAGACACATTACAGCCTCCATGAGCACAGACACACCAGGGCATTTTAGCATTGTACTTAGAAGCCATGTCAAGTAGCAAAAAAGCTTTAAAATGCCAAAACAGACAAGAAATGCAGCATCAGTGACGTGTTTTTTTTCCTTGTACCCTTCTCCATGAATTGACCTCAAAAGCTTCTGTAATTTGTCAGTTACAAATAAATTTTAACAAGTGAGCTCACTCGCCAGTGTGGAATCTATGGGAAAGAGTCAATTGCATTTTTAAATACATCCAGTGATTGTGAATTTAGAGTCCTTTGCCCTCGGTGAATAAGAAAATAAGAATAACATTTCACTTGAAATGATAAAATAAATTCTTGAAAATTTATTTCAGAGCCAAGAGTTTTCCAACTATCAGAACACATCAGAAACTGAGGGTTACTCACTGGCACAAGACATATCAAGAAAAATTATAGGATTTCTAGTTTGGGAGCATTTTAATTTTCTAGCTTAGGCCTGGGGACATAGCTTAGTACAAAGCACCTGCCTAAGCATGCAGGAAGTCCTAGGATCAATCCTTTGTACCATATACATACATACATACATACATACATACATACATACATACACACACACACACACACTGTTCCTCATCCTGGCAATACTGAGGACATCAGCTGTTCCCTTGTTTTATCAACTCTAATGCTGTGTGTCTCCTTCCATTTTGATCCCCAATACACATGGCCACAAAGTGAACTCCCTCAGTAATAGGACTTACCTGATGGTGATAGTTTGTATATGCTCAGTCTAGGGAGTGGAACTATTAGGAGGTGTGGCCCTTTTGGAGTAGACATGGCACCATGGGTGTGAGCTTTGAGACCCTCATCCTAGATGCCTGGAAGCCAAGATTCTGCTAGCAGCCTTTAGATGAAGTCGTAGAACACTCAGCTCCTCCTGCGCCATGCCTGCCTGGATACTGCCATCCTCCTACCTTGATAATGGACTAAACATCTGAATGTGTAAGCTAGCCCCAATTAAATGTTGTCCTTATAGGAGTTGCCTTGCTCATGGTGTCTGTTCACAGCAGTAAAACCCAAAGACACTGACAATCAGCAAACCCCTTCTTAATTATCACACACCCTACTCTCCATTTCTATTACATGTATTTGTTTTCAGTTTATGACACAGAAATTCTAATATTCCAACATCCTCTTGATCCCAGTCCTCTACCAATGTCTCTCTCCCAATGCCACCTCAGCATCCTGTCTAGCTGGTCAGTAGCCCCTGTGAAATTGTGTGGATGATGACTTCACTACCCCTCTGGGATTTAGCATCTTTTGACTTTACTTCTTTCTATATCTTTAATTGTTCTCAAATGATGATCTTGAGTAATTGCTGCTCCCACTGCCAGTTTGTCAAATACTTTTGCAAGTATTCATGAAACCATAGTGCTTAAGGATACATAAATTAACTTGCCTAATTATCCTTGATCAAGTCTTCCCTCTTCTCCTTCCTACCCATTGCTGTTGAGATCCACTCACCCAGACAGGGGCTGTCAGGCATTCCCTCTGTGCTGCACACTGCCAGCGCTGTAGTTTAGGATGGCATATAGATCACCTGAGTCTGTGGTAATAAGTTCTTAGCTCGTCTTCTCACATCTTGTCCTGTCCACTTTATAAGCTAATTAATCATATAAAGCAGACAGTTAATCAGCCTAGATGCTCCCCGTTGCTGCCTGGCAAAACTCCAAACACCTTCACATGGCATGCAAAGTCCCTCTATGGATATTATTTATAAAGACTTTTTCTTCTAAACCTATTAACAGACTATGACTAAGCCCGATGGACAACTTGCATTCTTGAATAGTTCTACTCCTCCCTAATTAAGCCCTTTGTTTACATTTTTCCCTTCTTCAGGAATATTTTGCCCCTTAAATAGATCCATCAAAATCCTAATGCCTTTTCCATGCTGAAAAGGAAAGAGAAGTCTTCCATTGAGACCTCTCTGACTCTAACTGGGAATAGCCAACATCTCAGACTCCTGTTGGCTCTTCAGAATCATAACCCATGTATTTGTATTGACACCCAAATAGTGTCATCCTGATATGACAGGGAAGCTGTACCCATAAAATCTCAGCAGTGAAGTTGCCTAAACAAGGCCTGCATGGTGACAATGCCAGGTGACATGCCAGCCTGGATAAAAGAAACCTCACAGGGTTCCACTCCTAGATGAAAATCTCCGAGGGGAGGAATATCAGCTCTTGTATTCACCACAATACCTCACATAAATGCTAAGTAGGATGATATTTAATAAACCAAATAATAACAAGTCTAACATACCTAATATGTACACATATAAAGTATAATTTGCATATCATTGATGTAAAAACAGAAGGATGACCAAGGTACAATATAGGGTGATATTTAATGAACTAAATAACAACAAGTCTAACATACCTAATATGTACACATATAAAGTATAATTTACATATAATTAATGTAAAAACAGAATGACCAAAGTATAATATATTGTTAATGAATCATACTATCAGATTAAAATTGTAGATATGCAGCAAAGAATAGTCTAATTGTGTGGTGTAATATATATTATTAATACAATTATCAGCAATTAATAATTAAGCAAATTGATATTTATAAAATCAAATTGGGGGATGTCTGAGTAGCTCACTATGGTTACATTAACTCTTTGGATCCAGTGTCTATGAATGATTCCTAGAGATAGAGATGTACATCCTTCATTTCAGAGACTGCAGAATAACACATTTAAAAAAATGTACTCAATAAATGTATAAATTGTATGGGCATTGCTAGCCACAGCACAATAATAAATGCTATATTACCTAACTTGAAAAACTTTCCACTGTTAACTGTGTAAAAAAGTAACTCCGTGTTGGTTCTCTGCCCCACTGGCACAGTGGATACTAATGAAATAAATCACCCTCATTACCATTGCTAGCACCATTGTCCTAAAAACATATTCCTTAGTTAAAAAAAGAAGTTCAAAAACTGACACAGAGAAACATGGCTCAGTGGGAAGCTGTGACAACTGTGGATGCTTACTGACATCAAAGAAAAGCCATTCATCACCATCTTGACCATGATGGGCTTATTTACAAGCCATGAACAATACAGAAAAGGAAACATCAAGTCCTGGGCATTTGACAAGGGTATTTCCCCCAAGTGTGTTCTACTTTGCTTTGGAGAAATTGCATGCATTCCTCTAAGATAAGGGTAAAATTTCAGGTAATGAAAGCATGTCAGTGCTGTATTGATCAGCACTAAGCACACTCTCTACTCTTCCTCCTCCCCTTCTTCCTCTTCCTCCTCCTCCCTTTTTCTGAAATTCATATTTTAATTGATTTAATTTCTGGCAGCGTTTAAAAGTGCTGGCCCTCAGCTTTCCCTGATTCTCACTTGACTGCTGAACTTGAAATATGGTCCTGTATGACACCACAGGCAAAACTTCAGTCACTTCTGTGCAAACTGAGCCAACTTACCCACACTATGTGAAGGTTGCCCGAGTTTCCGCCCTGTGGACCACAAGCCTCATTAAAGTTGTTCACTGAAAAGAGTGTAAGAACCAAAAGACCAAGCCAATTGCTGCAAGACAGGGTCTTCTCAACATGACAGAGAAGCTGCACCCATGAAATCTCATCAGTGTGGTTACCTAAACAAGATCTGCATGGTAACAATGCCATGTGACACGCCAGGCTGGATAGAGAAAACTTCACAAGGCCTCACTCCTAGATAAAAGAGGGAAGAGAGCCCTTAGAAATGTTCTTGCCAACCTAGTTAAAGAAAAGCAGTCTTTTACTAAAATATTGTAATTTCTCCCAGTGTTTCATTTGTCTAGATAAATGTGGCCCACAGCAGAGAAACAAATCCTTAATAAGGTTGAAATGAACAGTGGTTATACTTTATTTATATTAGGTTTGTGTTTCTATTGCAATTTTTAATTTTTCTATCTTGCCTAACATTTTTAAATTTCCCAAGTACCTAGGATACAACTTGAAAGTAAAACAATTAAACCAATCGCCATCAAAGAGTGGTCTTGAAAGGGCAACAATTGTATATTGGCTTCACAGAACATCAGATTTACAATTTGCTTTTGGTAGAAAACAAATTCACTACATAGAACTCTGGTCCTCTAACTCTACATATTATCAAGATGCTGGAGAGGAGCTGGAGGGAAGCTCTGTGCTTTTAATTTACTTCTATTTAGAAAGAAAGCCATTTGAGTCACCCTGGCTTGCTTTCCTTAGTGTGAGTCATTGTGCATTTCCTTCAGTCTCTGAGTGTTTCTATGTAAACAAACTATGTAGTTCACTTGGGGATAGAAGTCACAGTATTTGAGATTACAAAGACCTATTAGATCATCCGGTCTGGCCCACAAGAGATAGTCTCAAGATAGAGAACACAACTATTGCTCTCTGCCCGGAGGTCAAGAAGAAAGGAGTTGGCAAAAAAGATTTTTCCATGCTGTTGTGGTTTTCAACTTATCTAATAGTGCTTTGGTCACTTCCCAAGTGGGCTAGTAGTTATCCTCAAGCAGCTGTGCTTATCTGAATTTCTAACCTTCCACACACTGCTATTTGTTGAAGAAATGATCTTGTTTGCAAAATATGAACAGTGAAGACTCTGCTCTTTAAACTTGCCAAGCACTATTCCGTCAGTGAAGAAAGCCAAGGGGTCAGTTCTCGCTGCTGTTTTTCTTCAGCTCTTTTCACTAAGCAGAGAAATTAGACCTTCCAACCTCACCTTAACAAAGTGGGAGTAGGGACCATAGAACACAGTGTGGTTGCAGGGTAGTGTTTTACAAAGCAGTGTCCATTTCTGTTTTCTATTCTTCATGGAATCAAGTAAAAAGGAGTTGTGGTAAGGGGTGATGTGAAACAATAGGAATCCTAAATCAATGGAGGCAAATACCCATTCAGACAGCTGTCATCTTTGTTCTGAGTTCTTAGTGCTTATTTCATGTACAGATGACAGATTCCATTTAACAGATTATATCCATATCATATCAATATTATTAAAATAGTAAGAGCCACATACACACTAAACATATATACAGACACATGTGTGTATAGGCACATGTGTACAGAGGAAACATTAACAAGGAGTAGGGAGTAACCTAGTGACCCAAAAGATAAATTAGAAAAAAAAAACAGATCTGTGCCTTTTAAATCATAATTATTCCCATTTGCTGAACACCAACCAAGCTAGCTCTGGAAGAAAATAAGTTTGTATTGAGTTAGAACTTCTGACGTCAGCAGTAAGGGGGAGTTATTTTATGCTAGAATTGCTATGGGAGGAAAGTACGGTCCTTGGCTTCCACAATTTACATCCCACAGCAAAGCTTTACATTCCATTTTAGCATACAAATTTGAGGATTTGGTGGGAACTCTATACAACTCTCCATGGACACTGAGTTCATGCCGTGGATGCAGCCCTTTGCCAGGTTTTCTTGAAATGAAAGGGAAG
>NW_022196906.1:35476246-35495549 GCF_008632895.1 Mastomys coucha | reverse complement strand
TTTCTACCCTCAAGGTTTCATGTGAACGATGATCGACTCTGTACCCATCTCCTGCAGGATGGAAAGTGGTGGCATTTCAAAATGCAGTGCTTCTGTTAACCTGTCTATGTTGACCTTAGAAAGTGAACTAGAGTTTGAAGAAAAGCAAACTTCCCTCAATTTCCCCTATCTGAATGTATTGACATAAAGACTGCTTTATAAAAACTGGGTAGAAATAAGAGAAAACCAGAGGATCAAGAAGGGTCCTCGGATTAGGACAAACAGAAAATCCTTGTACCGTGTGCCTGAGAGAGCAAGAAAGGAGCAAATAGACGTCAAGGAGTCAAAGCTGGAGCTATCAAGGATGGCCACCGTCAGTGAAGTCCAGTTCCATCTCCTGGTTTTCCAGAGGCCATCAGTGGGATTCTGAAGCCTAACTCCGTTCTCCACTTTCCCTCCAACATCTTACTGATGACTTCTGCGGTTAAGCATATTGAGAAGCAATAGGGCAAAGGCACTGTTGGGGCCATACATGAAGGAGCCTCTGAGGTAAGAACAGCATAAGAAGAACTGGCAAGGACACACAGAGCCACAGAGCACAGGACCCTGTGTATGCTGTGTTGAGAACTATGTTGGTAGATTGGTTTTAAGAGTGATGTTCCACTTGTAGCATAACACTTTGGCACGTGCCCATTAGAAGACATCAGAGTCATATCCACATGCATTTCTAACTCAATCCATAGAACATAAGTGGTAAAGTTGATCTGAGCCAGTGTTCTGCCAAACTGAGGTCTGAAATTGGCATTTTTACATGTCAAACAACTTTCTGGGATAAATTTAGCTTTATAATGCTGACCTCAGAACACACAAAGTTCATAATTACTTGCAAACCTTAAGAAACATTAAACTGTGTTCAGAACAGTTTTAGCTTAAATAAGAATAATTTCTTTATTTTAATAGGTAGTGTCCTAGTTAGTGTTATCGTGCTGTGATGAAACATTGTGATCAACACAAGTTGGAGAGAAAAGAGTTTATTTGGCTTACACTTCCACATCACACTGAAGGAAGTCAGGGCAGGAACTCAAACAGTGCTGGAAGCAGGAGGCAGGGACTGATGTAGAGGCCACAGAGGGACTCTGCTTATTGGCTTGTTCAGCTTGCTTACTTATAAAACTGAGGACCACCAGCTCAGGGACATAACTACCCATAATAGACTGACTGGTCACTGCTCTGAGTATCACCAATTAAGGAAATGCCCCACAAGGCTTGTAAATAGCCTAATCTTATAGAAGCATTTTCCCAGTTGAGATTCCCTCCTCTTAGATGATTCTAGCTTGAGTCAAGTTTACATAAAACAAACTAGCACAGGTTGTCATCCATGCACCTCATATAGGGACATTCTAGTAAAATAATTAGCCAAAATCTTTGGTTTTTGAGCATGGCAGGTAATAAAAAGTTTATTTCCCAGGAAATCTTTTTTTTTAAAATCTTTCTGTTTAGTGTTCAGGGATATACTTTCTTTAATTAAAAATTTATTAATTTATGTGTGATTATGTATGTGTGTTGTGTGAGAGAGCAACAGAAACAGAGTGACCTAGAAAGACACAAACACAAACACAGAAGGGGGATCAGAGACAGATTGAAAGACAGAGAACATGTCCCATGGTTGTCAGAAGAATCAGAATGATCCTTTCAAGAGTCACAGCTCTGTTCTTCCATTACACGATCAGGGGATTAGTCTCAGGTTGTTTGATTTGTGCAACAAGCACTTTTGGCCAACTGAAACATCTCACCATCTCTGAAATCCTTTGATTTTGCTTGATTTATTGTATTTTGCATACAGGTTGTGTCATATCAGCAGCACCTAATCACATAATAATGAAGAGCTACAAATAAGTTAAGGCTCCCTGCTACGTAGAGTTTATGGAACACATATCTGAGAACACCATCATGTCTCCATGAGGCAGGTCCATACTGGATGGAAGTATCATATTGCTACAGTGGTTCAGCCTCATCATAGAACATGAGCTGCTCTAGTCTGGAATTCCAGTTATGATCTGAATTCTATACATTTTATTCCAATTTACAAGTGGCAACCACAGAACACTTGGGGCCTTATTCATCAAACAATGAGACATTCTAGAATTCCTGGACTTGATGAACTTTTTATACATGTGGTCAGGCTGCCCTTGATGCAAAGGAATCAGTGTTTAGAGTGGTATTGCAGTGGGTTGGCCTGGTGTGGTTGGTCTCTGTAAGTCTCCAGTTCAAAGTGAAAGCTTAATCTCCAGCTACACCCTTCTGCCCCCACATTCAGCAAAGCCAGTAGGACAGTTAACTCAGGGTGACAACAGGAAGAGCTAACCTCAAAGACCACATGCACCACAGTAAATTTGAGAACTATTTCCTAAATCTAAAATTGGCAGATAAACCTGAAAATAGATTCCTGATCCAGAATTTACCACTGAACAGAAATTCTCTAGGTAGTAAGGAAGATGAATAACTTAATTTTAACTTTCTTTTATCATAACATATAAACAATAAAACAGAACCCTTCGGAAAGTCCTGTGGGAACAAGAAGTGATCTTGACTAAGATCCATTCCCCCAGGACCGACTGGCAAATGAACAAATAGTAAAGGCACAAAATATGTTATCGTATGATCTTTCTGGCATCATGTAGATTAGAGTCACTTGCAAGTACTCTTGGAATGACAAAGCTCAGCAAAACCATAAATTTTTTTTTCTTTTTTGTCTGTCTGTCTTCCTCAATTATATAGATTTGTGTCCTTTATGCCTAAAGCAGACAGCAGAGAGAAGCAAGATGCACCTCTGTGGAATGTAAAGAAAAGAGTCAGTTGTGTAGCTAATACCCTTTGGGGTCGTAATTAAGAAAAATACCACATAGAGCTTTTTACTGTGTTTGTTCAGAATCCTCTTTTCCCCCAGTTACATCTGTAAAGGTTGCATCTCTTTCCCCTGCTAGAACCACAAGCATTTATTAAAGCAATACAGAGAAAAGACGGAAGGCAGCATCCTCCCTGTAGACAATGCCCAAGCCTTATCAGACACCACGTTAGGTGACCTTCTCCCCTGTGCCACCCTGCCTTAACGCACCGTATAGAGAAGGCTCTCATGCTGTAAGGATGTCACATATATTTTCTGTTCACTCAGAGCTTCCTGAATAAAGAAAGATCTATTTGTCTCCATGGTGTTTTGCCATGAACAGTATCAGAGCTGCTGGAACACAATGGGAGATGTGTTTTCCCTTAACCTCTTGACTCAGATATGTTCTGATGCTAAACGTTATTGCATTTTGCATTAGCCCAGAACAGTGGGATATCAGTGACGGATGGAAAACAGCTGAGAAGAGCCATGGCAGCTCTTATGTGCTTCACACTGCAGTTGGTGGCAGACTACGAAGCATATGATATTTATTCAGAGAAAGCAAAGATGAGGAGTGAGAAAGGAGGTAGTGAGTTGTGCCTTTCTTATCCTTTCCGTTACTGAGATAATCTGCCCTGGAAATTGACATACAGTGTTTGATTATACATATTACTTGGCAGAAGCTAATTTCCTTTTCTCTGTTACCCTAGTGATCTACAAACCATGGAATCACACACACAGCTTCTGTGGTTCTCTTCCAGTGCTGTAATGTTGCCCTCAGGCTCAGTAGTCATTGCTGTAAACTCCTCCCTACCACCTTGCCTATGCCTCTTTGACAATATGGGCACAAAGTTGGGAATGTATTTTCCTGTGTTATAGGACAGAATTATACAAAGGCTCAGAAGTAAGAGTCTATTGAACACAAGCAATGATAACACAGTGAGCATCGCAGAATTGTACATTCCTCAATGCTCTAGACATCCCAGAAATCACCTAGTTATGCCTTTAGATAATGAAGTGGGAACTCAAATGTCTTGACTATGGTAGAACCAACTTGAGTGACAGCATCCATCCTCTCTGGTAGGTTCCTTTGACATGGGCTGTGGAAGGGTGTTTTGTTGAATGAGTGATTAATGTAGTATAATTTCCAGGAGAATGCTTAATGTGAAAATATCTGTTTCTAAAGTACAGCTTCTTCAATGCTGTACCATAGAGTACTCTATTAGTGAAGAGAAATAAGCTGTACTTCTGAAAAAAGACACCTTATTTTTCCTTTAAATTATATATACATATTACATATATGTATATATAAAATATATATAAATAGCCTAACCCTAACCCTAAATTATATATACGTAGAATATATATATATATGTATATATATAGTATACATATAATTATGTGTGTGTGTGTGTGTGTGTGTGTGTGTGTGTGTGTATAGGTAGGTAGGTTTGTGCCGCTATCCAAGGAGGCCTAAAGAAGGCAATCATCTGAGCTGGAGTTACAGAGTGTAAGGCACTCAGTGTAAGTGTCAGGCACTGAATTTAGTAAGCCATTCAATGTGGGTGCTAGGTATTGAACTTGGTAAGCCAAGGAGGTCTAAAGAGGGTGATCCTCTGAGCTGGAGTTATGGAGTGTAAGCCAGGCAATGTGAGTGTTACTAATTTAACTTGGTCAGTTCCTCTTCAAGAGAGGTCTGCACTCTTACTTAACTGCTCAGCCTTCTCTCTATATTTTTAGGATAATATGTATAAGCACAATGAAAGGGGTAATTGAACATATCTATCTAAAGACAACAAGCAATCCCCAAATTTCTTACCCCTGGTTTGCATAACCAGGAAGCTGAAATTAAGAAATATAAAAATAAAATTCCATATGATCCAGCCACCTCACTCCTGGGAATATCAACAGAGGAATCTCAGTCAACATAGCAGAAGGATAATTGCATATTCACATTTATTGTAACAAGTTCATGGTCGCCAAGGAATGAGGCAGCCTAGTATCAGTAGATAAAGGGACACAGAAAATTTGCCACCAATACACAGCAGGATATTATTCAGACAGAAAGGATGAAATGATAAGGCTAGGGGTCTAGTTCAGTTATTAGAGCACTTGCCAAGGCATGGCAATATGTTGCCTGTAATCCCCACATTTGGTATGTGAAGGTCAAGGAATCAGAAGTTCAAGGTCATCCTGAGGTGCATTGGGGACTCTGTCTCAAAAACAAAAAATAAACAAAAAGAAAGAAAATAATGAAATCATATCATTTTCTGGAAAAATGAATGAAATGAGAGAACTCCAGGTTAAGTAAAATAATCCAGACTCTAGAAGGCAAGTGTCCCATATCTTCTTGCATGTGTGTGTGGAATATAGAATTAGATAAAAAGATAAAACTGGAAGGGGGATACTTGGAAAGAGGAAGGAGAATGGTAAAGGGGTAGAAAGGGGGTGAGTATCTGAAACATATCTGAAAAAATAAGTGTTTTCTTATGCAAAACCATTGCTGCTCAAGTATATATCACAAACTGATGATAGCAAATTCAAGAGTTGACTGAGAGCCAGGCGGTGGTGGCGCACGCCTTTAATCCCAGCCCTGGGGAGGCAGAGGCAGGTGGATTTTTGAGTTCTAGGCCAGCCTGGTCTACAGAGTGAGTTCCAGGACAGCCAGGGCTACACAGAGAAACCCTGTCTCGAAAAACAAAAAAACAAAAAACCAAAAACAAAACAAAAACAAAACAAAAACAAACAAACAAAAAAAAAACAAAAGAAAACAAAGAGTTGACTGAGTATTCAGGATTTAAAAAATTCACAGCCATGATTGAACTGAGTGACTCAATTCTCCTTGAGGCTCCAGAAAGCCAAGAGAGGGTGATGAGTCAAGGCTAACTTTGAGAGGACCAGTGTTGTGACCCTGGAAATGCCTACTCAGCACAAAAATGATATTAAAGGCATGAAATTTTCTAGTAATGAACCAAGGGAAAGAGTAATGTGATGTCTAAAACTTAAAATTCATGAATAAGCTGTCTTCAAGAAAACTTACAAACTTCTAAATATCCAGCTTCCTTTAACTGTCCCGATAAGTGTTCCTCACATGACTAAGATCAAGACGCCAGCCACACTGCAATGTTTGGAAGATTTTCAGTATATTAGAGCATAGCTGGATTGAATAAACAGATTATAAAACAAAATAACATTTCTATTACTGATATAAGTCTTATAATTTTTATCGTCCATTCCCTCCCCATCCCCCCCCATTTTTTTTTGTTTAAACTGGGTCTCACTCTTTAGCCCAACATGAGCTAGAATTCACTATGCAGTACAGGCTGGCCTCAAACTCATGACTATCCTCCTGTCTCACTCTGTCTTTTGAAGTGCTAAGATTATAATAAGCATGGCCACCATAACCAGCTTGATATTTAGAAGCTAGCCTGCTGAAGCTTTCTTCTTCCTTTTCAAGCCCCAAGATTAGTTCCCAGAAGGTATAATAGACATTTGTGTATCAATATATTTAAGAATTTGTGGGTTAACAGTGATTTTTAGCCATAAGGCACTAAAGAGTTTTCCTGAAAGAGCAGAACACTACTCAGCTGAAATGAAGGTAAAAAGTCTTTAGAAACACACTTTAAAACCCCGTGGAAATGGATACTAAGATGTCATTTCCAACATAATTTATGTACCCCACAGTCCCCAAACTCTGCTGTACCATAAGCCTCTGGGTAAAAAACACTTCACTTTAAGTTCCTGGACACTACGCCATAGAAAACAAATGGGCCATCATTAGAATTCAGGTGGACACAACCTATTGTCAAAGTCAGTAGATGAACAACCACAGCATACCTTTGTCTTCATAGTGGGGACCCTCCCAGGACTCATATGCTTGTGGGAATAACAAGTATGTAAATCCACCCAAGTTTATGCTGCTGAAATGGAGCGGATTGTCCTACACAGAGGAATGAGGGCATATAAGGCTTTGTAAGATGCATGAATAGAACCAAGTTGATTCTTACATGGCAAGCAGCTGCACATGTTGAATGCACAAAACCTTACTAAGCAGATACAGGTAAGCAATGTGATTCCTGTCAGACATACAACAAATGTTGAAAAATCAGGTCAGTGTTTTCTCCAGCCAGGCCTCAATTTCTGCTAAAGGAAGAAGCACTGAGGTAAAATATAGGTGCTCTGCTGTGGAGCTTCATGGTAGCCTCTAAAAAGCCCACCAAAACTTCAACCATGCTTTATGCTCAAACCAGGACTACTTATTCTTGACTCTGTAGTTACCTGACACCCACTGTCATTCTCCATAAAATATCTGAGCATGGAATCAAAATTGACAAAGGGACCTAATCTTTAAGACAGTTGGGAGAGAGAGAGGATCATACCTACTCACTGCACTATGGATTATGCTAGCTGCCAGAAAGTAATACAGTTTATTACATTGCTTCACTAAGTACCCTCTGACTACGTGTCTGGGTTTTCTTCTGAGAAGTGTCTAGGCTTGCAGCAACCATGTCCTAAACAACAGAGCTGAGTCTCCTATTGTTTTGGGTGCTCATTGCCAATTTAGAGATTAATCTAAAACAAGTGTCATGTCTGTCATGCGTGACTGGGCCCCATCATCATGCAATGTACTTTGACATAATCTGGATCAAATGAGCACCATTCTGGCCTCTGTAGAAGATATGTGCATATCACAGCAATAAAGTTATAATACAGAAGTTAGAGATCAGCTTAGTTTAAAATCTAAAACATGAACTCAAAACATGGCTACAGAACCTGGAAGCTTCCTTTCATGAATGGATTATTATTATTTTCAATTTGATGATATTGAAGAAAACTCAACATGAAGGCAAAAAGATGGCCCAAGTTTGTACCACCTTTCTGAACTCACATCATTTGCCACGAACCTACAGGTATCCTTCCCCACCTCCAACCCAACTTCAGGATTGGCCCCGTGTCTTCCTTTGACTAACAAAGTACCAGCAAACACAAAACAAGAAGAAACTTACAAAATCTTCAAGACCCATGACTTTTTCTTGTCATTACTTCGCCAGTTTTACCTTGAAGACATGTTGGACCTAGCTTGTTGTGGAATGTGATGTGGCAGAGAAGAACTGAGTTATACCAGTGGCTCCATCCTACATCAGTGGCTGCAATGAATCAGCCCAACCAAGGCCATCACAATTGCCCCATTGAAGCACAGACTTCTAGACTAAGATGTTCATTTACCACTGATTATCTGTGTTGCTCATTATGCAGTATCGTTGTGATGATAGACAATTCATGAAAATAAAATTTGACCCAAAGAAAAAGAACATGAAAATACATCATGGGTACAAATATGAAACAAATTTGAATTCTAAAATACCAGTAAAATAACTGCACTCAGTCTTACCTTTCAAAGGCTTTCCTAGGATAAAAGGGCCCGGAGAAATCATAGTTCGTTCTTGCCATGTTGCTTTGTGCAAGTCCCAAGGAAAGCTAGGAGGCTGTACAGTTATCTCCCTTGATGTAACTCTAAACTATACAACCTACTACCTCAACCTGGGAACATGCAGTCACAATGGCTGGAGAGCTACCCTTTCTTAAGCTCTTTAATTTCATGTTAGTCTTACAAAAGATCTTCATGCTGTTGCCTACTGGGGTCATTCATAAGAAACAAGACATTAAAGGCTCTGAACAACCAAAAAGGTAGAGAAAACTTTGGTTTGAGATTGCTCTGTGGTGGGAATAGAACAGATACTGGGGATTGGTAACTTTGAAATTTTGTATTCATGCAAGTTATAGTAGTATTATCTAACAGTTGTCCTGGTATACATCGAAGGGATAGAAAAACCATCTGGTGTCTAAACTTGGATAACTGGGGGTTGGGGGGGGGAGTAGCTGAAAAACAATGTTGTCTTAAAGCTAAAATTATCTGAAAATTCTTAAGGGTCAGTACAAGAGAGGAAATTAATGAAATCAGAATGATGGAAAGATTGAACACAGTATTCTGAAAAAAGCAGGAAACATAGAAGCCATAGAGAATATTCACCTGCAGTTATCTACAATACAACATAAAATGGTCCCCCCTCCCCATTTTCCCAGAATTGTTTTGGTATTTTGTAATAATTCTTCCCTTGATGGTTTCTTTAGCAGCCTATGAAAATGTACCTCTGTTCTTCTCTTTGTTAGAGAATGAGGTAAATTCCTCTGATGGAATTTTGAAATTTTCAACTAAGCCTTTCCTGTCTCTTCAGTCCCAGTGAGATGGTAGGGCCCGAGAAAGACTCATTCAAGATGGGCGACATCCTGGCACTGAGTGTCTGCTTGTATTTGGTCTGATTCTTGGTCCATGGCAACCCCTTCTCACTGCAAAGCTGAACTCTCATTTAGACTTGCCATGGATATCCTGGCATGTCTGAACACACTGGGATCTCATCTCTGCTACACTGATTGCGTTCAAGGGACTAACCTCCCCAAAGGATCAAGTGGTGTTTTCTACATGCTGCTCTACTCCCCTTAAAAGGGATGGTTCTTTCAATTTTTCTAACCTTAGTGTCTTGCACATTCTTTATGAATAGGGCTACTTTTTGAAGAGGCCGGCCTTTGTTGGATCAAAGGTACCTAGTTCCTTGGGTGATCGGGGGAGGCTGAGAGGTAAATTTTGTCAAGGAAATCCCCATGCATCCTTCAGAACTCAATTCAAAGAATTATTTATCTGATAATCTCATAATTTCTAATTTAATCTTCATATCTCTGCCTTGAAAAGAATGATAGAGATACTACTTATTCATCTGTTATGGCATTCATTAGATGCTGAACTATGCTGTTAACATCCAGTACTACTAGCATGGCTGCTACTTGGTACATGGCAGAAGATGATAAAAATATAGATAGAGAGGTATGATAGACAATTTATAATATATACATATATAATATTTATATATATATATCAAAGCAGGAATATACACACAAATGGTTAAATGGGAGTACAAAAACTGGGTGGTTTTTATACCCAGCCCCTTATTCTTTTCTTAATACTGGACTATTTCTAATATTAGAACATCATTCCTGGTATGGTAGATTTACTAGCCTGAGTCTGAATAAGAGAAAATTCACAGTGAGTGAACTTATCCTGACCAGGTCATTTGAATTCTTGCATCTCATATGGAAACTCACAAAGGATGACTGAGGCTTCTCCCTCTAGCTACTCACTTATATATAAGATTTAATAGTCACTGAACCCAAAAAGAGACAATATAATTTTTCTTTTTACTTGCATTTCATATCCGCTACATGGATAAATAGCCTGAGGGTATAAACACAAGAAAGAAACAGGCCAGGGAGGGAAGAATTATCAGAAGGAGAAGCAACTGAGAGAGGAAAAGCCTTGATGTGCTAGAATGTTGGTAGATTCTTCTCGTTATATAGTTTAGACCGATCAAAAATGCAGGTCAAAACTGGTTTCCCTCATGTGCAGCCTTGTTCTGGGGTCAAAGGTTCAAAGAAGCTGGTCTTGAAACACTAATGATTTCCAATACTCTGCTATTTGGGTTGTGTGAATTTTCATGTTTATTTGCACTGATTTAGCCCATTATCATGTATTAGTGCAATTATAGTTCATTACGTAATTAGTGTAAATATTTGCAGGCATGCAATAACAACATGCAATTAAGATATGGGATGATGTCATAAAAATTCTTAAAAGTGACAGTAAAAAGTTAAATACTATTTACAGTAGCTTTGTATCTTTGGATACAGAGTCTTCTGTAGCCTCTAGCTTCAAAAAAAAAAATAGTGTCTCCCACAGTTTCTCTGAACATGTGGAAATTTGACCCCTAGCTTACTAAATATTAAAGTTTTCATGGCTGATAGCATCTCAAACAATACAGACACTCTCCATCAGTGAGTGTGTGCTCTATCTGATTAGCTATTGAGAAGCTGAGCACAGGCTTCCATTAAACATGACTCATTAAGGGTTGTGTTTATCCAGACCCATACAACTCTGCAAAGCGTTAAGGAATCACAGTCATGAAAAAGAAGTCCATGTCATGTATCTGTCATTTAATAAAGTGAAACAAAGTAGTCACTTAGAAAAGTTTGTTGAATGAGTCAATGGATGAATGAATGAATGAATGACTCTGAGATTTTTTTCTAGTTTAAGACAAAATCAAAAATAAAACATAATCCTTTCATTTCCAATCACATTTTATTGGCTCTTAGGTTAGATACAAATATGTCCTCGAAGAATCACTCATGTTGACTTCTATGTAAAATTTCAGTCTATCTATATTTAGTTATATACAGGAATAAGAGGCTCCCAAAAAATCTTAACTGAAGTGGCCAGGTTGAAAAAATGAGATTCCACAGTCTAACATGGGGATTCAGAAGAATTATAAATATGAGGAGTTACAGGGAAACCCATTGAAAAGAGAATTCATATTAACTTAAAATGTAAAGTGAACTCCACCATATACCATGGCATGTTCCAATGTAAAGTGAATCCAGCCATATCATGCATGTTCTGCCCACATAAGAAACACAGGGCATTATTTTGAAGTGCTATTTGAAATGAACGAGAAACATTTCCAGAGCCCTTCTCAGCTTCATTCCCCACAAGCACAGGGTGAACTGTTTGATCAGGAGCAATTCTTAGAATGATTACTTTTTCTGAATTTGAAAACAAAACAAAAAAAAACGCTAAACTATATTCGAGTATCATCTTTTCACGGATATATATGAGTTGTGAAGATTTGGGGATTTGACTGAATTTGTGCTCTGCCCATTTGCCTCATGCTTAATTGGCTGTTGAAATATATCTTCAAAGCCTTTCTTGGGAGATACCCTGACACTATTTCACATTCTGCTTCTTCCTGCAGGATACTTGGTGCACTTGGAGGGAGCTCCCGAGGAACAATTAACATTGAGGAAAAGCCATTCATTCATGAATGTGGAAAAAGGGAAAAATACTGAATTTCATCATAGTGTAAAATATTTAATATCCTGTTGCTTGTGGCCAGTAGCCAGAGGCTTCAGGCTTTCTACTACAATATTAGTTAGCCAGATGAATCAAATGTTTGAGGCTTTTAGAATATTTGAAAGAGTCATATGCCCCTCAACCCGCCCTCTCCACCCCTGGGCTACTTGAATTAAAAACCTCCTTCAAAGGAGGAGAAGAAAAGAAGAAGAAGAAGAAGAAGAAGAAGAAGAAGAAGAAGAAGAAGAAGAAGAAGAAGAAGAAGAAGAAGAAGAAGAAGAAGAAGAAGAAGAAGAATTTAAAAAAAATCCAGCAACCCACTTACAGTTGAGTATTGTTCCTATATAGGCAACAGTGAGTACTCCCCCATACCTAACAGTACCTAACAGCAGCAGGCTAAGAGAATGACACGGGTGCAAGTGTAATGCCACTCCCTGTATCTCAGCCAGCAGAGGTGTAGGCTTAACATGTGGACCGTTTACTCATTTCAGCCACTTCAAAGAGACATGTAAATCAGGCCAAGTAGACTGTTTGCAGAGTGGGTGGATAAAAGCCCAGGGTAGACTTCTATGGGACACACACCAGTAAGGACAGCCTTTCTCTTCTGGGTTAATATCCCATCATTCCATAAGAAAGCTTTCCTGAAAGTTAAAAGTTGAGCCCTACAGACAACAGACAACAAACACTCCTCCATGAAAAGCAAAAACCAAAGCGTGCATAGAAAGCGCACAACTCCATATACAACTCCATATATGGCATTTATAGATTGCCTTGTTCATAGATTGCCATGTTCCGTGCTCCACTCTCTATACATACATGAGCTACATCTGCATGTATTCTACAGGAGAAAGACTATCCCTGAACAGTGTGGCTCTTATACGGTGACAGAATGTATCCACAAGGGTTTCATATTGACTTTCTGCTGTTAACTGCCGAGAGCCTTCACAGAGAAACAAACACAGTTCTTAAGGGAATTCTTGGTATCATGCTTGACCAAAAGCGAATGTGAAAGTTGCAGAGCCGTCTAGAATCTATCAACTTTTCACCCTGCCTTCTGTTTACAGACCCTTCGGCTCACATTGTTGGAGGGAGACAAATATAGCCAGTTTTGCTTTGATCTGTGGTCAGCTTGGCTTTCCAATCCTGGCACAATGGTGACATTTAAGAGGGGAAGGAATAAAATTATTTTCATTCCAGCTCTTTAAACATGATAAAGACTTCGAAAACTGCTCTGGGCAAAGATGAATTTGGATGTAAACAGAATATCTGTTTCTATTGTTGTTTTTTTGGTGTGGGTGTGGATGTGGGTGTGGGTGTGAGTGCATGGATGTGCTTTTGTTTCTTTGTTTTATTTTTGTTTTATCTTTCTTAAAGAAAATTCCTTCTTGCTAGGTAGTTCCGTGGTATAAATAGGCAGATCCGCAAGTCCAACTCCTTCCATCATCTTGTTTATTAAGTAAAGGACCAAGTGGCCTGCACTTGCTGAATGATGAGGGACAGGATAGCTGCAAGGTGCAGCCCACACCCAGCCTGAAGCAGCTCAGCGCTGTCACCCGATCTTTTCATTTTCTGGGAAAGATCGTCATAACTTTGAGAACAATTAGACTCCCAGAAAACAAAACAAACCCTTGTTTTGTATGAACCGATTTACTCAGCAGTCAGCAGTCAGCTGTCTGAATCCATGGAATTCTTGCTGCCTCATGGGCAGCCCAGCCCACTAACCTGACAGCTGAGACCAGTTAGAGGCAATATGGGGAGTGCAGGTGAGCCTATTAAATAACCCCACCCATCATGGCCCAAGAGCTCCATTTCCTCCTCTTCAGCCCTCTTTCCATTTCTATCACTCTTTCCATTTCATCCACAGGGAGACAGGGAGGGCAGAAGAAGG
This sequence comes from Mastomys coucha, assembly GCF_008632895.1. Lineage (NCBI taxonomy): Eukaryota > Metazoa > Chordata > Mammalia > Rodentia > Muridae > Mastomys > Mastomys coucha. Next base: position 35,481,842 of record NW_022196906.1, on the reverse strand, counting down.
TGAGTGGGTATTAGAGACAAACAGGCAAAGCCCCTGGACTGTGGGATCGCCTAACAGACACATACCTATAGACACAAGCTTGTGTGCACAATCAGCACAAGTTCGGATCTACGGGTTTGTGGCAACAGGCTTCAGTGTCTTTCTTCTCTTGTGTGTGGGTTGACTTGTCTGGAGATAAAATGTTAAAACCATTAGTCCAACAAAAGAGTTTGTCGTTGGCTCATTTAGTCCAACAACAGATTTTGCCATTGGATCATTTCATGCCAGAGAAAGGGTTTTAAAGAAAAGTCTCCTGTTCTCTCCAGTAAACCTAGATTTTTATTCACTTGATGAAGTGAGCTTCAGGTGAGCTTCATTTGATAAGAATTCTCATCTATTTAGCCCAAACTAATTAATGTCAGTACGGCCAATAAGAAAAACGAGACAGGTTCTAATCAACAGAACAAGTGCCCAGATGCAAGGTAATTCTTTTAACTTCTGCAATTCTGTGGTAAAGGTTATTGAGATCTGCCCCCCATTTTTGTTCTTTTGTTTATTTGCAGAAAAAAATAAGCCAGTACTGCTAAACAACTTGGAAGAGAGCTTTCCCAACCCATCCTAGCAGGGATTTCACTATATTAAACTAGAAAAGTTTGTGGTTTTGAGCCATCCTTTCCCAACCCCATAATTGGCCCAAATATGAACAACAAGCAAGTTTGGGTGCTTTTGAAAATTAAGTTGTAAAAGAAAATACATCCCTGCTAACCCTAAAACTACTGAGGGGATAGGGTTGCCTCTCTTTCCTTATTATAAAAAGGTTTCATTTGTTAAGATGCAATCAATTGTTTAAGCAAAGTTAAGTCTCCATAGGAAGAATGGGACCTTCAAGACAATAGACTTTTATAAATGGCTCCTCCTGTGAACTGCAAGTAGACATGGCCATAACAAAAATCACTTCAGGAAAACTTGTTGGACATTTAGACAATCCCTTCCCTAGATGTCAGGAAAAACATATACCTTGTGCTTTTGAACAGCCTTACCACAGGCATTTTTAATTTCTGCCAGTTGGAAACTATGGGCTTTGGCCTTCAAAAGGATCCTGTTTACCTTATCAAATGGACATTCACTTGATGAGAGCCCAGAAGATAAACAGAGGCTCAACAACAATGAAAGCCCAATTGGGGAGCTAGTCATAGAGTAGTAGGTTCAGCTTCATGCTGAGCCTAGGAAAGCAAGAGGGCCTGAAAAGCTATCTGGGTGTTCCTCTTCTGCCCAGTTCACCCCAGCGCCACACCCACTAGTGTTCAGAGGTAGATGATGATGCAGAGGTTGCAGTATCTGAGAACCACACCTAGAAATAACCAAACCATGAATTCCACCCCCTCCAAAGAGTCTCTGCATCACTTATTTAGAAATACTTATTTCCTCTATAAAACACAGGTGTTTACACAAGTCTTGAACTTCTGATTTTCCTTTGGTCTCTCTGACAAAGGAATGGCAATAGGAATATTCAAAACTGGGCACTGAACATTGTGGAGAGTTGCTGCGATGTGGGAATTATTGTTTCTATTGAAAGTTTAAGGGGGTGGGCTCCAGCTTCCAATTAATAAGAACTAACTTTTAAATACAGGATAAGTCATCCTAATGCAAATAATTAAAAAAAATCTGTCCATCCTCCCCACACCTCCCTTTTTAGACAGAGTCTCATTGGGATACTCCCAGGGAGAACAGGCTCACTTCAAACTCAGAGATCTAGCTGCCTCTTCTTCCTGAATTCTGGGATTAAACAAGTGTGCCAAAGCTAAAACTCAGAATTTTTTGAGTACTGGGCTGATGGCATGAGAGGAAGATGCCACCCCTGAAGCCAGGTGTTGTGTTATAGGGACAATATAGATACACTGAGAGCCTTGGATGACATACATACCTCCAGGCTATGTGTACATGAGGTTCCTGAACATTAACAACTTTGTGTTTAGACCTGGATGCCATTCTCAAGCCACCTCAATGTATTTGAAAAATTACAATTTTAAAATAATAAATATGAAACACTTTTCAACCACTTCAGATAAAGAATATTCAAACTACACTATGGCTAGTAAAACAGCATTTGTCATCAATGAACTAAGATCTATTTAAGTGGCACATTGGCTCCCTCACACAGCACCTATACATTCCCAAGAGACATTGAGACCACAGAAAGGAACTCAACCTTGTGTTTCCATGGAGCCATCTTTCTTTTTCTTAAATACAGGACAGGAATGTATATATGCATTCACATATACTAAGATTAGCTTCAAACAATCTCAAGTTTTAAATTCAGAAATCAAAAGACTGACCAGAAGTTAAAAAGAAATGATTTAAATATTAACATTTATTCTTGAAGAGGGAAGCTTCTTTGCCAATAGATACCTTCCATGAAGGAGTCATTGGACGCCTCCTTCAAGGAACTTCTTTGTTGGGGAAGGAAATGAGGATTCTTTTTCCAAAGGACATTTTGGGTCATTCCATGAACCAGGATTCCACAGGGCTCTATCACATAGAAACCAACTGCAAAAACATGGGGCTGTCATTTACAAATAAAGGGAAAGGTAATTTTTTGGACACCAGATCATGGCTGCTTGTAAACCTTTCTTTGCAAAGTACTTCAATGACACCCAAAGGAAGCTGTCTGGATCATGAGAGCAGAGCTCAATCCCCACCCACTCAACGGATATTGAAGAGTTCCAGAAAGTACTAAGTTGTGATCAAGTAGAAATGAAGTTAAAATATCAATGACAACCTTCTGAAATGCATATAAAGCCTGAATTCTCAGATATATAGACATATATATAATATTCATATATATCCGGAGTTCAAAGACAGTGCTTGTGGTTTCAAATGAACTCTGCCCAAATTACTTTCAAAGGAAGCAAACAACCCTATAAAATTAATTCTAAAAACTCCCAAACTCCATGGATTCAAAGACCAAAAACACTAGATTGATGATTTTAAACTATAAACTAGCAACACTAAAAACACAAGTTTTCAATGTCCTAAAAATTGTACTATTTGAAGAAATGGAAGATTTGAGGAAAAAGAGAGGGGAAAAAAAGCCATTACCTGAAAAAGCCAACTTCTTATGAATATTTTAAAACCAGCTTCCATGTTACCAGTTTCTTAAAATCCGTCACCCATGCCTGGAAAGCAAAACATTTAAAATATTTTTATAAGTTGATCAGAAATCTTTGCTAGTTTTTCAATTCTTTTTGTCACACCATTACTCTGTAACTTAAATTGTTAGTAATATTATATCAAGAGTAAAAAGGAATTTAAAAAAAAAAAAACTAAATCTATTCCTAGAAGAAAACAACATTGAGACATGCCATGTTTATTTCTAGTGTAACCCATAATAAGAGTGTTCTACAAATAAGTAACTTTCACATTCCCCACCCCCACCCCCGGAAATTCCCTGGCTACCAATGTACTGTAAAACGGAATTTTACCAGGAACAAAAAGATCGCCAAATAGGAAAGGTGAAGTCTTAGAGAGGCTACTACTAACAGTCAAGGGTGGGAAAAGCAAAATGGGAGAACAGGGTGATGCTCACCATCCCTGAGAGGACATTCTAACTTTCTGATTGGGTATCAGCCTGGGAGACAACTACTCTCTGCCAATTGGGGCATGCAAAAGGAGCCGGTATCTCACTGTGATTGGTTCTAACGCCTCTCCCTCTTCTAGCAAAGTGCCGCTCAGGGCTTCAGTTCCCAGTTCCGCTGTCCTATCCTTGTGCCACTGGCCACAGACTTTGTCTTTCTTCCTTGATTCTTTGCTAAGGGAAGGTGGACCTACGTGTGACTGCCCGCTAGCAAGGGCTCTGCATTCTGCTTGCCTTTGGATGTGAATATCAAGTCTGTGGTGATGCTGTGCTTTCTCTCTCATTTTTGAAGATGGTATGTCCTATGGACCACCTTTATTCTGAAATGGCAGCGCAAGTATATGGGACTTTTTTTTTTCAATGAAGAAAAGAAGAAAGAGAAGGGTGAGGAAAAGGGAAACTGAGACTTATAAAAAGAAAGAAAAAAGAAAAAGCAGGAGAAACGAGGGAGGTGACAGAGTAAGATAGAGAAAGAAAAAGGGTAAAGAGAGAAAGAAGAGGAGGGAAGGAGTGGCAGGAGCTTGTTCACTTACACCCCAACACCCAAGATCTGGGACTTCTTGTCTTGGCCGCCTGTGGCTTTTCTTTTTCTTTTTCCTGATGCCTTTTCTTCCTTACTCTCTGAAGTCTCTTGGGTGTGTGTGCACGTGTGTATGTGTACATCCAGCGGCTTCTACAAGAACAGTACACCCGGCAGTTGCTACTCCCAGGGTAACTCACTGGCGCCCCTGCAACATGCTACACCATGCCTTTCCCACCTGTGATATGCCACGAGGTCCCTAGACTGTGGTATTGGAATACAATGTGGTGCTAAAGCCAGCCACTTCCAGCTGAGTTAATTCTTTTCTGTGGTGTGTTGGGAGCTGAGTTGAAGAGAGGAGGGGAGGGAAGAGCCAACCAGCCACTTGGCATGGCTCTCCTGTACTTTTAAGCAAGGACAGATCAGACACTGCCATTTATAATCTTCCCATGCCACACTCCTTGTACTAACAAATAAATAAATAATTTAAGAAAAATGACAAATGACAGCATTTGTAGGTCAGTGAAGAACAGAGATGTGGAAATGGAATGATAGAATAAAGCTGGATGAGAAATAAGCTCTCAGATGTTTTGAACGGGGCACTTCTATTTTTCGTAATTAAGGAAATGTCTAAACCTACTTAATGTTCAATGCAAACAGATGTATGGCAGGGATCAAGACCGGAGAGTGTGGAATGGGGCGAGCTTGCTTTCGACACACTTGGTGAAACAAAGGAGACAGGGGCTTCAGCAGTCACAAGTTGCTTCATGTGCCACTGGTTATGAAGGACAACTTTCACTTCAGGAAGGATCAAGCTTGTTCACAGTGACAATTTCCTTCCTTCGAAAGGTGACTGGGTGCCAGCCTACTGTGCTTCTCTAGCTGTATTGTCAACAAAGCAAGGGAGGGGGATTCAAATGGAAAACTAATAACGCGACTCTGATTCTGACACAGAAACATCAGGCGTCTGTCAGTTCTTTAATGAAAGTGAACTGTGTGCTGAATGAGTGTTCCCAGGAGGCTGGCCAACTTTACCACGTTCTATTCAAAGCCAGATTTTGTTCTTGAGAAGGCATGGCACAGTTAGATTAGAATGTGGGGGTGCAGAAGAGAAGATGATGTAAGTCACTCGCACCCTGGATGGAAGAGAAAATGTAGTCTGTAAAGGGCCTGGACACTCCCTGTGAGCACTGTCTGGTACAGGTGGATTCCTGACCTGGGGACGGTAAAAGCCTGACCCTTCCACAATGATGCCTGCAAAAAGAAGCAGCCATCTCATCTGAGTGACTGGATTCTTACAAAGGAGAATACCCTGTGCTTACTGAATGGCACAGAGCCACTTGCAGTTCAGTTAGCTAAACTAAGGTTCAGAAAGGAAAGAGGCCCCCATGTTCCCCTTGTTTTAGTTTTGCTTTCTAGTCATTCTCTCTTCTTCTTCTTCTTCTTCTTCTTCTTCTTCTTCT
>NW_022196906.1:35468731-35476236 GCF_008632895.1 Mastomys coucha | reverse complement strand
TCTCTCTCTCTCTCTCACACACACACACACATACATACACACAATCTGTTGCCTGCTTAACCATATCAGAATGACAAGCAACATCTGTTTGTAAGAGAGCCAAAATCAAACCTTTTTTTTTTCCCCCGGCTACATTTCTTGTCTCTTTTTTCCCCTTGACTCTACCATAGAAGAGGGAAATGACAATGTTAAGATTCTGGGCCCCAGTGCGGTGTCATCTCCCTCCAGGCTGGAAGGCAAAGTTGCCTCATGCATCATAGACTTATTTAAGGATGTCGCCCCTGAGCATGCCCAGCCTATCAAATGCCCAAAAGTCAGGCTTTGTCTAGTAGTTTCAAGTGATCTTCTAATCAGCACTGCAGGGCCTTTGGTGCCAGGTGAGGGAGAAAATGTGAAAGGAAGACAAGGCAAAATGGAAAGGAGGGACAGCGAGGATGGGAGCTTGTTGCTGTCTCCCCTCTTTTGCTATCCAGGCCCATTTAACATACATCATACCCAGGAGCAAGAGGGGCAGCTAGAGACCAAGGCAGAAATTCATGAAACTGGCCATTAGCAACCACCCCCCCCCCCCGCATTCCTCCATGGAGATGTGGATCTCTGGAAAGTCCCTAATGATCCACAGATGCACAGGCAAAGTATCAGAGCTAGGTCCGTGGGGTGGGGGAAGGAAAGGAGCTGGCAATGAAAGCCTTGCTCTCCAGCAGAAAAGAGTTTGTCCCAGCAGAAGGGAAAGAGGGCCTGCTAAGACTCTCAAAGCCCATTTCACTCAGGATTTGGAAGGAACCCACACATACCGAGGGAGAAATGAATTCAGACAAATTGCTAAGGAGACTTGTGCAAACTCCAAGCACAGACATATTTCTTGGCCTTTCCCCTGCATAGGCATCTCGTATTCTGAGCACGCAGCTCTGCAGCAGCCGTGCACCAAACTACCGCATTAATCTTGGCCTTAACGGAGCAGACTGGCAGAGCTCACTGGTTGGAGATATCACCATTCTTCAAACTTAACAAGTTAAAGGTGTGTGTGTGGTGTGTGTGTGTGTGTGTGTGTGTGTGTGTGTGTGTGTAGTGTGTGATATGTGGTGTGTGTGGTATGTGAGTATATGGTGTATGATGTGTGGTGTGTGTGATATGTGGGGTGTTTGTGGTGTATGTATGTGTGTATGTGATGTGTGTATGTGGTGTGATATGTGGTATGTGTATTGTATGTGTGTATGTGGTGTGTGATGTGTGGTGTGTGTGTAGTTTGGGGGAGAAAGTAAGGGAATCTTAATTTGGAATTTTGAAAGTATCAGGTGTTAAACAAAGACTATTCTCACTGTATTTCAGAAGCAAAGTGGAAATGGATACATAAAGCATGCAATTCTAGAAAATTCCCTGTTCCTGTACATTTGACTTCTCTCCTTGCTCCTAGACTTTCCCCTTCTTCGTGTCCAATTAAAATCCTGTCCCATGGTGTGTAAAAGCATGCACCCTATATGTGACTGCATGGATCCAGGTTTCTAGCACATCCTATCAAGTGGGAATCTGCCCTTCTACACTCCCAACTCTGGAGAGTCCCAGAGAGGTCAGCCCTTACAAACACACTGGGACACTTCCTTGGGCTTAAAGCTCCATCCTGTTAAATGTGGTGCCATCGAGCCTATTGGAAGATGGCTTCCAAGCTGAGTGCATTATCTGAGACAAAGATCTCCCAGAGTGGCATGTGTTCAGCCACAGCTGATATCTGTCAACATTTGATTTAGGGGGAAATTAACATTTTCTTGTCAGACAGAGATGTTTGTGCTGTAGAAGCCAATATTTTCTTTTCTCAGCCTCCTCTATTAGAATGTCTGTGATTTTCCTCAGGACAGAGAAAGTAGAAAAATATAGTCCAGATTATTGTTCAGGGTGCAGAGGTAAACATGCGAGTCCCAGAGTTTGGCCTGGTGTATGTCTGTGTTTTATTTGAATACTTGCATGCACGTTCACGTGTGTGTGTGTGTGTGTGTGTGTGTTTGGATATACGTGTATGTGTGTATGTGTAGTTTGTGCATGAATCTGCATATATGTACATGTGTGTTATATATCTGTTTTGTAGTTACATATCTGTTTAATATGTTTGTATGTACTTGTATACTGTATGTACATGTGTGCATGCCTTTCTTGGTGTATCTGTGTGTTTCTCAGCCTTGCTATTCATAGTGATATTGGTAAAACACACACCATAAGAGTTAGAGGAGGCTCAGGGCCTCTTCACATCAGGAAGTTTCGAATTTGCCCACCAACTGTAATAGATAAACTGCAGTGAGGAGACGCCACCCATACTGATGTCACAGTTCTTAGATGGGTGGCCATGAAGACTACTGAAGCAAGGGACAAAGTCTCTGCATTTGTATCTCTTTGTGCTTCAGGAAGGCTGTATAGCTTGCATCTGTTTACTCTGCTAACCTTGATTTAGCTTTCATACTCCAAGACTAAGGCAAATTGCTCTGCCTCAGTTGAAGTTTGGGCAGCTCTGAAGCTGACACTTAAGTTGGCTCCTATCATTCCAGAGATGATGGGGTGGGGTAACCAGGCCTGGCTACCCACCTTTCCCCCAACAAGATTTCATCGGGCAGGCCCTCTGTTCTAGGGGAGGTGTTGGTTATGTTTCTCCCTACAAAGTGTAACCTCCCAGATGTCACCTGGTACTATGCCATCAAGACACAGTCAAAGTAAAGAATGAACTGGAGGATTTGATCAGGATGGGCAGGCCCCAGCAGGTGATGGGACAATTTCCCAGAGAGCTGGTTAGCCTGGAGGCAGGGGGGAAATACTTGCAATTTTTAAAATATTTTTTGAGATTAATATAATTTTATCATTTTCTCTTTCTCCTTCCTCCCTCCAACCTTCCCATATACCTCTACCTTATTTCTCTTTGAAATTGATGACATCTTTTTCTTTACTTTTGTTATGAATGCACACACACACACACACACACACACACACACACACAAACACACATGCCCACTCCTAATACATAAATGCAACCCGCTCGCTCCATAGAATGTTACTTGTATATATATGTTTGCAGGGGTGGCCATTTGATATCGGATAACCAATTGCTGCTTTTCCCTGGGGAAGACTGTTTCTCCCACTCCCAGCATCCCTATTCACCTGTCCTTTGTGGGCTTTCCTGCTTACGTGTTAGCCTGTCTACTGAAATGCATCCTTATTCAGGCCATGCTTAGGTAGCCATGCACTCTTTTCTTCACTTGTCCTTGAAGCTGCAGTGGTCAGAAGCCCAGGAAATCCTGCCTAGCAGGATTTTTGCCCCTCCTACTGGGGCTGAGTGGATTGCTTACCCTTAATGTGGAAAAAATATTTGTTAGAGTGCTACACAGACCTTTATCGCTGAAGAGAGAAAGAACTGGCTTACAGGATCAGCACAATCCCCACTTCTGAAGTGAGGTTTCTTTCAGACATCTATGGTCCCCAAATGCCTTCCTCAATAGCTTAGCTTATTACTTTCTGAAATTCTCCAAACAACAGAAAACATATGAGATACACTTCATTCTACTACCACCTGCCCTCCCTCCAACTCTGATAATCTCTTGTGGAAAAGATACGAGTAAACAAAGGATCAACATGGCTGTGCGGCCTTAAGGGGAATCCTGCTAGATGTGTACACTGTGAATTCAGATACCTTTTAAATTGCAAAAAAGGTAGTTTTCACATGATTTTGGGAAATTCTCTGAAATATGAGAAGAAACTAGAGAAAGATTAAGAGTGGCTGACAAACTAAAATGTCATTCAGATGTATCTCAAAGAATAACGTACCTCAACATCTACTGTGAACATGGCTATAAGTGTGTATTCACATACAGGTGTTGTGATGGTTAATTGTCAACTTGATAGACTCTAGAAACACTGGGAGATGGGTTTTAGGGCATGTCTGTAAGGGGATTATCATTTTTGAGATACTTATTTTTATTTATAATTATGTGTCTGCATGTGGATGTCTGCAGATGAGCAGAGGTACCTGCAGAGCCCAAAGGCCCCCCTGGAGCTGGAATTACACACAATTGTGAGTCATCAAGCATGGGTGCTGGAAATTGAACTTGGCTTCTTGATTGCAGATGCATTCGACCAGCTACATTGACTACCTGCTGGTGCAAATTTCCTGTTATTATGGACTACAACCTGGGACTGTAAACCAAACCAACCTTTTCCTCCTTAAGTTGTTTTTGTCAGGGTATTTTATCACAGCCACGGAAAAGAGACTAAAACCTGTGGAGGTTAATAAATAGGCTTAAGTGCTTACCATCAAACCTGTCACTATTAACCTTGTGGACAAAGACCGCATCTTTTTCACTCTTTATAAGCCAACCTTTCTTTAGTCCACTCTGAAATTTAATCTCATGGCTGAATACAGGGTGAGAAATGGAATGCTCCACTTTTCTGTCTTGCATGGACTAAATGCTTCAGATTGCAAAATGTTCTCACATCATCCAGCCATTCTCTTCTAAACCCAGTGACTCCACATTGGACGGGAAGTCAACTCAAAGAAAAGCTGACTCTTTCCAAAATTCAGGCATTATGTTAATAACAATGGTATTCAGATTCCTAGGTTCAATTAAAAGAACCAGGATATACTTCTTTGTTTCGTTCTGCTACTTTTGTTGGTCAGCCAAAGTAGGTCACCTGGAATCCTAGGGTACAGGACACACTAGCCACATGTACTCCCACACCTATCATATTGGATAGAGTCAATCATGATGAAGCACCCAAATGATCATATTGAGAATTGGCATCAGGGATCAGTTAAGGTTGAAAGTAGCCAGTGCATCTGTGTATCCTTTTACCTCTGATCTTGTGTGATAGCAGGCCACAGGCTTGCCAATCTGGAATACGGTAGAATGCATGTCTGTTACATGAGGTGGCTCTTCAAGTTAACTGGGTTTCTATTTGTTTTTACAAATACCAGATGGGAAGTAGGGAGCACATCAAGTTCATAATGTCCCTTGGAATGTTTTTACTTGTCTTCTATATATACCTAAATCAAATGGTTATTAGCTTATAATTTTAAAATGACACATTCCCCTAGGAAGAGTTCAAGTGTTATTCTTAGGCAGAACTAAGCCCTAATGTAATCACATCTGTATTTTCATCTCACATAAATAATTTATTGGTGACATTTAATATGGACCAGACATCACCTCATGGATGGCTTATAAAAGGAGGATCATATTTCCATTTCCTCTAGTGTAGTATTTTGGGGTTGCTAGACAAATAGGGGTGGAGTGTGTGGGAAGTTTCATGGCCCATACAAAGGATGGATGACAGAAAGCCACTCTTGAAATGTCTTCAGGGTACTCTGAAGAATTTGGATGCCAACTCCTCTTGTTTGTTTGTTTTTAAGTAAGTTACTTTTATCAATTTAAACTGATTTGCAGAAAGACTCTAAACTTTTGTGCAGTCTCAGTAGGAAGAAGTTTTATGAATCAATAGTGTGTTAGCCAACCACAGAGGAAGAAGGCTGACAATAAGGAGATTTTGTCATTTACATCTAACCCTGAACTTCCTTGTATCACCATGTCTCAGTCTTTCATGTGACCATGAGGATAAGATAGTCAGAAACTTCCAGGGGAAGGCATTTGGAGATGCCTAAAAATAATTATTTTCATGACTATCTCATCTCTAGACATTCTCTCTAATAAAGAAGTATAATTTTATCTTAAAAACATAATTCCCATATAAATATTATTCATATAACCCTTAGGGTATGAGGCACATTGTATAGGAGTGGATAAGTAAAAGAAGAACCAAATAATTCCCATCGTGGTGAGAAGCACGGCTAGAGAGGACTAGGTCCATGTGAAAGGCAAATACATACATACAGACATACAGACATACAAACACACATATATATTTGTAGAGATTTTTGAGAAGCTGAAATCAACAAATTATTTATTTTAGCCATGGTTGAGAAAATACTTTTTTTTTTTTACAACAAAGACCCCCCCTCCAGGGTATGGCCGCTTCTCTTGCAAAGCCTGGAGAGGGTCTGGCTATGTCGAAGGACCACAAAGGACATCACTGAAGCTGCCCAGCTCCTTCCTTCTGAAGGGAATGACAGGACAGGGGTCTTTAGTCCTGCTGTAGCCTTCCCAAAGTAAAGACATGAGTTCACTAATGGACTATGACCCGATAAGGAGGGAAAGCTTCTGCCAAGAGTCCGTGAGAAAAGCCCCTTTTCAGATACCAAGCCTTAAAAATGACCAAATCAGAGACTTCGTCACCTAAAGGTCTCTGTTAAGCTCATATAATGGGCTGTGAAATGTACCTTCCAAAGAGTAAAGGTGGGGAGCCTTTATAGGGAAGTTAGGTATGGATATCTACCTGGGTGGTAAATGATCTTATTTCTTTCTTCATTTCAAAACTGAAAAAGAAGGCTGTTGGCCAACATTATCCATATATATATATATGGATATATATATATATACAGATATATATATACAGATATATATATATATAGATACAGATACATATATATACAGATACATATATATGTAAACAACATCCTGCTTGTAAAGATGCAGGTATTCTAGTGAATGAATGAATCCAGTATCCTGTCTATAAAGATGTAGGTCTTTTAGCCAATGAACGCTGGCCACCCATCTGTCTTTCACTGGGCTTACAGGGCCTCCTGAAGTTAAACCATCTCCTAGTCACTGGAGAGGACTTCAAATGTGTTCTATGGCTCCACCCCACTTTCAGGTCATGTGGTAAGTAGGCACAAAAGGTCAAAGCTACCAGATGTTTCTCAATGACCTGTGTGTACATATCAAGTCGCTGATGAGTTTTCCGTGTGGACCCAGAGCCCTGGACAGAAGTAGTGACCACAGCAGACAGGAGGCTCTACCTCCACCACCAATGGAGGGATTTTTCCAAGGAGCCTTACTGGCTTGACCTCCTAGGGGCAAACCTGGTTAGAGGTTGAAAATAAAACACAATAAAAACTCTGTCTGGGACAGGTTTACACAAGATCCCTTGAGTAACAGAAATTATGAGACATTCTATCCAGAGTTCAGCTGGGTATCAGGACCTTCCTTACTGTCTGCACATCTGTAAGTTCTATTAGTGCTTATGAACTAGGATTGCCTGCTGTTGGATTTGGGAACTCCCCTCTCACTGAAGGGGCCATGAAGACATGAACACGAACGTATGGCTGCCTCCACTCTCTGCTCATAGCCTTCTTTGTGTATGGAGGGGGATAATATATGTAAGTGAATGACAAAAATACAGGGTGCCTGTGCCTAAATGACTACCCCTATGCATGTGCAGGAGTAAAATTCTGTGTGTGGTTCTGCATAGCAACTGCAGTTGACATGTATTCATTGCTATACCGCTCCTCAAACGAAGAGCTGAATTTTCCTCCTAGCAGTTCTTGGTCTCTCTTGGACCCATGGCTGACAAATAAAGGCACGGATAAACAATCTCCAAGCTAGCAAGAAAGCAGAGAGAGAGAGAGAGAGAGAGAG
>NW_022196906.1:35466316-35468705 GCF_008632895.1 Mastomys coucha | reverse complement strand
GGAGGGAGGGAGGGAGGGAGAGAGAGAGAGAGAGGAGAGAAAGAGAGAACTTCCCATAACTGCCAACATATTGTTAACTGGCCTCACTAATGTGAAGGTAATGACATTCTAGTTTCAACGTTTTAGCAAAGGGTTTTAGAATGATACTGTCTGCACTGTGCATTGTCTCTTCCCTTCGTTTAGACTTCTGGTTTACTGGATCCCCACCTCCCTGTGCGCACACACACACACCTCACAAACGGGCTGCGCCAGATGGGCTCTTAATCACGACAATCATCTGGGAAATTAAATGTTAGAAAATCCAGCTCTTTTCCCACTGGAGATGGGGGCCTAGGCTGTCACCATGTCCTGTAGGAAACCCAGGCTGCCTCTTAAGGAAGGACCAATGCCATGGATCTAACATGGGCTTCATGCTTTACAGTGTCTGTATTTCTTTCCCAGAAAATGACTGCAGCTCAATTCAGTTTTGTTTCTGTTCTGACGGCTGCTATTAATACCCCCTATTTACAGAACACATACCTCAGAGGAGCTCAAAACATTTACAGAAATTAGCCAAGCCTTGTAACATCCTGTCAAGTGGGCAGGCAGTAGATATTACTTTCTTCATTTAAAAGGAAGAATCCGAGCTATTAAAAGGGCAAATATCTTTGGTTGCCACAGACACAGGACCCCATCTCCCACTCACTTCCAGGGTTCTACTGAAGCTGCCAAATGGGGTAAGTATTTATTTACACTGTGCTCACTAACTTAGTACTCTGGTGGTTTTCAGACACATGCAAAATGCTTTAAGAATCCTCACATGCAGATGTCACACCATCTTTCCAGGATTTAATCCCCCCTCCCTCTCCCTGTCTCTGTCTGTCTCTGTCTCTGTCTCTCCCTCTCTCTCTCTCTCTTTCTCTCTCTCTCTCTCTCTCTCTCTCTCTCTCTCTCTCTCTCTCTCTCTCTCTCTCTCTCTCTCTCTCTCTCTCTCTCTCTCACACACACACACACACACACATTTGCTTCTTCCAATGATGATCAGCATAATTGGTGTGTTTGCAATCAGCCAACACCTCTTTCTAGAACACTTTCCTCCCTCCATTCTCAGACAGCTCCTAGATTCTCTTCCATTGGCACTTCTCATGTGGACTTGAAGTCCTAGGAGAAGTCAGGCTGGTGTGGGTTTGTTATTCCCGGAGTCCAGCACTTAGCCTGTTATAATCACTAGGAGGTAATAACATATAAAGAAAGAACTGCTGGTAGTGAGGCAGGTAGGGCTATGTTAGTGCCGTAGTCCCACCAATGGACTATGGGCAGCCCTAGGCAAGATCACTAACTTTTCTCAAAAGAAGGGTATATTGTATTTGCTCTGCAGTTTATAAGGGGATTATTTGTAACCAGTGACATGCAAATTCATCAATGGAATGATGGCCAAAGACAAAACAGTACCTCCATGGTGGGATACTCAGTGGCCACTATGAAGAAAGACTGGGCCACTCATGGTAGTACACACTGTAATCTCAGAAGTTTAGAAGCTGAGATGAGAGGATTGCTATATGTTTGAGGCCATCCTAGGCTACACAGTAAGTTCTGGGCTTGCCTGAAGTACATGAGCACTGTTTTGTTATGTGTGCATGTGTGAGTGTGTGTGTGTGTGTGTGTGTGTGAGAGAGAGAGAGAGAGAGAGAGAGAGAGAGAGAGACAGAGACAGAGACAGAGAGAGAGAGAGAGAGAGAATAATTAATTAAAAGGAAAAGGATAGACACAAAGAACTTAAGGACATATTAAGGGTAAAAAATGAGATGCAGAGTACTTTCTGATTCTCTGTCTATGTTTATATTCTCAGATTTTGTTCTAGTTCACAACAGGTTACTAAAAGGTAGAGAATGAAATAGACCAGTAGCATAAACTGCATGGATAGTGTACATAGATAGTGTTGGAAGAACCATAGTTACTGCTATTGCTGTTCTGTGGGTTCAGTAGGGAGGGCTAAGATTCCTGTCTTTCCACTGTCTGGCACACAGAAGAGAGGGGCCGACTGACTGAGCAAAAGAAAATTGCTCAATGACTGACCTAACCAGGAATTAATTGTTGAGTCAGAAAATAAGGACACAAGCATGAATCACAAAGAATCTTATGTATTGTTTGGACATTTGAGTGGAGTGAGGCCTCATCATCCTTTGGGAAGTAACAAGGCTAGAAAGTTCAGAGGCTGAGATTCCAGAGGAGTGTTTCTTCAAGTGCAGTCCCAGGACCACCCAGCCAAGTCCCCTGGGAAGCTGAGTAACCATTAAGATTCCTGGGACCCACCCAGATCTGAAACAGATTCTTTTGGATAGTGATCCAGAAATATGAACACACATCCTCCCTCTCAATCTCTCTCTCTTTCTCTCTCTCTCTCTCTCTC
>NW_022196906.1:35439554-35466306 GCF_008632895.1 Mastomys coucha | reverse complement strand
CTCTCTCTCTCTCTCTCTCTCTCTCTCTCTCTCTGTCTCCCTGTCTCTCTCTGTCTGTCTCTCTGTCTCTGTCTCTGTCTCTGTCCCTCCCTTCCCCCCCCTCCCCTGCCACTGGTTGTGTGAACTGCATTCATTTAGAGTATACCACTTTATGTTCTGTCACGTATATATATATTGTAAAATGATCAACCCAAACTAATTATCAGTTGCCATCTGCTTGCTCCCATCCTACCTCTCCTTCCCTGTCTCTCTCCTCTTTCCTCCTCTTCCTTCTTTTTATCTCCTTGCTTCTTTTCTTCTCTCTCCTTGCCTCTCCCTCCTTGCTTTGTTGCTCCCCTCTCCCTCTTTCTCCTTTCCTCTCTTCCTCTCTGTCTCTCTTTTGTCTTTTTAATGGAGAGAACACAGAATTTACCCATTGAGCAAAGTCACAACATTGCTCAAACATCCATCCCCTGCAGAAACATACACAGATAAATGGAGACTCTATCAAAACTCCAACAGCATTTACCACAGAATGAGAAAAAAGGAAACCCTGAAATTCATAAGGAAACACAGAAGACCCCAAATGCCCAAAGCAGTATTGAAAAAGAAGAACAAGGCCAGAGGTATTATACTTCATTATTTTCAAAATATGCCACCAAACCACAATAATCCAAACATTGTGGTTCTACATAAAAAACATATAGATGCATAGATAAACGAGCATGATAGAAAGCCCAGAAATCTGGTAAACTTATTATTTTCACAAGGTGGAAAGAATATATATATTCTTGTATATTGTATACATATATATACATGTATATATATATATATGTGTGTACATATATATATATATATATATATATATATATATATATAGAGAGAGAGAGAGAGAGAGAGAGAGAGAGAGAGAGAGGGAGGGAGAGAGAGAGAGAGAGAGTTAGGAAATTTGTTTACAAATGAACTATATACAAAATCAACCCAAAATGTAAAACTTAGCTATAATGCCTGGAACTATAAAGCTGCTAGAAAAAAAAAACAAAAACAAAAACAAAATAAAACAAACAGAAGCCACTTCAATCACTTATTAAAGCCTGTGTGGGCTAGCTGATCACATGATGAAGGAATTAAAAAAACTAGGCAGCTCTTGAAAAGGATGCCCATTGCTGATTCCCACCAAACTTGGGTCAGTCACAGAGCTTGTTCTGAAATGGACTCCTATGTGTTCTAAGTTGTTTTTGTGCCAGAGAGAGGCAGGCCTTGGGAAGCTCCTGCTAACTGACCCTTAGATGACTTTGAGTGTGGGTGTACTCCCTTCCTCAAGACTGGGAGGTGTCTGGAAAGGTCAACACATGAGCATCATCAATGAGTGATTCGCTCCTTTTGACGTTAAAGGGGAGCAAAGACTGGGTACTATATGCCTTGAGATCTATGGCAAGACTGACCCTGCAAAGCTCTCAGGAAGTTTACATTTAATGAAGGACTTGGGCTTAGACAGTTGGGCTTGAAGTTCCTGATGTAGATATAGAGAAGTTAATGTGTCCACAAGAAATCATTGGTTACATTGCAGATAAGAAGGATTGTATGAATCAAGTATTAAAGCCTTTGTCCTCTCTCTGAGGACTCAGGGAACATTGTTGAATATCTGGACATTAGAACCTATGATGACCAATCCCTTCAAATGAAGGAATTGTATTTAAACTGCCTAAATAAGGACTCAGACTATTCATCCCTTTGGTACAATTTTATCCTTTGAAAATAAATATCTTATAAAACCCAACAGAGGTTATTGATATTGGTCTGCCAATAAATGTTTTTGGTTATGAAATCAAAAGCTTAAGCATTAAAAATAAATAACTAAACAAACAAACAAACAAATAAATAAATAAATAAGTGGTTTGCATTGAGGTGAAAAAGTTGACCACAAAAGGCATAAGCACCAGAATAAATGGGCAAGTTAAAAGAATAACTTTAGACTATCTGTCTTTTGTCTGCTCTGAGGTAGCTCCCTTACAGACATAGGTAACAAGTCTTAGAATGGAAGACTTAGCTCTTTTCCAGAGTCTGTTAGGGCAATCATAACCTTTTTGGAATTTAGTTCCTTAGCTATGATGTAATGGCTGCATTTGAATGACACTTTCAACGTCAGAGTTGTTTTATCCATGGCTGAATTGAGGCAGAAGGAGGACTCTTCAGATCTGGTGTGAGCTGCCCTGAATCCACTGGGTACCACCTGCAGGGCTCCCTGTCATTTGACTTTGCTACTTTATTAGTTACTAAAATAAGTGAGTAGGGTCTCTCTCAGCACTGGTTCTAAATGGCTATGCATACATATAGGTTTTATGTTTAATGCATTGATTGTTTAATTATAGTTCATGTCATACCATAATAAATATAACAAATACTCTTCCACACACAAATACACATGAAGACTACAAATAAAACATTCCTCTCCTGACTTGGGCAGAGATGGAGTAATGAGAATGTATGCAGCCATGTTCATGTGACTAACAGCCAAGGGATTCTTGTCAGGTTCTGAGAATGTCAGCCCCCAAAAGTGGAGAGTGTTCGTATCCTCAAAAAAATCGGAGTTTTAGGAGGTAAAATCCATTAGTCTTCTAATGGAGAAGAGCTTGAAAAAAATAGAGGAAACTCATGACCCAAAAGGCTGAATCTTCACACAGAGCTTCTGAAGGAGCTTAGCCAAGGGAGAGGCCTGTGGGGTCGCTGTATCTGGAACTGTCATCCTCACCTGATTTATTAAGGAAATGGGCAGGGCAATTTAAGTCACCCAGAGGCCCAGTTTCCTTGAGTATAAAGTTGGAAAAGTAATGAAAGGGTCTCCTAAGGTTAAGGAGACAGTTGAATGAAATGGTTCGAGAGTCCCTTGGCATGTGACTCAGATACACCAAGAATATGTTCTAAAAGCTAACTTTCAGACAGTGTAGTAGGCTGTTAGAGTAAGCGCTGGTCTTGCTTATAGGCACAGGAACATGGAGTGATGATATTGAATTTAAGATAGCTCAGCACACTGTTCTTTTGGGATCTTCAAACTGTTTTAATTCTAAAGTTCCTGTGTTATGTATGTGCTCTATATTAACCCTTCAAAATTAAAACCAAACCTCAAAAAATGGATGGTGAGTTCTTTTGTCAGACAATCTAAAGATTCTTTGAAAGATGCCTGAAATTTACCCTATTTTTTTTAAAGGCCAAAAGTTTTGGCAGAAATAAAACATGGTTCAGAGCCAATGAATTCTTAATGTCTAGGATGCTGCATAACGATTACCAAGCAAGTAATCACTGCCTGAACACATGACTGAAGCATCTCTCTGTTGTATCATGGGAGCAGACCTCTTATAGGAGGATCTGATAGAGTATGAATGCCAGGAGTGCTACTGGGCATCATTGGTCAGAGTTAAAAATAGAAACTAGACATGAGTTACCCTTTCCACAGTAACCTAAGTGGCAGGACTGATATCTGTCAACATTTTACACAGCACATTGCTATGGTTTGTATGCTCTGCCTCTAAACTTCAGGTGTTGCCAATGGGGTAGTCCAGAGAAGTGGGGGGAGTGAACTTTGAGAGGTAATTAAGCCATGAGGTCTCCTTGGCCAAGTACCCACAGCATGAGCTCTATAGAGCACACGGTCCCTTGGCCCTCTGCTTTCAGTCAAACAAGGACATTTAGTACCTCTGTATAACCCATTCCTTATCAGATCCTTCCTTTTTGGCCTTCCTAGTCTCCAAAACAGTATGAGATAATTTCTGATTTTTATAAATAACTCAGACTGGGGTTGGAGAGACAGCTCCGTGGTTAAGAGCACTCACTGCTCTTACAGAGAACCTGAGTTTGGTTCCCAGTATCTCTGCTGGATGACTTACATCAACCTCTAAACCCAGCACCAGGGAAAGAGATGCCCTTTCTGGCCTCTGTGGGTACCTGCATACACACACACACACACACACACACACACACACACACACACACATTATATATATATATATATATATATATATATATATATATATATATATATATATATATATATATATATATATATAATTAAAAGCTAAAAATATAAATGGGTAAATAAGCCAGAGTATTCTACTTGGTTATAGAAGCCCAACATGGATGAAGACACATCCAGTCACTTTGATAATATCTAGTGTTTTCTTTTAAAAGTATCTAAGGAAGAAAGTTAGAATTTTAGTTGTAGCCATCATCTTTGACATCTTGGACCTGGAAGCACAGGACCAGTGAGGATCTCCTGGATGCTAAGCCCTGTT
The DNA here is from genome assembly GCF_008632895.1 of Mastomys coucha. Taxonomy (NCBI): domain Eukaryota; kingdom Metazoa; phylum Chordata; class Mammalia; order Rodentia; family Muridae; genus Mastomys; species Mastomys coucha. Next base: position 35,462,038 of record NW_022196906.1, on the reverse strand, counting down.
GACTATTCCCACTTCTTCCTTTCTACCACCTTTGCTTCTGCTCACCCTCTTCACCCCATCTCCTTTCACCCATGAGTCAGGCACTAGTGGCTTGCCTCAACATTAGAAGTAGCTCTTGCATATTTTCTATTTACTTCTAAGTGGCCAGCTCTGAAATAATATTGGGCATAAGGATGTGTGTGTGTGTGTGTGTGTGTGTGTGTGTGTGTGTGTGTGTGTGTGTACGATGAGTTAAGTATTTGCTGAGAGAAGCAGAGATATTTCACATAAGAAAGAAAAAATCTATTGCTTATCTCTGTAAGAATTCCAATCAATTTCTGGTCTACACCAATATTTTTTTCTGTTGACCATACATCGCATTTTTTATGTATTTATGCATTTAGTTATTTGCTTCCCTGTGGGCTGTGCAGGCCTCAGAAATGAGAATCTATTTCCCCCTGATCTTACCCCACAAAGAGCCACTCCAAAGTTCTGCCCACAGTGTCTGTGATCACCGAGCAAGGCTGGCAGTATCAAGAACAATATGATGAGTACAGGCATCTCTGAACTTTCTACAGCAGAGGGTTCATGTCACAACCATCCTGGCTATTGATCAAGCCTCAGATATGTGTTTAGTACATATTTACATTATGTGGCATAGTATTACACTTCCATTATTTGAATGATATAAATGACATTATTTTATTGTAATGTAAATATTATATGCACCCATCTAACAAATATTCATGTGCTACCTGTTTTAGATTTGGCAGTGAGCTAAAACATGCACACATGGAAAGGATTTTTATATTACCTTGAAGAATATTTCACAGATGTAACGAAGATACAGATTTTATGAATATAGAGTGAAGCCCACTGTCAAGTTTGGACAACATATCACGTTGTCCTTTCATAACTTAAAGTTTTCCATTATTGATGTGTTCTCTTCATTATTTCTTAACCCAAAAGAATGAGATTTCCTGCTATAAGGTGACTTTACACTTAATATGAAAATATAGGTTCAATAAAACAGTGTGTTGTAAACTGATGGATTAGAAGCTGCCTCCGTGTGCCTTTCTTCAGGAAGAGAGTCAATAAAAAAGAACACACTGTATCAAAGCGAGAACACTTAGGGAATTCCCAAAGGTAGTAATAGGACAGCTAATAGGAAAATAATGCACAGAACACCAGGCAGAAGGATGCTAAGGGGTTGGGTCCTAGCTCAGCAGGTGAGTGCTTCTCAAGTATTCTGGAGGTCTTGAGTTCAATCCCAAATTTCTCATAAAGTAGCTGCCATGTGCCAAGATTGCAATCACACCCCTTAGGAAGTGGAGGCAGGAGGGTCAGAGTTCAAGGTTATTCTTTGTTACATACTGAATGTGAACCCAGCCAGGGCCTTGTGAGACTTTGTCTTGGGGGTAAAAAAGATAAACGAAGATAAAAGAAGCCGGTATGAGCACAGCTCTAGACAGGTAATTCCCCAGCAGGGGTCAGGAGGCAGAAGCCTCATCAAAGATAAGGTGACAGTTAGAGGACTGCTAATTCTCCTCTTAGGAGAAGCCCAGTACCCTCACAAGACCCAACTCCAGCTGTAGGATTTGGTAAAAAAAAAAAGAAAAAAAAAAAAAGCCGTTCCCTCTGCAAATGCTGCACACAGATGAGCAGCAGAGAGAAATCCCATTTGGCTATTTATGAGTCAGAGGCAGTAACCTGACGTGTGCAACCCGAAGAGGTTGAGGAAAGGGAGAAACTACAGGTTGGAGAATTCTTCTACAGTCCCAGAGCAAGAAACACTTGAAGGGAGGTGGTTACAGGGGGAACAAGAAAGCCAGACAAGAAAGTTAGCAGAAATGCAGAGGGCTCAGAGCTCAGACACTGGCATGCATAATCGTGTTCAGTTGCCAGAAGCAACCTCAGCACTGGAAACAATGCTGGGGGTGGATAGCCCTGACCTGAAGTCAACAGGTGGCCCAACATCTGAGTCACCTACTGCTGGAAGTCACTTTGCTGCTACAAGAGCTCCAAGCTCTGATTTGTATCCTTCCCAATGCATGATTAGTACTGAGGAAACCTCAATAGCATGGGACAAGTCTTCCACTAGCCTGTTCTCAGTGCCATGGTTGCTCCCCAAGCTCCCTACACAGTAGAACATTAGTGAGAACATCAGCTACTCCAAGCAGTATAATAAATATGGAGAGGTTGGCAAGAGCGAAGGAACCTGCCCAGCCCAAAGATTCCAAGGTTATCATTCAGATCACAAAAGAGCTTAGTATGCAAAAAATGGAAAGGAGCTAATGTGCAGACAGGTATGGGGAACACCAGACATCTGTTTAAATCAGTTTCAAGACTTGCCTATATCATTAGGAAGACCAGAGTCTGAAAGCTCTACTCACTCCTTGACCTTTGCATCCTAAGCTTTGAGGACCAAAAAACGCTCTACTGATCCCTGACCCCTGTCTCCCAAGCTTTGAAGTCCCAGAAAGCTGTTACTCCAACATACAACCTCTTCTTTGTGAGTGTTTTCCCCTGGACTTCTTGCTATACTCTAATCAAGATCCTCACTTTATTATCAGAGAGCTGGATTACAGTAAAAATCCACGAGGACCAGCACAATAGTAACCAGCAAACCTCTAATATTAGCAGGAGGACAGGAAAGGATAAACAGAGTCAACAACCAACCAACAAAATAACAGGACCTCACAGGAAACATCGCCTAATAGCCTTAAGTGGAAACTGCCTCAACTTAGCATCATAAAGAGATGCAGAGTAGCTGAAAGGATTTACAAGAAATCTATCACTTGCTGTCTCCAGCAAAGAAAGCTTACCACCAAAGACACCCACAGACAGAGGGTCTAAGAGTGGACAATAATCTACCAAAAAAGAATGCAAGTTGCTGTACCTATTCTGATATGTGACAAAATAGACTTCAAATCAAAACAAGCCTGAAGAAATAAAGGCCACTGTATGATAACAAAGAGAATAATTCTTCATCAAGAGTTATAACAACTGTAAATCTAGATATTAAATATTGTGACTCCTGATTTCATCAAACAAACAACTGATGAGCAGACAAGAAACATATGTCCTGGTGCAATTAAACCTGGTGACTTCAATAGCTCACTCTCATCTTTATACGGATCTTCAAAACTAAATCCAGAAGCTTCAGAGTTGAATGGCCCTGCAGATCAAGTTGACTGAATAGGCGTCTAGAAGTATCCCACCTATCAGATAGGAGATGCACATTTTTCTTCCGCATCCCATGGAACCTACTATAAACACAACACACTCTATGTCACAGAGCAACTATTCACAAACACAAAAGAACCTAAATAATGTATTGAATGCTATCAAACTGGGGGAATTGAGTCTAGAAATCCACAGCAATAAAAACTACAAAACTGCAAAGATGCAAAGAGACTGAGCGGGATGATCTTGAGGAACCAGTGTGTCCTTGAAAAAAGGCAAAGAAGAAATCTGAAAGTTTTCAGAATCAAATGAAACTGGAAGCACAGCCTACCAGAGCCTCTGGGATACAGCTAAGGCAGTTCCCAGAGGAAACTGTTGGCTGTGAGTGCTAACATTAAAAAAACCAGCAAGATCTCAAATTAACCTAAGGGTCTATCCCAAGGTCTGAGAAAAGCATGACCACATCAAACCCAAAAGCAGCAGGAAGCAAAAAAAATAATAATAGAGACTAGGTAGAAATTAATGGAATGATGCTAACATCTCAAGACACAGAACCAATCAAATATAAAACATAAAAAATGATTGACAAACATTTAGCCAAGCTAACTCAGAAAAAAAAAAAAAAAAAAAAAAAGGAAAGGCAACTAATGAAGTTATAGCTGAAGAAGAGGACTCTAAGGGATCATTATGGAATACTCTGAAAATATATAGTTCAAAAAAAAAAAACCCTAGAAAATCCAGAGGAAACAGCAATAATTTAGGGACACATAAGACTTACCAGAAGTAAATCAAGAATATAGAAACAATCGCAACAGATCTATAGAAGATAGAAGTGCCAGCAAAAAGTCTCCTCACCATGAAGAGCTTGGGAGAGAATGGAATCCTGCTGAATCAAACCATTGAGGAAGAGCTAACATCAACGTTCCTTAAACTACATGAAATAGGAAAGGCAGGCTCACTACTAAAATCATTCTACACAGATGGTCCTACCCTGCTATCAAAACTCAATAAGGACACACGAGAAAGCTATAGGCCAGTTCCCCTGATGAATATAAACACAGATAGTCACACTAAAACAGTTGCAAATCTAAGTCCAATCACATTGAGAAGGTAGTACACCGTGACCAAGGTTATTTTTGTCAGCCCAGGGATGCAAGGATGATTCAACATGTGCAAATCAATAAATACAGCACAACAAGCAAATAGACTTAAGGACAGAAATCATATTATCATCTTAATAGGAAACTGCCTTTTAAAAAGTTTAGCATGATAAATAACCCTCTAGAAATTAGGAATAGAAGAAGCAGTACTCAGTATAATCAAGTTTATATATGATAAGCAAACAGTATACTAATCAGGAAAACACTGAAAGTATCAGGAGTGGGACAACCGTACCCAGGAAAGGAAGACGTTAAAATATCCCTATTTGTAGATGGCATGATACTGTGAGGAAGGGTGGAGTAAGGGGACTGGGTAGAAAGGATACCAGCAAATGGCAGGCAAGGGAGATGATGAGAGCAGAATGAGATGGGGATTATATAAGAGCAGAGGAGAGTGACACAAATGCACATACACACACATGAACATACACATACTAAGAAGCAAGCTCCAAATAATGTCTCCTCATCCCGCTCAATCTGCCTGATGAAATTCTCTGTGGTAAACAAGTCTTTGCAAACATAGAATTGACCCTTCACAAGAGTTATCAGAATAGACAATGACCTGAACTCCAAAGGTATTCTATCTGCTTCTTTAGGACCCTCTGTGAGCCAGTGGCAGAGGCTAAAGGAGCAGCAGATAAAATTGTTGGTATGAACGTCAAGCCTCCAGTGTCCTTAGTCATGACCTTGAGGCCATGGAAAATTGGTACAGACAGTTCTGAACTGAGCGGCCATTTTGCACACAGCCGATAGCCCAGCAGGTTGCCACTCTCTAACTCTGTCACCCTGACACAGCCATCTGCAATGTCTGAGCTCAGGCTTCTCAAGACCAAATTTATCACACCCAAGATTCCATCCTTATATAAGAATCACCTGTCGCTGGTCCATAAATCCCAGCTCCTCACAGAGCCGAGGATACTCAAGATTTAAAAAAAAGGGGTCTATATAAATATCCAACAGACTTCCCCTCTGTGACCCTGAATTCTGAAAACTCTTTGACCTTCATATGCCCTTCAGACTACACTGTCATTTTTCTACTTTCTGTCTGTATCACTGCTATCAAGGGAATGATGTTCTAGGAGCCACAGGCAATCTGTCTTCTGGGAAGTCCTATTTGAGCTATGATCTCAGTTCGTTCCAGTTTATGTCTCTCCTCCCGAATTTAAGCTTGCTTGCCTTGCCAGCTAAATTAACCATAAAACAAAGCCTGACTCATGCTACTGAAGCCTGATAGAAATGAGGCCAGGCTCTAGGCATGTATCTCTGTGATAAAAGCAGCAGATCTGACCTGTAGATCCTCATAGTGATGTAGCACTTTGAACCATCAGGAAGATTTCCTTGACTTCCATGTCTCAGAAGGGGCAGGAGCCTTGGCAAGGAAGAGAAGGAAGTAGAATTGTTTCAGTTGTGCTGGGGTCAAGATGAACATGGAAGGAAAGATTACAGGAAGGATGACATCCCCTAACCTAAAATCAACCCAAAGAAATTATCTACCATTTGGCTCTGGTGAGGTCTGGGAAAATTCAGTCAGGGTTAGCAAGGATCTGAGAAGGTTTAACTCTGTGACCTTGGGCAAACAGTCCCCTCCTCTGGGTTTCCATCTGCAAGACTCAGAACAGAGAACAACCTTCTTCCTGCACCATCAGACCGAGATGGAAGGTAGAAGAAAAGGCCTTTGAAGCCAATATAATTACTCTTCTGTCCAGGGAAATATAAACAACAATAACTCCAACAGCCTTCAGCTCTGCCTCTGAATGAGTTCTTTGCTTCGGTCTGAGAGGTAAAGTAGTTGGTTCCTTGGGGAAAAGTTGAATGTGGAATGGTAAGCCATGCCCCCTACTCCCTTGGCTTTCATTATGTTACATGGAATTACTATTAACACAAAGGACATTCAATATAATTTAAGAGTTTATTAAGTGTCCACCATGTGCCCAGGGCTGCAGTAGGTCCTGTGGGGTAAAGAATGAGTGTGGGACATATTTAGACAGTTTCCAAGGGTCAGAAGTTTGTGCGCTCCAAGAAAAAAAAATGAGCTGTTATATTTTAAAAGTCTTCTTTAGATGTACATTACTTCTTTCTATTAGCATAAGGAGCTGGGTCTGACCAGATTTTTTTTTTTTTACTGTTTTGTCCAAGCCAATACATATTATATACACTTATTTATTTTTGCTTCACCAGTCTGCAGGAAGTCTCCCTTTGATGGTTAAAGGTCATATATTGATTTGAATTCTGGTTGGTTACCTCTAGACCAGTGGTTCTTAATCATCCTAAAGCCATGACCCCTTAAGAGTTTCTATTGTTGTGGCAATCCCCCAACCATAAAATTATTTTTTGTTGCTACTTCATAACTGTAATTTTGCTACTGTTATGAATCATAATGTAAACACCTGTGTTTCTCAATGAGAGGGTCTCCTATAAAAGGGTCATTCAATCAACAAAGGGGTTGCTACCCCCAGGTTGGGAACTGCTGCCCTAGACAAATGAACAAGACACTCTTAAATTCTCCTGAAAAAGCACGCTGGTTTGTTTCAAAGATCTGCTCTGTGTGACATGAAAGCACACTGCCAGAGTTGGGTTTTGGGAAATGCCCTAGTCTCTGAGTGGGATCCTATTAATAATTTTATACGTCTAAGAGTCACTGATACTACCTCAAGTTAAATCCCAGGGATGTGCTTTTTCACTTTGGTATATGTTTACTTTTTTATTTTTCTATTTTGTATTAATATATATCTGTGTGTGTGTGTGTGTGTGTGTGTGTGTGTGTGTGTGTGTATGTTCATGAGTCATTCACCTCTCTTTTGAAGCAGGGTCTCTTGCTGGAAACTAGAGCTTGCTAATTAGCCTGGCATGGCTGGCCAGTGAGCGCTAGGAAATTGGCTTGGCTCAACCTCCCCAGCATTTCAATTACAAATGCACACCATCATGTTCAGATCTTTACATGGGCTGTAGAGATCCAACTCAGGTCCTCAGTGTTGTAAGGCAAGCATTTTACCAACTGAGCTCTCTCACCATCCTTAATATTAAGGTACCAAAAGAGTTATCTTCCTCAGACTGCTTTGTTTACATTGAATGTTTTCTAAGACAAATGTATCCTAATTGGTGGTCACTTCCAAAATAAAATATGTCTTGTGTGTAAAATGAAGCTTTTAAAGAAATATAAGCGATCCATATCACGTGTTTTCCATCTTTCACATAACTTGACAGGACTGAATAGTTACACTTATGCTTTCAATCAAGTGTATGCAAATGTACCAGCATGACATAGAACTTGATAGTCACATGACTAATTTGGGGGCAGGTCTTCTCTAATAACCTAAAGTACAGATTGGACCTTATATGTCCAGAACTGATAGTAGTCTTTAGCCCATGAACTGTGAAGGGCCTGCATGTCTAGTGTGCCTGCCATAGCTACACCAAGATGAAAGAAAGCAGCACTGATTTAGGGTGACTGACACTCTTGGACTTTCCCAAGACTGAGTTAGTTCCTAGGACATACCTCTTGCCTTGGGAATGTCCTGGACCAATAGGGACAAGTTAGTCTTAACTAGAGCGGTGGTTCTCAACCTTCCTGCTACAGTGACTCTACGACAGTTCCTCCTGTTATGGTGACCTCAAATCATAAATTTATTATTACAATTACTACTTCATAACTATAATTTTGCTACTGTTATGAATAATAATGTAAATATCTTTTTTTCTGATGGTCTTAGGTGACCATTGAGGAAGGGTTGTTTTGACCACAAAGGAGTCTTGACCCACCGGTTGAGAACTTCTGCACTGGGGAATTACAATTCCATTTGTAGGAACCACCTCATCCTGATGCATACATTTTAGTACCCAGAAAAGCCTAGCATGATTAAGACACACTCACTGGGTAAACAAGTCGTGATGATTAGAGTTAACTGTCATCTTGGAGGAAACTAGGAGATTTACCTGACTGCCCTCTGGACCCGCCTGTAGGGAATTACCCTGATTACATTCATTGAATTTGGAGGACATGCCCACCTTTGGTGGTACCATCCCCTGACAAGGATCTTAGACTATAAAAGTGGAGAACTGGCACTGAACAGCTGCATGTGGGCCTTGCTCTCTGCTTCTCCACTGTGAATACATTGTGACTAGCTGCTCCAAACTCCTGCTGCCATGACTTCTCCGTCATGATACACTGTGACTTGAACTGTAAGCTCAACAAATTCAAACTTGCTTAAATTGCTTTTGTCAGAGAATTTGACTAAAGCAGTGAGAAAAGAAGCTAAGTCACCGGGCAAGGCACTTTGTTCTTCTGTGCCTCTGTGTCCCCCACATAACACTCAGTTCTGTATCTTCCAGAATCTCACCAGAGACCTATTTCCCCACACTCTGTTCTTATCCCGAACTTTAAGAAATCCATGCCAGATTTCCCCCTTATTTTGTGTGGTATCATTTCAAAAAAAAAGTTGCCTTGAAGTACCAGGGGCATTAGTGAGCAGGTCTGTGTCAACATTACATTATTCAGGATTGAAAACATCACTGTTTTGTGCTTTAAAGAACAGAATGACTGAGAAGGTGCCATTACTATGGTTCTCAAAACTCTAGCAATTGCCTCTGAAGATCACTATCCAGCCCCAATCTTGACTACAAACAAACTTAAGTGAACCTCAGAAAAAATGGCCAGTTGGTCACCTTACACGTGCAGTACAGGAGCAGCTAACATTTACTGAGGACCTCCCAGAAACATCATGCTGTGCTTGGCAGTTGAGCAACATTTTAGGTCAAGTAAATCTCACAATAGAACTTCCCCAAGGTAGCAACTACTGTTCCTGTTTCCCAGGTGAGAAAAAAAATGTGGTCCAGAGAGGTTAAGTCATTCAATTCAATGGGGGACTGGGATGGGGGTGGGGGATCAGAAAGTTCCATAAGGGTTGAGGAGTCAGATTTAAATACATACAATTTGATTCTTTATCTGGTGCATTAAATGATCCACCATACCACCTTTAAGAAAAAAATAGGTAAACGGCATCCTTTATTGTTATGGCCCAATGCCTAAACATACAGGATACTCTAACAGGTTAGATGTAAGACTAACCGTACCACATGTGCCTGTGAGACCCAGCACATATCCATCTACCTCTTTAGTCAAGAGGCACAAAAGGCTTTCTGGGCATAGGTATTAAAGCATCTGAGGGAAAGAGTTTGTCTGTTGATTCATTCAGGAGTGAGATAAATTGCCCTGCCAAGCTGATGTGTTATTTTTTTTTTAGCACTTCCGCTTCCCTCTCTGAAAACAAGTGAAAGTAAATCGTCTTGGCTGTCTATGAGAAATGACTGCATGAAATAATGGGACTGCACCATGAAAACTGTAAAGTACTTTAAAACAATTATACCATATGCTAAGCAGTTTCCAAAATAGCAATGCCTTCAGATGTCCTTGCAAAGCAAATGAGACCCAGCTGCTAGCATGTTCTGCCAAAGAGGAAACCCAGCTCTTATTGAAGGGGAAGGGCACACATAAGATTACGCCAAAGGTATGTTGCACAAGAAGCACAGAAGCCTCTTCAAAATTTTTGGTGATGTCTTAAAGACCAAACAGGCAGTTCTTTTGCATGAAAAATAGTCTTGAGTAATGCCTGCGTAATAGTTAGAATAGGGCTGGAGAGATGGCTCAGCGGTTAAGAGCACTAACTGTTCTTCCAGAGGTCTTGAGTTCAATTCCCAGCAACCACGTGGTGGCTCATAACCATCTGTGATGGGATGTGATGCCCTCTTCTGCTGTGTCTAAGACAGCTATGGTGTACTCATATAAATAAAATAAATCTTTAAAAAAAAAATAGTTAAAAAAAATAATTTATTCTCACCTATGAAGATGTGAGGTAGCCAAGTTTACCAAAACCTCTCAGTATCATTCAAAAACAAGACTGTTAGTAAAAAATAAAGGAAGATGTCTAAAAAGGATTTGTGTGTGTGTGTGTGTGTGTGTCTGTGTATGTGTGTGTGTGTGTGTGTGTGTGTACATATGTGTATAGAGACCAAAGGACAACCTTGGGTGTCATCCTCAGGAATGCCTTCCACCTTTATACAATAGAATTCCTCACTGGCATGAAGCTCAGCAATAAGGCTCAGGAGCTGTCAGGAGAGAGTATCAGAGCTTCTTCTGGCTCCGCCCCCCACCCCTATGCTAGTATTACTAGGCCACACCAACTTGTCAGACATTTTTACAGGTAAACTAGGGATTGAATACAGGCTCTAGCATCTGCAAGAAGGCACTTCCTCAGATAAGCTTTTTCTCATCTTCCAGGGGACTATTGGCAGTGGCGGTTTTGGTTTTTTGTTGGGTTCAGGGTTTTTTCCCCTTTTTCTTTTTAAGAATGAAAGTAAAGAGAATGAGGTGTCTCTGGAATGCTGCAAGGCTTTGGAGATGACTCAGCGCTTGACAAAGAGTGACAAGGAAATGTAAGTGTTGAAAGAATGCTAATGAGACTGAGCATTCCCCTAACTTCAGAAAAAGACTCAACTACCACAGAAAACTAAGCAAGTGTGGTGCTTTGAATATGCCTGACCCAGCAGTGGTGGCACATGCCTTTAATCCCAGCACTTGGGAGGCAGAGGCAGGCAGATTTCTGAGTTCGAGGCCAGCCTGCTCTACAGAGTGAGTTCCAAGACAGCCAAGGCTACACAGAGAAACCCTGTCTCGAACCCCACCCCCCAAAAAAGAATATGCCTGGACAATGGGAAGTGCTACTATTAGGAGATGAGGCCATGTTGGAGTAGGTATTGCCTTCTTGGAGGAAGTTCATCACCTAGTAGAGGTAAGCTTTGAGGTCCTAAGCTTAAGTTTTGGCCAAGGCAAAAGGGGAGTCTCTCCTGGTTGCCTTAGGATCAAGGTAGAACTCTCAACTCCTTCTCCAGCACCATGCCTGCCTGTATGCTGCCGTGCTTCCTGTTTTGATCATAATGTCTAAACCTCTGAAACTGTAGGCCAGCCCCAGTTAAATGTTTGCCTTTCTAAAGTTGCCTTTGTCACAATGTCTCTTCCTAGCAATGGAAACCTTAAGTACAACAACATGTCTGAGGAACTGTTGGATGGAAGCTACTGAGAGTGGGAGAAGTTGAATATGAACCCCAGGCTCTTCTGATGACCTCAGATGATGGCATAAAGACCAAAGAAACCAGTTTGGATCTTGACCATCTTCACTTTTTTTCATTCCCTCTCTCTGGTGAGTTCAGACCTCCTACAACAAGCTAAAATGAGCTGGTGAGCTGGCCAGTGGGCAATGAGAAATTTTGTAACAAATCAATTCTTATATCCAATCACTTGTAACACCCATATAAAATGCATGTATTTTATAAACAAAGCTTGAGATGTGGAAGAAGAAAGACCTTTGTCCCATCTGGACCCATGAGCATCCTCACTGGAGTGACCTGTTTCTGGGTGTAAGAGCAGGAGGTTGTCCATAATGGATGAGGAGCAGATTTTAAAGTCTTAGGATAAAGAAGATCCCAACCCCTAAGAAGCTAGCTTTTATCTTCATCTAATCTTAGCCATTAAGCTCTGTGCTGAAACCACCTTCAGTTTCTCCTGTTGAACCTTGGCCTCTGTGGATGAGTGGGTTTCCTTAATTCCCTGTTGATGACAAAAGAAAAGGAAATCCTTCACATATGTGGACATAGTTGTCTCATACCTAGTTCCCAATGGAAATCCAGGCAGTTGTCTTCCTTATTCCCCACTGAAAATGTTCTGTGCCACCCTAGAGCCAAGTCATAGAATGAGCCACTTTGATGCTTGTCATAGCTTCTTCACATTAGGTGGGCAGCTTCAGACTCATGGCAAGATTTACTTTTTTCATGTCCTAAAAAATTTGACCTGAAAGGGGTAAATTAGGGAGGCTCACCATTGCCCTATTGAGTTTTCAAAGTGCTTGTGTTTGTTTTGGTTTTGGTTTTTGGTTTTGGGGGGTGTGTGTGTGTGTGTGTGTGTGTGTGTGTGTGTGTGTGTGTGTATGTGTGTGTGTATGTGTGTGTGTATGTGTGTGTATGTGTGTGTATGTGTGTGTGTATGTGTGTGTGTGTGTGCACACATGTGTGCATGAGTACTACAATAAAGTCAGGTGTGAAATAACATTTGCAAGATGTTCTATCAGCTAATTTATTCTTCATTCATAAATGAAACTCTTCAAGGTTCAAAAACTGATTACCATTAATGAATGAGCTGTGACATTCTTCAGATTCTACAAAAAGCTACCAGAACCCACAGAAATTGTTTTTTCCCTTGAAGAAAAGCATACTTAAAGATCTACTTGATACTCTGTTGTTCTAAATAGTAAACAACATCAACAATTAATTTACACTTCCTGTCCCTCTTCATATAGGAAGAGGGAGGAAATGTTCTATGTTTCATTAGCTAACACAATACTAATATGATGTTGAGACAGGTTCTGAAGAAAATATGGCTTAGTTTTCTGGAACATGGAGGATATCCCACATGATTTTCCTTTCCTCCTAACCTTAATCACTACCAAAGTGCTCTGCACACATGTTCAGAAGTAGGGACTCAATGCCATGACCAACAATGAAGTTGTCACTGCCTCCAACAAACTGTCTTCCCAGATCTGACCAAACCAGGAACGGGTATTTGAGTTGGGGGTGGATTGAGATGAGCAAGTCAATAACTTAGCAAAGCAAAAAGGAGCCTGGAGCTTAAGAATCAAATCCCATAGTGACCTTGGTCAGAGATTTTGCTCTTTTTATGGACAGCTTAGTAGGTAGGGTCAGCCTTTTAATTTACTTAACAATTTGCAAGGAGCTTTCCCATTGAAGTGCTTAATCGTGTCTCCCCAACTCAATTTCTTCATCCATACAACTGGGTTAATACAACTTATGGCACAGGCCTATCACAAGAACCAAATCAAATGTGTACTTAAGATGCTTACCCCTGTGTCTGACACATAAAAGTGAACGGTGTATTTGCACCCATGTGGCTCGTAAAGAGTTCTGTGACTTAGTCTTGGTTCTCAACAAAATAATGCTGGCTATAATAAGCTTTAATGCCCACCTCTTGAAAACGAAAGGAAAAATAGCTAATAAAGAGCAGTTCCCTAATTTTGATCAGTTTTGCTGGGTGTTTCTTAAAGAATTCTGCTTTCATTTAGTATTTTATTTAAATGTTATTTACAGCTTATTTAAAGTTGCCATGGGCCATGTATAATAATATAAGTATTTTACACACAATAATCTCATTTCTACTACAATCTGGTGAGTTCAATACTGGCATGAGTCCTCAATATTTTTCTTTAAATATCAATATGAACACTATGAACAACTATGGACATAAATACCAGCCTTGAAAACTCTTTATGCAGAGATCCCTAGTTACTAGTAGTCATGAATATTGGCAGAGCATTGAAGACTCTATTGGCCACAGAAACATGTCCCAGTGAAGCAGAGGCCCTAAATAAAAAGACATGGACTCCCTTTTGAAAAATCCCAGTCCACCAGTCAACTTAGAAAAATTCCTTACGAGGAACATTTATAACATACTTCTTCTATTGTGCTTGACTTCACTTTATTTTTTGAACAAATATCTGTACTTATACTCGGGCCATATTTTCTTTTGAGATTTTAAGAGATAATGTTGCCTACTTTGTGAGGAAACTAAAAGAATGAAAAGAAATTGTATGCAGGGTTTCAACCTTATGTCGACTTCCCTACCAGCTGTATTCCTCTCATCACTAAGGAAAATAGCTCTCTCTTAACTGAAGCCAGATCTTCTGTGTGAACACTAGATACTGTCCCTATCTGCAAACCCAGCAAAAATGCTTAAGGAATTCCTCCTGTTTGTCCCAAAAACATTAATCTGTCTTTGTGTACAAGAACACTTCTATCTCCACACGTGCTGCCATTTCTTTTTAGCACACTCAAACAACAAAAACATTGGGCTTGACCTTGGTTTTTTGTCTACCTGTTTCCATGACCTTTCTTTGGCTTTCTTGATATTTCCGAGTCTTATAACGTTCTTTCAGAAGGTGCTTAAGCCAGGCTTTTCCCATCACCACTGGACCCAATTATGTTCTTGTTGAGATCATTAAGGATGTCCAGCTGTGAAACCCCACTAGTAATTTTCATTCTTCCTCGCACTGGATATATCAAAAGTATTTGATGCTATTACTCATTGCCTTATACTTGAGACACTTCCTCTCTTTTTACATATATATTTATTTTTCTGTCTATGGGTGTTGGTGGGGGGCAGCATATGTGTGTGTGTGCCTGTGGTGCACGCATGTATGTGGGTGTATGCCTCCATGTGTGCACCAGTGTGAGCATGTAGAGGTTAGAGGAGGACATTAGATGTCCTAGTTCATCATTCTCCACCTTATCCCCGTGGAGCAGGGTCTCTTTTTGAACTGGAAGCTTCAAATTTTGCCTAGGCCAGCTGGCCAGTGAGTTCCCAAGATCTGCTTGTCTCCATTTCACAATGCTAGTGCTGCAGGCACATGAAGCCATGCCCAGCTTGCTTGGCATCCTTTTACATGGGTGCTAAGGATCCAAACCTTCATGCTTTCTTAGCAAGGGTTTTTATCCACTGAGCTATCTCACTAACCCTAAGACACTTCCACTATTGATTAACAGGATACTGAATATTATGCAAGTAGTCACTTCTTAGTGTCTAATGTTATCTTCCTCTCTCTACTTTCTTTCCTTTCCTCCCTCCTTCCTTCCGCCCACATTGTTTTCTTGACTTTTTAATGCTGAGAAAACAGGACTAGGAGTACTTGTCTTCTCTATCTTAGCCACTCCCTTAATAATCTCATTCTGCCTCATGATTTTAGTAACAATATAAAAACCACCATATCTTCACATATCATCTTTGCTTCAGTTCCCAACTCAGGTTCCTGCCCTAATTTATCTCAATGATAGACTGTTACCTGAAAATATAAACCAAATAAGTCCTTTCTTACTCAAGTTGGTTTGGTCAGAATATTTTATCACAGTAGCAAAAAGGCAAACTAGAACAATCAATCCACTACCCAAACTAGAGTATATTGCTTTGTGTGTTTTATTTGTGTTTCTTGTCCATCTCCCTTTGCTAGAGCGCAGAGTCAACAAGAGCCTGGATCACATCTTGTCCTTTTAATCAGATTCTTATTTCATGTGGGCACATACTGCTAAATCAAGCACTGGGTATTGAGCTGAAGTCAATCAATGAAAATGGCTTCCAGAAAAAGACCTTAATATAATATTGCATATGCCTATGTGAAGTAAGAATCTGACCCAAAAGGGCTTGATAGAGAATTATAGCCCATTGTCCATTTAGATCATAACACAGGATACTTGAATATATGCCCTTTGTTGGGGAATTAATGATAGCCCAGATAAGCCACTCGTGGCAAACACCACAGGTAGAACACAGAGGCACACCTTCCTTCTGTTGCTTTAAGGATTCCGATGGCAGATTTTTTCAGTTAGTGCAAGGGTGTTTTAGCCTGATAGGGTGCTTACTCCTGTAATTTCAGCACTTGTGATGCTGTGGCAGGAGGATTGGCCATGAGGCTGAGGTCAGCTCAGACTATACAGTGGGTCCCATAGCAGTTTGAGCTTCAGAATGGGAACCCTGTCTCATGAAACAAGATTATAAAAGACAAACAGATAAGCAAAAGAATGAATTTGGAACAAACCATATTCATGACTTCTTCAAAGTGAAGAAGGAGCTGGGAGCTTGGCAGGACAAAGCAAAGTTCCCTCAGAGAAAAGTCTCAGTTTATGGGACATTTTCCTTTCCCCTCCTTGGCAATCATAGATATGCATGATATATGTATATATTTGTCCATGTAGATGTGAACATATTTACTTGTGCACTTGTGAATGTACATGTGTGAACATCCATGTAGATGATTAAGTTCAATGTATTTTGTGACCCTGGATGTCACTGGTTCTGTTAGATTACTGGCCACTGAGCTCTAGAAACCTACTTGTCTCCCCCTCTCTGGTACAGGCATTTCCAGTTTCTCACATGGGTGCTAGGAATCTGAACTCAAGTCCTCAAGTCCTCTTTCATGGTAAGTAGCCCCTATCATTGGTATCTTAAGGAAAACCAAGAAGCACTATGTTCTTGCTGTGTGAGCCTATTTCTGTTTTAACAGAACTTGACAGTTCTTTTATTGAAATTATACTTACTATTGTCATTTATTATTATTATTATTATTATTATTATTATTATTATTATTATTATTATTATTACTACTACTACTATTATTATTGTGTGTACATGCCACACAGTCATGTTGGGGCATGTGTCTTGGGTATGCATTAGAAATCAGAAGACGACTTTCATAAGTTGACTTTTTCCTCTACTGTGGGTTCCAGGGAGTATCAAACTCAGGTTGTCAGGCTTACACAACAGGCACTTTCATCCACTGAGCCATCTCACCAGCTCCACTGATCTTGATCTAGTGGCCATTTCTTAATACCCAACCCACCTTGTAAGTGATCAGAGACTTTGGGGAAAGCATTCAAATGCCTGTACTAAGTTCTCTGTGTGATTCTGATGTCTTCTCAGGTTTGTGAACTATTGAGCAGCTCCTTTGTCCATGTGTGATAACTTTCTTTGTCAGGCCCCATTAAGGTGCATACTTTTCTTTCACAGACAAGTACAGTGACTTTGTTGGTCACTCAGCACCCAACAATGAGTCAATTAACTTCTCTCATGTAATATCCTTTATGAAATACTCTGTCTGGGTATTCTACCTCCGGTTAATAAGAGTGGTAGACAGCTCACATATACCAGAGCCCCACCTAACTGACTTTACAACACTGCTGACTTGCTTGGCTCTAGGATCTTCCTGTTGAGATTTATGAATCTGAAATTTAAGAAGCCATTGCTTAACATGTTGACAATTTCATTGCATTAGTAACTGTGACCACACTGGTATGTGAAGTAGAGGGCAAACCTGGAAACTGAGGGATGTAGGAATTTTCCAAAAAAAAAAAAAAAAAAAAAAAAAAAAAAAAAAAAAAAAAACCACTTACTAATTAAAAATGGTGACCCACAAGTGAGTCGCCTAGAGCCTCGTTGCTTTCATTATGCACAGGAACACTATCATTTGGGCAATTACTTGTATAAGGAGCAGAGAGTTACCTAATCTAAAAAATATATTCTTAAGGCCTTGCCTCCAGGACTCACAGATTCCCCTTAGTCCTGTAAAGGAGACCCGGGGACTCATCTTAGAGAGGGCAAAGATCAGTCAATCTATCCAAGACTCCATTGTTGTAGATAATGTCCCAAGTCTGTCTCACAGTCCTTGGATTATTTTTGTAGGTGTCAGTTCTATATAATAATATGAGTTAAGTATCTGCTCATGGTTAGCTTCTGGATTTTGGGATGGAGATTTATAATCTTCTAATATGGCCCTTTCCTTGAAGGAGCTCAATGATTGAGACCCTGTCTCCCTGCTCAGTAATATCTATCTTTGGCTGACCTTGAACTCCAAAGAAGCAATGAAAGGAAAGGTAAACATTATTGATCTCTACAATAAAGAACTGTAAGAGAAGCCAAGATTTATCACAAGTTGTGTGGTATCCTCACTTTGACACCAATCATTTGATCAGAGAATCTTGGTTATAAAGAGTTTAAAAGTATAGGGACTGTATTGGTTGTAGAGTACTTTCTTAATGTGTGTGAAGCTCTGGGTTCAAACCCAGTGTTATGCTGTTAAAAAAAGAATGATTAAATAAATAAATAGATAAAATTTCTATCTCATGTCACATTCATATTTTATACTCAAATATGTATAATATGAAAAGTCTAAGTTTATAGAAAGGTGATTGAAATATGAGTTCAGAGTCAGCAAAAGATGAAAGTGAACTTTGGACAAATTGTATTTTGTACACACACACACACACACACACACACACACACACACACACACACACAATTAGATTACCAACAGAAAGGCATGCTAGAAGTGGTATCTACATGCCTTCTTCATTATTTGAACATGAGGTTGAGTTTAAGAGATCTGGGTTTTAAAACACTAGTATGTCTACTTAGTAAATGTTCAGGTTAAGTCAATAAAATCATGTGACTAAGAACTGAGGGGAAAGGTAAGCCTCCATTCACACATATATTGACTTTACCAAAAAAGCTAAGATTTTGTGGGAATGGCAAGTAGGTAAATATATGACCACTCAGACAGAGTTTCTGAGGAAATGAAGGCTCACCAAAGACTATTAAAAGCTATACAGATAAGAGCCATATTCATTCATTCAACTTACATCTTAAACTCTTGTAATATACTATGAATGACATCAAGTCCTGAACATACCTTGGTGAATATGGCAAGATATTATTGTTTTCTATTCTATTATTAGAATAGCCAGGAAACACTTTCAGGATAACAGCCCCCAATGTCCTATAATCTGGACAAATTGGGCTTAAAACAACTTTTTTAACTAGTTGAATTTTTTATTAGGAAAATACATTTTAAAAACATTGACAGTGTCGCTGTAAGATAAACATAGGTCAGCCTACTTGATAACAATGAATAAAAAGTATGGATGCCAGCATAAAATCATAGCTAAAAAAATAAATGAAGACTGATGGAGAGATTTCAGGTGGTTTATTTTTTCTTGGAATGCTAAAACTTACTATTGGAAAATGGTAATTTTGCACATGACTAGCTAATTCTCCCTCTTAGTGAGTTTAAAGCTATGAATAAAAGTGGGGCTGTAAGAGACTCATTTCCATTGAGCTCCCTTCTAGGGCTCTGAGTGAACTAGGTGGATTATAAGACCCCTTTTTCTCTCTCCCTTATCTGGCTGGAGTGTGAACTCCAGATTTGGAAACTCCTAGACATTGCTGGGAAATGTATCATAGACGGTGACTCACCACTAAAAGGACAAGTGTGTAAATTGCCTTACCAGAGAAAAGTCTTCTGCCAATCACTCCCTTTCTTCCTAGGGCAAGATTTCACTTCTTTCTCTCTGATTCATATCCTGAGGAAATTAACATGACACAAAATGTCTGCTGTGTTCAATTAAGAAAAAGAGTCCCCAACCCATACTTAGAGCACATAAGCTTTTGAAAATCCAGAGAATTTGTCATCTTCCTAAGAAGACTTTCCTCCAAAAGGCATTGGTGCCATGTAAGAGAACTGAACACCAATTGTTGAATGGCTGCTCTACATAAAATCCCTTTAGCCAACTGACTTGAACATGCAAAGTGGATAGGCCTCACTAAAGCTCTACAAATCAGCAGGAAGAGGAGCAACAGTTAATCTAGGCTCACTAAGTGCCCTTCTAAAGTAATAGTTTACATTATTCGAGAGCTTACCAGCTTTCAGGTTCTACTCTAAGTTTTCCAAGTAATTTTAAGTTTTTTAAGTAACTCCACAAGATCAAATATAAGTCCCTTTATACACCCTAACCACAGTTGAGGGGGATGAGCTGAGAGTGGTGAATGACTTTTCTCAAGATAGCATATTAAGTAAGACGCACACTGATACAAACTTCCAGTGTTTGGATACCAGAATATGAACTTTCTGATTCCTCATTTGATCCTTGAAAAGGTCAGAACACTACCATCTCTGTCATGCACACAAGAAAGACACCTGGAGAAAAGTAAGTGACGTGATCAAGAGCACAAGGATTACTGACATGTTTGATCTGAGAGCTGAACTCAGTAGAGGCAGGGTCCCACAGTTGTCCTTACACTACGTCATGTCAAGCCGTTCCCAAATCAACTCAGAGAAACAAATGAGTACACTGTACACAGCATTCATTCACAGCCTCACAGGAACTACAGTAGTAGGTTATGAACTGAGTATGTTCTGGAGAGATTCTAGAAAAAGGGGGAGGGCATCTGAGAGGGAAAAAGCTGCCTAAGGAAAGTTCCTGTAGAGGTAACACGACAGGCCAGTGACAAGAGTTGACTCTGCCTCCTGACATCGCCCTAGCTCTTCTCTGAAGAAAAGGAAAGAAAGAACAGCCTTAGCATGTGGTAGGAAAGCTCTATTACAGATCTGGGTCATGCTCAGAACAGTAGAGGCCTGGAGGAGAGCAAAGAAGTTTTCTGAGATTACTGTAAAGGTGACTAACAAGGATTCTGTCCCTTGCCCAGTAGGCTTCCAAAGGGTCCCATAGAATACAAACTAGAAAAGTTATAAATCTAACCCACGCTCTCTCTTTATAAGGGAATGCAAAAGGGCAAAGGGGAGGGAGGGGATGTCTCAATTTCAACATTTTCTAGGGATTTTCCATGCAATTTAGCAAGTAGAATAAGAAAGTAGGATTTTTTAAAAGGTTATTTTTGGCAACAGAGCTTTACTGGATAAACGAACTCAGATTTTGACAGTCTGAATCTAAACCATGTGCTACTTTTGTTTAACCCAAAGCATAGGGCTCACCCTTCAGTAACAGTATTCATCTGCTCAGACATCTATAAGAGCAGTATTTTCAATAGCCTATAATGTTTGAGGGGGACTATGGAACCTGACTGGCCAACAACTCCAAAAGAGGTAATCCTGGTACTTGCCTTTTTATCTAATAGCCTGCAGTGGACACAATATCAAACTGACTCCTAATGGCTTATAGTTATACCCACCAATTAATCCATCCCCACAGCTGGTCAACATACAGAGATTAAGAGACTATAGAATGCTCATCTCAGCTCTAAGTGAGAAGTCTATATTGTATATGCTCCTTCCAAGACTTGAAGATCATTGTGGAAGACAACATAGAGAGGTAGTAAGAGGAGTAGTGAATAACTAAAGAAGATTGTGTTCTGGCCACAGCGAAGAGTCGCAAATATTAATTCACAGCAGATGAGACAACATGAACAGGACCAACACAGGGTCAGTGCATGTAAAACCCCAGCATGAGGAGGGGAAATGAGCATGAAGTCCCACCCCCAGTTAAAGTGATATTGGCAGTTGATAGGCACTGAGAGGAGGAGTGTAAATATTCTTTTAAGGGTATGGCCCCTGTGAGTTGATCACATGCCAGCAGAAGATGTCCAATGGGTAGGGCTGGATCTCAGAGTCCAGGAAAGGGAATTAATATAATCAAAATACATTAGAAAAATCTCAGGTAAGAAATTAGAGAATAGAGAATAGAATAACTGTATTTTCCTACAAGCTAGGAGTTAAGAGGATTTCAAACTGTCTCCCAGTACTCTGAAATAAAAGTTCTAAAGTAATTCATGAATGAATTAACTTGGTTTGCCAATAACTGAAGGAAGCAAAATCTACAACTGTTTCATCTTGTACCCTTAGCTGTGTTCTGTGTGTCTTATCTGCCACAGCAACAATCTCAGCCTTCTCAAGCTGATCTGATCATAGGATGCCTTCCGATTTCTGTGGCACTCACAGCAAAATCTCATTGACCTCGATTTCAGGAAAGTAAGCATGCTCTCTGCCTTCATACAGTCTGGAAAGACGATTCTCAGTACTAGCATCAGAACTAGAAAGATGAGACACTGGATGGATGATGAGGGCTATGAGCTGGCTATGCCTTTTACTGGGGTATCTGAGCCTCTACTTAGGATTCTCTGGAGCAGTCAGCAAACAGGAATAAGTCAGAACTCCTTAATATACAATGGCACATTTTTTCAGTGCCACCTTCAAGGCAGTAATGAACAATGGAGTCTTTCTCCCCTACAACGCTGGTGTCAGGGTGTAATAAGAGACAAGGCAGGCATTTGTCCCATAAGGACTCTACAGAACTAAAGAAGCACACAGAGGGAATGGTTATCTGGACCGCATTCCTGAACGCATATGTTGGTTACACTTAATGAGTTCTGTCCACAGTCCTTGACACACACTGACAAGAGCCCCGCTTCCTTTAGCAGGTCATTATGCATTCATTGGATGGTGCTACCTGGTCTTTCTCACACCTGATCTAAGACTCACCTAATATAGTGGACTCATACATCTCTCTCTGTAAGACCACCAGGAGGAACAACCTTATAATGCCACAATATCATTTATCATGGGCTACAGAAAAGGCAACAGATGCCCAAGGGAATGTCTTATGGGGAGAGGAAGGCTGTGGGTGAAACTTCTACCTACAGCAATGCAGTTTTCTTCTCAAGAAGAACACCTTAAGCACAACAACCAAACCATTTGAAAAATTCTTAATGCGTCACATGGGCAGCAGAGTCAGGCAGCCCTGTCCTCAGAGGCAAATTATGTA
>NW_022196906.1:35404015-35439544 GCF_008632895.1 Mastomys coucha | reverse complement strand
TAGTTAGCTCATTAATATGTTATGCATTTTGCAATGACATTAGCCAAGATTTTGGCCAGTAAATAAATTAACCTAAATATTTCATCTCTTTTCATCCACCATGTAACTGTGAAAGACATATTGTAGTGTCCTCAGATCATGTTGTAGAGATTAGGGAGGGCAAGACTGTTACCAATGTAATGCCTGGCAGAGTGAAACTCTCCAGCCTTTAGCACCATGGATCAGTAAAGAAGATTGCTCATCTGCTCGGTCCTATAGCACCTAGTGCTCATTCTACTGCATATCTTGTAAGTGTCTATTCTCATCCATTTCCTACTTGACCTCATACTTTTTGATTGATGATTGATGTGAAAGTGTCCAGCTCACCAGATGGTTCCACCACTGGGTTTCTGGTCCTGAGTGTTATAGGAAAGCATGCTGAGCAAGCCATGAGGAGCAAGGCAGTAAGCAGTGTTTCTCTCTACTTCTACTCCTGCCTCTAGATTGTGCCTTAAGTTCCTGCCTTGACAGGCAGTTCCTTCAGTGACAAACTTCAGGCTGCTGTAAGATGAAATAGACCATTTTCAAGTTGTTGTTGGTTTTAGTGTCTATCGCAGCAATAGAAATCCTAACGAAGATACTCGTCAATTGGCTCAATCTCTTCATTTAAATATGGAGACACAGGCTTGCAAATCTATCCCATTGCCTTTCACCTTACTCCCAACAATTTTTCTAAAGCCAAACTCTTTCCCCCAATCAATTGTTCTAGCCCCAAGACCAGTTTACTTTTACTAGCTTCCTGCCAACTAGTCGGCTCAAGGTTCATACTTGGTGAAAATATCAAAATAGACCAAAAAATAAAATAAAAATCATGGCATGACCGCAAAGTAATGACTTCATTTTTTTTTTTTTAATTTGCTCAACAACTTAGTCCCAGCATGCACCTGCTTCTGCAGTAGGCTATGTAGAGACAAACGAAGCATTCTTCTTGGCCTTGAGCAACTTACCAAGTGGAGTGAGAAATAGCACAATTTCCCAGCATTCATGTACCTCAAGTTAGCCATCTGGGAGGATGGGAACTTACTATTTTTATAATTTCTGGTAAGTCATTTTAAAGCCAGCCATGATGCAAATGAAAACATCCGCTCACAATTTTATAACTACATTTAAATTTATTTTTAATAAATAAAAATGGCCTATTAGTTACATCAATTGAATATGGCACTTCGGCTATTTTTTTTTTTGAAAATGTAAAATATATTCCAAAAACAATTCTTTTTCTCTCACCTAGTATCTGAAAGGAATATGTTACAGATTCTGAGTCCTACCACTGAGAAGAGGTATAGAGATGCTTTGCCCAAGGTTAGACAGCTTCACTACCCCAGATGTATAACATTCAGAATAGATATATTTTAAAGCACTTGTTAAAATATTGAGCTCTGGAATTTTTATTAACTTCCAGACAGGCATATATCTGCCCAGAGGCAGGTACCAGGATCACTTTAGGTCACATGGAGTCTCTCCCAGCTTTGTGATTCTGCAGTCATTCAAACTGGATTTCTCCAAGTCTGTGAAGAGCTGAAGAACTATTCCTGTCCTGGTTCTCTCCCTATATAGGTCAAATCCCATCCCAGTGAGGACCCTGCCAATAACCGCCTCGTGACCCGGTTATTTTAGATATCTTGATGAAATGAGAATCAAACCTGACCTCCAAGCTGGAGTTGCCTGTTACAGAACCTGACCTGAATACTATTAAAACAAAGTATGTCCCTGTCATAGTTTTTCCTTTTCAATCTTCAAGGCACCAAGTGATCATAGAGCAGTTGCAGGAAAATTATCAATGAGTATACCAAGTCCTGATCGCTGATGGAAACCGCTGAGTCATGGTGTTTGGAGACTCACAGTTATGCATCTTCAAATAAGAATGATTTCTGTCTTAGCCAGGCTATCAGGATATGCCCATGCTCATAGCATTCAGGAGGCAGAGATAGGAGAATCATATATCCTAGGCTAGCATGATCCACGTAATAAGGTCCTATTTAAACACAATAACATGCCAACTAAATCAAGGGCTAGACAGGTAGCACAAAACTTACCTAGTGTGCACTCATCTAGGGTTTGACACCCAGTGCCACATATACAAAAAATATGCACACACACATGCATATGCATGCATATACACATGTATGTACATGATATGCCTCTTTGTATCTGTTGTTCACTCAAGTTATAGAAAGGCAGGGAAATTGGCCCAAAATATGTCAGGCTTATTAATAAACTTTGCTGGCCAGTAAGCTGGCTCAATGGGTAAGATATTTGCTGCCAAACCTGATGGTGTGTGTTCAATTCCTAGAACTCACATAGTGGAGAGTGAGAACCAACTCCTCAAGTTGTCCTCTGACCTTCACAGGCATGTCATGGCATATGCATGTACCCCCTATAAATATGTAGTGTCAAAGAGTTAATAGAGGCCCTCTTATCATATTGGGTATCCCATACTGGAGGCTTCTTTCTCCACTTCCTCCCAAGGGGCTCATTTGGTACACATTCTTCTTCTTTTTTGGAATGAGGGGCTAGCTCTCGTTCTCTGATATGTTGCTTTCTGAGAATGGAAACTCCCTGAGATGAGGCTGTTTAGTCAGTTCTTAAAGTATTTATTGAGTTCTGTAGAGAGAATATCTTGTGTGTTGTATGGATGCATCATCTATCAATTAAAAAGCCTATGGCCTATGGCTTAGGCAAAAAAATAGAAGTTGGGACATCTGGGAGGAGAAAGAATTCTGGGAGAGATTCACCAGGAAGATGTGACAAGACAGACAAGTGGTACCTGAGCACAGGTAACCAGCCACGTGGCAGAATGTAGGCTAAAATAAATGGATATCTAGTCAGAGAAGAGCCTAGCTATATGGTCAAGATATCTGCAAGTATATTTTGAGTCTGTTCTTATTTCTGGGAACACTGAGCTAGGAGGAAGAACCAGGGTTTAACTTCAACAGAGTCTTCTAGTTAAAATGGACGTTCTACCAAAGTGTGAAGCTTCATGCCTAGAACCATGCATGGAAACCACTAGATTTTGACTTGCTAGACTGTCAAATAAAGAATGGTATTTGTTAAGACTCAAGTCTCATACCCCTTCTATAATTATAGTTGCAAATTTTTCCTCTGGCCCAATAGTATAGCTTAGAGTTCTCCAGAATACTTGTGGGACACTCTTTGCTGTTATCATTATATCCACTTTACCAACTAAACTTGGAAGTGTTTTATGACAGGAACTATGTTTCACAACATCACATTCTCTGTGTTAAAATAGTAAGAATCCAATAAATGCCTCCTGCCTGATAATTGAGAGAATGGGGAGAAATGTTTCTCTTGTAATTACGAATGTTACAGAATTATGACTGCACATCATATCTCAGACTCTGCCTGGACTTCCAAGCCTTCCATAGACCAAACTGAAGAAGCCATGAGTCACTCTGCTTGAAGGGGAGGGGCGTGTGTTTGTGCAGGATATGTTTCCCAACCTCGATGAATCATGTGTATAATCACCCAAGCTGCATCCTGTCTGGGGAAGTAACCAAAACCCCTATTTCTGGCCCAATGGCTTTTTGGTTTATGAGTAAATGCCACTGGCATGCCATTAAATAAATGCCCTCAGAAATCCCTCAGCTAGTGCCATACCTACAACAGTCGGGCTTGTGACAGATCAGTCATGCCTTGAGAACACGAGGTGAAGACCCATCTTTCTCAGCTTGTCTCTATCTAGTGCACTGGCCCCAAGTTCTGACTGAATGTTGCGATGTTCTTTTCCAAACTATAGGCCAAGTCATTCTCCTGCACAGTCAATGGGCCCGAGTATATATAGACAAAGACTTAATTTTGTGTGTGCATTTATTTGTGTAAAGACTAGAGGCCAACATCGGGTGCCCTTCCTAATTGTTCTCTACTCATCTTTTATTCTTTTTATTTATTTATTCATTTATTTTATTAGATATTTTCTTTATTTACATCCCATATGATATCTCCTTTCCCAGTTTCCCCTCTGAAAAAAATAAAATAAAATAAAATAAAATAAAAAATTTAAAAAAGAAAAAAAACAAAAACAAAAAACCCCTGTTCCCTTCCCCCTTCCCCCTGTTCACCAACCCACTCTCTCCCACTTCCTGGCCCTGGCATTCCCCTACACTGGGGCATAGAACCTTCACAGGGCCAAGGGCCTCTCCTCCCATTGATGACTGACTAGGCCATCCTCTGCCACATATGCTGCTGGAGCCATGAGTCCCACCATGTGTACACTTTGGTTGGTGGTTTAGTCCCTAGGAGTTCTGAGGGTACTAGTTAGTTCATATTGTTGTTCGTCCTAAGGGAATGCAAACCCTTCAGCTCCCTGGGTCCTTTTTCTAGCTCCTTCAATGGGGACCTTGACAGGGTCTTTCATTGAAGTTGGAGCTCACCACGTCAGCTAGACTGGCTAGCCAATGAGCCTCAGGGATTCTCCCATCTCCACCTTCCCTGGATGGTTGTTACAGGCATGCTCTTCTGCACTCAGAATTATTTTACAGGGGTGCTGATAATTGATCTCAGTTCCTCATACATGCACAGCAAGAATTTTAGCATCTGAGCTATCTCCCTAGTATAACATCTCACTTCCTTTTAATTCTTAAAAATTTTATATGCATAAATGTTTGCCTGTGTGCATGTGTTCTGTGTACATGCCTGGTACCCAAAGAGGCCAGAAGAGGGCATTGGATCCTCTGGAACTGAAGTTATAGATGGTTATGAGCCGCTATGTGGGTACTGAGAACTGAACTTGGGTTCTCTGAAATAGCAGAAAGTGCTCCTAACTGCTGAGCCATCTCCCCCACCCCAAGACGTAACTTTAAAACCTATTGTCCAAGTTCCTCTAGAATCTGAACCCAGGCTATTTCACTTACTTCCTCTTCCCTCAATACCACGAGCTTCCATTTAACACCTCTCACAGATGATGTCTCTGAATAGACACAAAGCCTCCCCTTCACTCTGTAACTTCGTTCCCTCTATCCCTCTTACACTGCCGTCTTCTCCAATGTCTGAATGTCTGAAATCTATATTTCCTCAGATCTCACCCAATAGTGATTCCTCTACACTGTCTGCTATGCTTGTTTCACAAGGGGAAATTAACTTGTCCTTGGAGGACGCTGAAGGCTGTGTTTCCAACTGAGGTTTCTAACGTATATTATAGACACATGCACATGATTGGCTGTCTAATAAATCATTGCTTGGAGAAGTAAATCTTGGTCAGTGCAATAATCTTACAACTAGCATCGTTAGGTAAACTGAACAGTCAATATAAAATTGAGTAGAATGGAAAATCAAATTTATCATCCTCAGGGAAGGCCCAGTATAGATGTTTCTTATTCTCAACGTTCTCTTTTTATCCTTCACCTCCTTTCATGAAAATGTAAGGTTAAGGAAAACTCTGGACTCTGAACACAGTCATTGTCTTGTTTCTTAGTCCCAGGCTTCCTTCCTCCTGAGAGCCACCTCCTTGTGTCCTACTTTGCTAGCAGTTGTCGTAAGCTTAGGGGCGGGGAGAGCTATAATTTTGATATTAGCTTGAATTAAGAAGAAAGAAATGTAATTAAAAGCGGATCTTCTGTTTCAAAAGGCAAACTTTTTATAAGATAGTATATTCTGCAAACAAACACTTGCCTGTTACTTTCTGTTTCAGGGTATCTGTGCCATTGTGCCCATCTCTGGGCGGATAGAGAAGCGAGCACTGATGTACACAAAGCCTAGCTTTGTTTGATTACAAAACACGATGCTTTCTTTCCATCCTGCTTACTCACACAGCCCTGGTCCTGAGAATGGGGACAGAGAAGATAAGCAGAGGTTCATCCAAGCCAAGGGCAGATAAGGCAGGAACAGAGCGTCAAGAATTTTCACCGTCCAGTGTCTTTGGCAGTTGACAGCATCTAGGGGACCACTGGGAGATAATCCTTCTGTGTCTCTTAGTGGCTGACAGCCCTACCTATGCCACTGATTGACTGTGCCACCACAAGCAGATTTGCTGCTTCTTCCTCAGCTAAGAAAGTTTCCTAATCCCTGCTACAGTAGAATGTGCAGACTTAGTAAACTCACATGGGCTACCCACATAGGAGTTATAGCTATTCAAAGATACCTATTTTTTTTCTCATTCTTCTACCTTGGGGTTTGTAAGCATCTTTAAAGGCTTGGTAATGAGTATATTCAGCTTTGCAGGATACACTGACTTCCCAGAGCCGTCCTTCTGGTAGAAAATGTAGTTATAGACAACATGTACACAGACCGAATTTTATTTTAGTAAAACTGTGGTGAACAGACTTGGCCCGTAGATCATACATGCAACTCTCCTCCATATGTGATTAGCAAGAACAAAACATCAAAGGTAGAGAGAAATATCTAAACTTGTTTTCTGGCATGAGAAATAATACTGGTGAATTTTGTGAGACCTCCAGATATCTCCTTAAAGTACCATCTGAAATTAGAAGGTTTTAACCATGTCCAGTATTCTCACCACCATCAGGAGACACATAAGACTATATGAATTTTCTATACCTTCCTCTGGACCACACTCTTCTCTGAGAAAGATAGTTCTAATATTGTTAAAGAAAATATCAATCACACTTGTGGTAAAAGGTCACTACATTTTTTAAACAAATTGGTCCTTTGAGCAAG
Source organism: Mastomys coucha (assembly GCF_008632895.1). Classification (NCBI taxonomy): domain Eukaryota; kingdom Metazoa; phylum Chordata; class Mammalia; order Rodentia; family Muridae; genus Mastomys; species Mastomys coucha. Next base: position 35,432,872 of record NW_022196906.1, on the reverse strand, counting down.
ATGAATTCTAATGGATTGGTTTATTAACCTAAAGGTTGAACCAGACTGTGAGTAACTAAATGATTTGTTCATAATTAGTATTATTTATAATTATTTTACTTGGGAAAAAATATCACCTTAAATGTCAGGATGTTTTTTAATTGCCTCAGATGCGATTCAAAATAATTGACTTTGCAAATGTATTTAAAAAAAAAACTCATTTAAAAATATCTGAAATTGCTGACAGTTTATCTAGAAGAGGCAACATATCGATATTCATTACTATGGACAGAGCAGAAATTGATCGATGATTTTTTTTAACCCATGTGAATTGTGATCACTTCTGAACTCTAGAAACAGCCAAATTGCTGATGAAGAAATTCAAATCCTTATTCTCTATTAGAATGCACTTTTGAGTGTGCTATGTGAATATTTATGCATACTTTTCATTAAGTGAAGAATGAATATGTTTGGAAGGAGAAGGAATGTGTATATATGCACACACATATACATATATATAGTTGTATATGCATGCACATGTGGGTGCATCTGCATATAGAAATGTGTGTGTGTGTGTGTGTGTGTGCTTGGTGATTTTAGAAAAACAACCTTTGGATAGGATATTAACTATTGTGATTTTGGATAGGATATTAATTTTCTGCAGGTAAGTAGATGGGTGCCTTAAAATAAGCATCGTTCTAAATATTTGCTCCATCATTTGATTGGTGGAGATGAAAAGACGCGGGAGAAAGCTTCCTTTTGTTAGCAGCTGGGACAAAAGTTTAAGATAATTTGGAGGTGTGAAGTAATCACTAGTGGAAACACACAGCAGCGGCATGATGAGAGATCGGCGCTTGTCAAGTCACAAACCGTTGATGTCTGCAGGTCAACGGTGCTCTTCAAATGTATGTTTAGATACACAGAGGAAGAGTTGTGAGAACTCCAGGTGACAGAGGAAGGAGAGATATCAAACACTTTGCAAATGGTCTACACTGCCTTCCCCATCTGCCACACTCTGGCTCACAGCTGAGGGGAAGCAGAAAGAATATGGCTACAGGTGTCAAAGCCAGCTAAACGTTCTCATAGACAACCTCCACCAGCCCCATCCAAGGCACAGACCCAACTTTATTTCTGACACATTTTGGCGGAAAAAAAAATCACAAGTGACCTGGAAAGAATGTTCTAGAAAGGGGAGGTGGTGATGGGATTATTATTATCACAGCCTGTCATTTGCTTCTTCCAAATAGTCCTACCATATGCCCAAGACATGACATTGACTCCTGTGTCCAGGACACAGACATCTCACTCCCCTAGGCACAGTGGAGACACCTCAATCACTTATCAGCATGAGAAACCGAGCTGAGGCTGGGAAAAAAATATTTGATGCTGTCAAAAAAGGGAGCGAATATGAAGTGTCCCATTTATCAAAGAGATTAGTTCTAAAAGTCTGGGGAGCTACATGTATGAATTGTCCACAAGTAGGAGAATGGGGTATGGGTGTAGACTTACATGCATACTGCTCTCTCCCAGACTCAGCAAACTCCCTGCTGAGAGTAGCAAGGCTCTATTAACTGATTAATTATTATTAATGCCAACTTTTATTTAGCTAGCAATTATAATCTATTAAGAGCATTTCTTCGCATCCTCTTACTTATTCAATCCTTGGAACAATCCTGTAAGGCTTGTCAGTAATATATTATTATCTCCCTTTTTAGACAAAGGAAAGGGAAACTCCGGGGTTTCCTCTCTTAAGCTAATCCCACCGATAAATGGCAAGTTCCAGACCAGAACACAGAACTTCTGACTGCCGGTCCACTCCCTAGAGGGGCTGTTAAAAATCCCATGGAAGAAAGGGAAAGTGGAAGCGTTGGTTCAGAAGTGAAAGAACCAGGAAAAGCCTGCAGACCAGAATTCCTTCCAGTTTAGGTCAAAGAAGGAGTAGGTGTGGCTCTGTGACACACAACTGAAATGATTAGATCGATTGACTCTGAGCCACATCTGCTCACACTGAACTTCCTTACGCAACTGGACATTCGATGTCAATCTCGCCGCAACTTGTTTCTTACCAAGTTTCTTAAAGCAGCCTAGTTGGAACCAACTTCAGACTCTCTTCAGATTCTATTCTCAAGCTCTGCCTCTCTCATACCGCAGCCTTGTTTCTTTCTTTTGTCCTCTTTTCTGCAAGCTCACCCCTTGCCCTCCTCCCTTCCTTGACGTTCTCAATCAGTGCTTTCCCTCTTACCTTCTGCTGACCACTCTCATTTTGGTCTATCCATTTTCCCAGGTCGGGGGCTCCTGTGTCTCTTTACCCATAAGCCCCCAGCCATCATCCCTCTGACTCTCACCTGTACTCGGCAGCCACAGGCACCCCAGGTTGCCCTTCTGATATCTTCTTTCTGTCCGTCTGAGGACTCCAGACTGTCTCCAAGGCCTACAAGCTGGAGCTGTGCAGTCTTCGGACTCTTTGTTATTTTGCTTCCTTGGTTCACAGCCCTAGTAAATAACAACACACACTAAAAGAAGGTCTCGGCTATGTTTCTCGCCTCCAGCCTCCAGCAGTGTTATCTCAGACCCCAACATTGCAACAAAGAAATCTCACAGTTGGGTTAGTGAAAACCAGTACAGGACAGGAGCAGAAAACTTCAGCGCTTCCCAAATTGCTCAGCCCCAGCTGCCCTCCAGGGGCTCCCCCTAGTGGGAGATGCTGAGCACGACAGGCCAGCACTAGGTTTGGGATGGTGCCTTGGGGTGGGAGGAGGGGAGTGCAGCGAAAGACACAGAGTACACTGTGTCCTTCTGTGCAACAGCCTCTGTGTGATGTACAGGGCTGAGGTCCTTGGAAATTAATCAGGGAAATCCTTTGGAGATTCAGCGTTCTTAGAACCTGGAAGGCCCAGAATGCAGGTGAACGTGGTCTGAGTAGAAAATAAGCTTACAGGGCTAATAATGCTGTATAGGCACATGGTGATTGGCAATCATTAGCTGCTGCTGTATGTCCAGTTTGAACTGGTTAAAAAAAAATGTGTCATGCAGTCACTCAGTCACACATGCCTATTCTGGAGAGACAGGCATAGTCTCTGAAGTCTGAGAATAAGCATGATGGTCCAGTCTCCTGGGCTCTCCTAGCCTTTTGGTGTCCCAGGAACCTTGGCGGCTTTCTGTTGCCCACTGTGATGAATACAGACTTCATATCCAAATAGCATCCTCCTCTGCAGAGAAGCAATCTCATTCATTCTAACCTGCCCAGAAGGCAGGTAGGAAGTAAGAAATCGACAATCCTCTTCTGCAGAGGCTAACAAGTGATGTTACCAGCCAAACCAAGGGTGAAGGGAACATCAGGACTGGTTTTCCTGACCTCCGGCCCAGGACACCCAGACTGTGCTCCACCTCTGGGGATGAGGGGAGAGAAGCTGAGTTCAACCTCAGGACAGGGCAGTGAGCTTCACCCTCAGAAACAAGGATGGGCCCGCCCCACCCCACAATGTGAGAATAGTGTGTTTAGCAAGATGCAGAGAAACACTGCAGCCTGATCCCGCAGGCAAGAATTCAATTCATCATTATGTCAAATGGGGAAGGGGACACACAGGACCGACCAGAAGCTCTTTATTTACCAGTAAACAGTGAAGGGTAGATGAATAAGGAGGCCTTCCAAGATGATGGCAGTGATTTGGTGCTGATGCTAGGTAGCCACCCACCTTGTGATACAATCTCCTTTCACCATCAGACCAGTTGGGAAACCTTGCCAGTGAGATTAGAAGAGCCCTGTTTTAGTAATAAAGAAACTGAGGTCGGAATGGTTAATAGACAAGCCTGCCATCAAATTGAAATCTCTGAAAGCTTAGAGTCCCTTTCGCATGGCACACTACCACATAGGCTCATCTAGCAATCCTGGGGAGGGAGGCTTTGGCAAGGAATCAACATAAAACACTTCCTATTTACTCAGCAAACCAAATCACAAGCCTCACTCATCTCTGTTCAATCCCACTACCTTCTTGTAGTATTGTGGGTAAGTAGTACTATACTGAACTGCATGGGAGTTCAACCAAGCAACCAACCAAAAACAACAACAAAAGATTTAAAGGTGAGCACGGTAATGCAGGCCTGTGATTCTAGGATGCAGATGGTGAAGGCAGGAGGACTTGGAGTTCAAGCCCATCCTCAACCATGTAGCAAGTTTCAGACCAGCCAATGCTATGCTATATAAGACTCTTTATCCAAAAAAAAAAAAAGGAAAAGAAAAGAAAAGCCAAGGTTGGACTTGGTATAAGATGGATGGTAAAATTATATTTCTTAAGTGCCATGGCTACTTCATGGGCTCTTTAATGGACATTACAAGAATTAGCTTCCAAATGACAACAGCAACCCATGAAAAAGAAACTTATGACATTAAGATGCTAGTGGTAATGATAATGAAGAAGAAAAGCCAGTTATTGACCATAGAGAGTCAATCATTATTTCTCAGACCTGTCCTGGAGCCTTGGGTTAAGCAAGACTTAAATGACTCTGACAATACTTCAGTTCTGTTATAAACTCACATCAAGCCAAGCCAAACAAACAAACAAAAACAACAACAAAAGATTTAAACATGGGCACTGTAATGCAGGCCTGTTATTCTAGAATGCAGATGGTGAAGACAGGAGGATTCGGAGTTCAAGCCTATCCTCAACTATGTAGTAAGTTCAAGACAGCCAATGCTATATAAGACTCTTTATCCAAAAGGAGGAGGAAGAGGAGGAGGAAGAAGGAGAAGAAGAAGAAGAAGAAGAAGAAGAAGAAGAAGAAGAAGAAGAAGAAGAAGAAGAAGAAGAAGAAGAAGAAGAAGAAGAAGAAGAAGAAAAGTCAAAGATCTGTAAAAGATTTGCAAAGACTTGAAGGGTTAGTCTCACTCTGCTACAGAGTTTCCACCCGAGTCTACAAACATTGCTCACAATGTAAGCACGGGATGTATTGAGCATGTGGGAAATGACTGCTCAGTGGTAGAGAAGCAAGGAAATGAATGAGGAAGCAGAGCTGGGTCTTGTTCCCTCAGAACTATTTGGAGCATCCATCTCTGCTTTAGACCCCACCAGGCAAAATGGGGTGGACCAAGGATGCAGAAACCAGAATCTCCAAGAGATGTGAATCCAGGCCATGGGAAATTTTTAAAATGGAGCTGCTTAGAAAAAGACCTAAATCTATCATTAATATTTTCAAATATCCAAGGGGCTTTCAAGTAGAAAGTAAATGATATTTGCTCTGCTGAGCTCTAGGGGAGCCAATTCCAGAAAAAAAAAAAAAGTCCAAACAGAAAGTCTTTTGACTTACTCAAAGAACAATGTTCTAAGAGACATGACAGTACATGTTTATAGTCCTTGCGTTTGGAAGGTAGAGAAAGCAGGGTTACAAGAGATCCTATCTCAAAAACCAAACTCTGAGCTATGATAAGCCTGTAATTCAGTAGGAATTAGAAGTCACTTCTCATCTAGAAAAGGCTAGGGAGTCTCTGACTTTGGTCAAGGCCAACCATTGAGGCCAGGTGGAGCCAAATGATATTTGAGAATCCTTCTAATCTTTGGTTGATATATAACTGTGGTCCACAGGAAAAGCTACAAACAACAAACAAGTGACCTACCTATACAGCATTTCATCCCCTACTAAGGAATCTTACGGTCTAATCTGACAACCACCTAACTTCTAAGTGTGCTTCATTTCTTTTCCTGGCTTTCCCTAAAACAGAGTAACTTACCATCTCAGGTAAAGACTGTAGACCTCTTAAATAAGAAAATTGCCCTTCAGGTTGGTGGAAAATATTGAGAAAAATACATACTCCTGCTCTCTGAATAAACGACAAAAGGGGCATCTTAGATTTTAAAGAGATGCTAAGGCTCCATTCCATTTGCAAGCTACCACCACCATTACGCATGCCTGAACCCCTTCCATGATCATCTCTGCAGTCAGCCTCAGGGAGCCACTTAGTTACTGAGCATACTCCTGGGGCTAAAGGAATAGTCACTTGCGTGTAGTATGTGTCAGCAAGTCATGGAAACAAGGGAAAAGAAAATGGTACCCTCAGGTTGGTGCCACATTGGCATTTCTTAAGCCTTTGGGGTTGAATGGTCCCACTGGTGACATTATTAGTTTCCCCCTGCTCCGCCCCCTTTTGTGCTATTGATAAGCTTTATAAAGCAGGCAGGAAAGATAGAGAAATAGAAATGAGATAAAAAAGGATGACTAGGCCACTAGGAATGGGGGAGATGGGAATATAAGGGAGCTTTGGAGCCCCTTGTATGATGTATGCTGGAAAGGAGCAGTAGAGATTTGGACAAGTGCACAGCTTATGAAGGGGGCAGACAAGAGAAAGAACATTAAGGAATTATCAACCTCTGAGAAAGGAAAGAAGGGAAAAACTGGGACTGGAGGATAGAGGAAAAGACAGGAAGCTGGGATGAGAGAGAGAAATTTAGAGGGATGGTAATGGAAAGTGAAATCCAAGAGAGGTGCTGGGTAGAAAAGACTTTTCCAAAGCCACGTGGGAGTGTCAAGAGATGATGGGGTGGGTACACAGATTCACATTTCAGGCAAAGGAAATGACAAGAAAGATCTGAGCAGAGAGATGGAAGTTAGACCCATTATGTGACTTAGTTTCTCCATTTTCCAACTAGTTCACTTTACAGAGAAACACACCTAAGAGCTTCCTGCTGTTGTCAAGGACTGTTAATCCATCACAACAATGGAATAGAATAATCAGGTGCAGCTAGAACACCTCCTATGTGTTCAAATACATGTCAGAAACAGAGTAAAAATATTAGCAAAATGCCTTCTATAAAGCATCTCATGGTGCTCAGAGTGGTGCAGTAAGCTGTCAGAATATGGAAGGCTAAGGTCATTGTATACACAAGAAACCCAGTGGGACCAGGCCTGTCCTCACAGTACTCATAGAGGACCTAGAAAAAGAAGAGTAAATAATAGCCAAATGTCAGATTGGAGGGTTGGTGAGACACCCTGGGCATCAGCAGCTGTCAGGTCATAGACAGTTAGCATTTAGCCAGAGATCGAAAGAAAGGACCCCTAATCTCAGTTGTTCAGAGAAAGGGCCACTTCACAGTCAGTGGATACCCAGACCAGGATAGTCCTCAGGACAGTAGGAGTGAGCTAACCAAGATCTTTTGGTAGATCTGCCTCCCTTTGTGGCATGACCAGATCCACTGATGTGCCAAGTGAGAAAATGGTCCATATGCAGCCTCCCTGTTCCCTTGCTTTCCTGTCCACTTTGCTTGTCTGCTTGTCTGGTTTGCAGAAGACCTCTTTCTTCTCTTCCACTCCAAATGCCTCTGTTTCAGGGAAGCGTTTGCATTTTCCTTGGCCTAGGTACAGCTTGACGAATTCTTTCAGGCTAGGCCAATTACAACAAGCTCAAAACTTGCTGAGCTAAGTGGTTTCTTCAGAGATCTGCTTACATGCCCCCCCCCCAGTCCCTGCACAGATCAGGGCTCCCCTGCATGCCAAAGCTGAGCATATAAACTGCACGTTTTACTTTTAAGGTAGAACAGGACTAAGAGGCATTTTCCCTCCACCCTCAGGAGGGGATAAAACATAACCAATTTTCACATCAGTTTTTACATTATTTGGGTTTCACTCTGTACAGGGCAGTGGACAAGATGGCTCCAAGGTGACTTCCTTGAAGACCGTCCTGGGAAAGGGCTAGAGAGATTTTTAGAGGAATCCCGAAGGGATCTCAAGTTGGCCAGAGGATTTATGCGTGCCAATTCCCTCTCACACTCCTAAACTTCCACTAGGTCTAGGGTTCACTGTTGCAATGATATTCTTGCAAATACTAGCTTTGGGAAGAGAATAGAGTAGGCATATAGAGGATTTGTGTGTGTGTGTGCTAATTTTTTGTTTTCATAATCACAGAGAGATGTTTGAGCAGCGATGATGCAATTTCAAGCAGGATTACTTCAAGTTCATTCTTTCTGATTTATGGATTGTTATACCATGACAGTTTAGTAAATTTACTTCTGCCTATTTCCTTCCATGCTAGCATTGGCAGGCAAACTGTGCCTGGCTTAAGGGAAGATACCGAGGGATAACTTCATGAGAGCATGTCAAAGAACAGTGTAATCAGACTAGAATTAAAAATTATCTATGGATAATTCACAGAGCATGTAATCCATGTGGAGGTCATTGAGAACTGACCAATCCAGTAAGGCAGATGCAAGAGAAGACAAACTATGTCTTTCCAATAATAGAACACGTAGCATCAACAGGATATTCTAGATAGAAAACTGTGAACTCAGTCTCATAGACATGATAACTTCCATGTGTCCAGGGAGTCTAAGGGAATCAGTCAGTGCTGAACTTTCCTTCTCATACAGAAACTAAAGGCTTACTAGGTTCAAGCTGCCACGGTAAACCTGAAAGACAAAGAAATTAGGACATATCTCATTTCCAAGGGAGTAAATAGCTCCTAGGAACCAATGTTGATCTCAACATGCTTGTCAGAAAGCTTGTCATTGTGGATGAGAAGTATACAACAATAGTTCCCCTAGGATTGGGTTCTGCCAAGGACCCCCAGCAACACTGGACTGCTTTATCCACTGGAGATGTGACATTTGACATTCAGATGTTACCAAATATCCATTTTTTTAGAGAAATTTACAAATTAGTGTGACTACAGGAATGCTTCATTTTTGATGGACAAGAGATATTTGCTTGATATTTTATACCAAGAAAGGAAAAGGCACCGCAGGCTAACACTAGCCCTCAGCGTGGGAAAGTGACAGGGATATGAAAAGTGTCTAATTTCGTCTTTGATGAAAGATACAATTGGACTTTCAAGAGCTACTCATCTTTAGAGGACTCCAAGGATCCTCAGCCAGGGACCAACATGGGTCATAGAGTCATAAAATCCCCCAGGACTGGGTAGGCCTCTAAAGAAGGAACTTTAGTTACCTTGCCCCATCTTTTATCAAAGTAATGTTCTCTCTCTCTCTCCCTCCCCCCCTCTCCCCCTCTCTGTCCCTCCCTCTCTTCTAGAGTCAGCATAAAAGAACATGCTGTTAGGTAATCTGAGAGGCTCTTTGGGAGAAGCCAGTGAGTTAAGCTCGTGACTTCACAACAAACCTTTCATCTTGGAGCCAACAAGATGCCATCTTCATCAGAGTCTTAAAGCCCACTCTTGTTGGCTGGCATGGCAGAAAATTAATAGACGGGCATTTTCCATCTCATCATGAAAGCTGAAGAAATTTGGTACCAGAGTCTTAAATTCGTGAGCAAGGAATTGCTGATAAAAGAAAGAAGGCAGGGCTCAAACCACAGAAGCCCATGAAGGACTGTGCATTAGACAGGATATCAGCAAGGCATTTAAATTTTTTTCTCCTGCTAATTCTTTGCAGAATTCTCTTTATGCCATGCAGAGAACTCTAATGACTAGAAGTAAACTAGGTATTCCACAGAACCAGCTTGAAGAGCTACATACAGTAGGACTATGGCAATGGCATCTATGCAAGTGCTATCATCTCTTAGGGGAACAGAAGCATATACCTTACACCCTATCTCTGACTTTGACTCATTCTACATCAGGGTCATATGACTCTCATCACGACAGGGTTAGGGATGCCTCAGCTACTTGTTCCTTGACTGTTTCCTGTAAGGAAAGGCAGTTCAGCTGCTTACATTGGCCAGTGCTGGGATGCTCAGTTGCTTTCTTGGGAACTCTGACAGTGACTGTGTCATATCAAATTCCTCCCTTCACAGTTCAGCCACTATGTCCATCCTTTCCCTCCACTGGGTTTCCTGAAATGATCCATTTCTTTTATCTCTGATGCAGCTACCCTTGGTGAAGCTTCACTCACTCACTCACTCTTTCCCTAGCCCCCACACACTGGATTCCTATTGCACTATCCAGCTTGGCTTTCTAAGACTACCCACTATAATCCAGCTCACCTATGACTTCTGGTTGGTCTTCCTAAGAGCTGCCTTTGATTGTATCTCTCTTTGAAAACCTCCAGCAGTCCCTGTTGTCTCCTCATCACAGTCCTGACAGGTGACGCTGCAGTGCCTGCCAACTAAGGCTGAGAAACAAATGGCAGCTCTACCGACAGAGACTGAATTCTCCAATGACTCACATGTTGTTGCCCTATGAATAAAATATTTAAAAACAGGAAGTTACTCAAACTCCATGTAGTCTATGCATCAGAAGTAAATCTCACTCATCTTACCCAAATGGGTTTCTTTGCTATATATTCTTATTCACACACACACACACACACACACACACACACACACACACACACACATCTTTTCTAGTATCTGCCATGAATTTGTTCCTTAATCTCTTATCCTTATTGTTTGTTTCAATAGTGAAGTCTACTCTCTGTGAAATGTGACTTTATTGAAAGGTAGTCTAATGGGTATGTAGAGTTGTAACTAGCTCAACATCCTTCACCCTCAGAACCCTGATCATATGCAGAGTCGCCACTGCAACTTTCTTGATTCCAATTAATATTTCTCCAATGTGCTTATGTTTCAGTTACACTGAAATGTGAATATTTATCCTTTGTCATGACAGCCACATTACAATTTTATTTGAAGCGACAACAGTGCTATAATAGAAAAGTATACTTAGGTAAAGACCTTTAGATACCAGAGAGAACTATGGAGTAACAGGAAACACATTGGAGGATGATACATTAAATGATCCTTGAATCCATCAGGCCAATACTGCTATTTCTGGCATTGTATGAGTTGAAAGGCAGAACACATTAAATCAGGTGCAACTGAGGATTCAATTCTGAGTTTCCTTTTTGTTGTATATTAAAGATTGATGTTAAAGGCCTCCCCTGACTGAAAATGTAGCTCTGTGGTAGAACAGTTGCTTAGCATACAAAATACCACCAACTCCATGATAAATTTTAAAAGCTAAATATTCTTCTGACAGACAAGGCCATTCCTCTTTTTTCAGAAAAACAGCTCTATGGCCAACAGTCAAAGAGATGAGAAATTCAATTTTTATATAAAGAAAAGACAAAAGCCAAGCATGGTGGCTTGTACCTATTGTCCAAGCTACTATGGTAGGAAGATTCTGAGCCCATGATGTCAAGACCAGCATTAGAAATGTAAAAGGACTCTGTCTCAAAGAAAGAAAAAAGGAGGGGCACAGAAGAGAAGAGAAGGGAAAAGTAGGGAGTGGAGAAGAAAGGAAAATAATTCAAGATGGCCAACAATACCTTCCCAAAGCACACAGCTAAGAACTTCTGCTTCTGCTCTCATTTCTGATGCTGTTTTGGTTTCCTGTGAGTTTTTCACAATCTCTTTGCAAAGAGACACAGGCCTTTACAGCTGGCTATTTGGCTTAGCTATGATCAGCAGTTTTGTCCTTTAAAAGGTCATGCTTAGAGCTTTATACCTCTGCAGCACTGGCCCTGTCACATACAAGAGAAGATAGGCAGGGGAAAGATGATGTCACTACCAACCACCCATTTAATCTATTAAGAAAAAAGTAAGCAAAAGCAAGATTCCTGTCTGGCCAGGGAAATCTCAGGTCCAGGTGCCTGGAAGGAACCCTCAGTACCTACATGGCAGGAGAGGACATTAGACTGTATAGGCAGTGACAGGGCAGTGACGACCATCATAGGCAATGAGGAAAGAGCCCTGAGCTGCGGTCTTTGGTGGCATTTGTGTCTTTGAGCTGCCTTGTTTCTTGGACATAGAAATAAGATTCTTTAGCCAAAGTCTGATGATCTGTTTTCCACAACAGGTTTCTTCTATATCTGTAGTTCCTTCCATCATGTACAGTGATTCTCAATATGACCCAAAGCACAAGGGATGGCCATGCAAGCAAAAAGGAACCCAAGTGAGCACAAGCCTGTCTACGTGTTCCCATGCTTAGCCTCTGCTGCTCCCAGCACCCAGGAGACAGAGATCTCACAGACAGTGTCTGGCAAGTTATGCCTCAAACCCTGAAAAAAGAGGGAGAGGCATATATCCAACCAATTCTGTTTTTACATTTCTCCTCGGAATTCTCTGGGCACTCTGATTACCCACTTCTAACCTTTGACGTCTCCACCCATAGAGATGGTGCATCTCAGAGGATAACTGAGAAAGGTGAATAGAATACTACTGAATTATCAACACAGGAGCTGGCCAGCACAGGAAGAGACAAAGACGGCCCTGCCCGTCTTATGAATATTACCATGGCCATGTATGGGTGGCCAGAAAGCAGAGAGAGGAGAGGAGAGAGGTAAGAAGGAGAGAGAGGGAGACAGAGGCAGAGAGGGAGAGAGGCAGACAGATAGACATAGATAGACATAGTGAGACAGGGCAGGGAGAGAGAGGGGAAGGGAGGGAGGAAAGGAGGCAGAGAGACAGAAAGAGGAAGAGGGAGAGAAGGAGAGGGAGGGAGGGAGGGAAGGAAGGAGAAGAGGGGGGAATTATCTGTTATCCCCACAGCCTGTCTATGATATCCATTTTCAAGAGTGCAGAATATGTCCCCAGGTCATTCTTGCTCTCAGAGTGAAAGCAAGGAATAACACCAGAAAGGCTGGCCCTCCGAAGATGGGCACCATGCCGGGCTGCGCCTGGTCCTGAGGAGACATCACTAAAGCATTTCAACGGGGCTCCTCTGAGCCAGCTCCTGGGGCACACACAAAGACCCATTCAGGGTGGCTGCAGCTCTGAAAGCCAGCAGATGCTCTGAGAAGCCTGGGAAGGGGTGGAGAAGCCACACAGCGCCTGGCACTAACCCTCTGGGCCCCACCCTGGGCAAGTGGGCCTGGAGGGCTTGGGTTTGCAGCCACTCCACAATCTTTGTTTCTCCCTGTATTTCTTTTTCTGACCATGGTCCAGGGCAACAAGGACACCAGCTGCCATAGAATAGACTGAATAACCTCCCCTAAGGAGGCTGGAAGCACCCCCCCCCAGTGCCAATCCAGTTGGCAGGGTGTTCAATTGAGACAGGACATTACTAACTGGCCTGCTATTGCCAACTATCTCTTTAAAAGTGTGTGTGTGTGTCTCTCTCTCTCTCTCTGTGTGTGTGTGTATATGTGTGTGTGTGTGTGTGTGTGTTCATATGTATTGGTACATGTATACATGAGGATGCAGATGTGTTGTATACATAGACCAAAGTTTTCCTTAAGAATTTAATCCACTCCCTTTAAGACAGGATTTCTCATTAGGCTAAACTGGCCAGCTAAGTTTGGAGATCCTCCTGCTTCGGCCTCCCTGGAGTTGAGATTGTGAGCCTCTACTGCCACACCCAACATTTCACATGGATCCTGGGGACCGAACTCGGATCCTTAAGCTGGCAAGGCAAACATTTTACTGACTGATCCATCACCACCACCATCCTGCTCAGTCTAAACAGTGCCTCTATTGGGGGCAATATACCTCTCAGAGGTTCCTAGTCTAATCAGATACAGGCTAGAGCATGGAAGTGAGTTATTCCCCAAGATTTAGAGGTGGCTCCATGTCCTTTAGCCTCAGCTTTCCTACCTGTCAAATGATCTCTTAAAACTCGGAGTAGCTACCATATGTTTCATCTAAACAGTAGTCTATCCTTGGGCCCCTCCTTCTTCTCCATGTCATGTTGACTTGCAAGGAGAGTTCCTGGTCTAGGTCCACAGATTTACGGTATATAGACCATCAAAACTGCTTCAAGGACCACATCCCTCAGATGCAGACAGCGGATTCCCTGGTTTGCTTTTCCTCTCCCAATACACAAAAAAAGCTATTGTGTGAAGGTCACAGGCAAACCAAGAAGCAGAAAACTGAGACTCTTGAAGCCACCAAGGTTGGATGACATTATCTATAAATCAACATCCCATTCTAGAGTAGAGCTGAAAGGGCTTCTCAAGATCTCAAGGCAGTCATAGGTCAACCAGTCACTGTAATCCTCTGGATGTGTGTATTCATCTGGACATCACCCTCTTTAGATGGTCAGCCCGAATTCGGGAACTTGCACAGCACTATATATATATATATATATATATATATATATATATATATATATATATATATATATGTATGTATGTATATAGAAATTCTCTTTGTCTCTTTATTCCCAGTGGTCAGATGTTGTACTTAACACCAGAACTTTCCAGTGCTAACACAGAGCAGGAATTTAGTAAGTGCTCACTGTGCAAAATGAATGTGCTCCCTCACTCAAGAGCACTTGTTGGCACAGCCTCTCACTTCTCTTTCCCAAGAATATCATGTAACCTTTGCTCTCAGGAAGTTTCTGACTTGCATTTATCTCAAGGCTCTTTTATGCATATATTTCTGGTTTTTTTTTGTCACCTTCTAATTTCAAGAAACAATTGCTGGTCATATGCCTCATGCTTATCAGAGTAACCACAGGAGTCAGCCTTTCTACAAAGTCAGCTTTATTTAAGGAATTAAATTGGAAATGAACATTTGAGATCTCAGGGCCTGCTTTCCCTTTTGATAGACAAATAAGGAAGAAATTTTTAGATGGAAATTGAGGCAGACACAGTAGTACACACCTATAATCCCAGAACTCTACAGGCTAAGGTGGGAAGATCATAAGTTGGAGGTCAGCCTGTGCTACATGCCTTGAAAAAAAATGATACATAAAGGATTTTGATCAACTACAGTCTTTGCATTACAGTGAAGTTTTCAGGTGAACTTCCAGTATGCCTTGCTACACATGTGTAAGTATGTGTTTAAGGGACAAATGTGTAAGACCCTACTGTCAAGAGCTCATCAGTCTAGAACAGGGAACCATGGGAAGGCAAGAAAAGCAAACCTTCTCTCTCTGTGGTCCTTTGTTTAAAATCACTAACTCATTGGTGAAAATGCAGGAAAGTCCCAAGAATTAAAACAAAACAGTGAACCAAAAACCAAACTTGGGAGAGCTAGGGGTGGGGATGGCGGGTGTCAATTGGTACAAATTGTGAATGTGATGAAATTCCATTAAAGGACAAATGCCATATGCCTGTTGCCCTTTCAAAAGAAATGTTTGTGCGTTTTCACTGCTAAAGAAAGTTTCCACTGACCACACATATAGAAAGCTAGCAAGAACTGCCCTTCAGCAGCCCTCAAACTGGCGACTCCTTCCTTCTGGCCAGTTAGCTCAGGGTCTGCGTGACTGCAGGCAAGTCATTTGGGGACACTGGAATTCTGAGCTAGGAGCCAGACAAGGCAAAGAAGATAAGGTCTGGACAGAAACCTGGCAGCCTAAGCAACATCTGCTGGGACTAAGGGTTTTGGCTCTGGCTCCTGCTGGGCTTGCTAGGGCTGGAAACTGGGAAGCCGGCCTGTGGCGCTCCTTACAGCAGGTGGCGCAGGAGAGCAAAAACCAAACCCCGCAGGACCCAAGAGGAAGCAGGAAGCATTGTGTTCTTCCGGCCTCTGCAAGTAATCACCTTTGTCAAGGGAGACCGCGGAGACTATGCTCTCCTCGTAGTGTTCCACACATTTCCTTGGTGGAGTACAGAGTTACATACATGTGGGTCTTTCTCAGGGAAAGAAAAAACAAGATGGGCCTAGAGATAGTCCTTTCAGGAAATGAGCCACGAAAATCCAAGAATCAACATTAAACATTGATTTCAGAAGCCGGAGCTGAAAGGTGCAAACCACTCTGAACTCTGAGACAGGGCATGACCAAAGTTTAGTTTCTGAAGTTCCAATCCCCATCTTAAAAACAAAACCAGAACACTAACAAGGAAAACACCCACGTAATGTGACTGGCAACAGTCTAGAACCCAACAGTTTTGAATAACCACAGCAACAAAGGAAACAGGTACATCTTTAAAGAGACTAGAAGAAATAACTTTGATGTCTCTGTCTCCTTCTTAGGCTTGTCTCCAATTGCATCCTCAGTGGGAAAGGGCAGTGTAGAGGCTCCCTTCCCACATAAATACCCAGAATTCCTCATATTTTTGTGTTCCACAGGGAAGAGAAATTAGTCCTTTATTTATTTATACAGCATCATAAATTTAAGAATCTTAAGCAGTGGAGGATTCTAAATGCTAGCAGTAGCAGTGCACTTGACATGCAGGGTACAAACGAGCCCCTCTTCTCAAATACTCAACCCCCCCCCGAGCCTCAAAGCAGTATTGGGGCTAAGATGTGCTTCCGCTGTGAAGGTTGGCTTGGGGGAAAAACCGTGAGTAAATTCGAGGAATTTTCCGATTTTCCCATTTGGTTTCCTTTTGTCTTGGGATTTCTCACCCAGGCAAGGAGCTCTCTAAGCGCCAGTGTTATATAAACCAGTGTTCAGAGTTTATATAAGCGTGGAAAGCAAAATGCTCCTTGGCTTACAGAAATGCATTTGCTTTCCATAGGATCCTGAAAGCTTCTGGATCCTGTGCTTGACTAGTAGATGTGTTCTGATCTAGCACATCACCTACCTGCCACCTTAGTGGATGCCCACATCATAGTTGTTTCAGTGGTAGAAAGTGTGGGTCAACAAAGAAGTATGAAGAAAAGAGAAGTCAATTCCTTGGGGGGTGGGGGGGCAGGAAACGTGATGTGGAGGGGTATGTGCGGGTGTTATTTTATGCCCCGTGCCATTGTATATGTTTGAAATGCCTTTCTGTTCCTGTAATTTTCCATTTGTGAATGATTTCCAGAATTGGTAACACTGTAGCCCTCCCGAATCAGCATCCTGACCCTTCAAAGTCCCAAATAAGTCTTCCACGGGCATGATACTCAAATCTTTATCTGTATTTTATGCTATCCACTCACCATGTGGGAGACCATTTGGATGATTTCTCTTAACATCTAGAACCCTCTCCTACAGCCTTCACCTAAGCAGAGTTGCTATATAAAAACAGAGTGAGCAAAGTTGCATTTCCAGTAGAAGTTTTTTTTTTTTTTTTTTTTAGAATATTTCCAATATTGTATGCCTAACATTCTCATTGTTTTAAATTGCAGCAGTCTTACTCTTGAGAGCACAAGGGGCCTGTCCATTCAAAGCTACAGGTTCATGTCCTCTGCACTGGGTCTCCCCATCCTAGCGAAGAAAAGGAGCAGTGTTTCCACTCGTTCCCAGCAGGCACTAAGGTCAGCTTGAAACCCATTTTGCATGGTTGCTTTCCCTTCTGCATTGAGTATGATTATTCAATAGACATGAGGTCTGAGTGATTCAATTTGACATGATAGCACTCTTTCATTTAATTTTAAAATAAATAAGTCTATCAATTACTGTTTTATGTAAATGCAGTTTAATGGACTGTATGACTATGACACTTAGCAATCTGTTAAATCCATGTTTAATTTCAAAGATTCGTAATGCTAGATGCAGTGGTGTTTACCTTTTGAAGATCTGCTGCCTCTTTCTATCTCTACTCTTCAGGGGGAAGCTGGGAGATCCAGATGTCAAGGAAGGACTCTATAAAACATATGCAGTCTCATCAGAAGGTGTGCATTGTTACAAGCACCTCTCCCTTTACTTTTCTTTTTTTTTTTTATTTGTATACAGTTTTTTATTAGATATTTTCTTTATTTACATGTAAATTTCTCCATTCCCAGTTTCCCCTCCAAAAAACAAAGAAACAAAACAAAACAACAAAAACAAACCCCTGTTGCCTCCCCCTCCCCATGCCTGCCACCCCACCCTCTCCCACTTGTTGGCCCTGGCATTCCCCTACACTGGGGCACAGAACCTTCACAGAGCTGAGGTCCTTTCCTCCTATTGATGATCAAATTTGCAATCCTCTACTATACACATGCTGCCAGAACAATCAGACCCCTCCATGTGCAGTCCTTGGTTGGTGGTTGAGACCCTGGGAGCTCTGAGGGTACTAGTTAGTTCAATGGAGACTTAATACACGGACTGCAACTAGTCATGCAGAAATCAGTGGGATGTGGGGAGCCCAGCTCCAGTAGATATTTCTGCAGCATACATAGCTCCTGCATCTATGGTTCAGAGAACATCAAGGAAGAGAGGGATGGAAAGATTGTTAAGAACTAGAGTACCATTCCCCCTTTCTCTGTGCTTCCTGTGTGGTGATAACGTGTGGTCAGCCTGTCTGTCTGTCTGTCTGCTCCTGATGCCGTGCTTTCTCTGTCACCTTGCCTGCTCCTCTATGATGACTCTCTCCTGAAACTACAAGCCAAAATAAACCCTCTTTGCCTCTAAAAACAACAAAAACAGAAATAGCTTGGATTTCTTTAAGCCACTTCCACCAAAATGAATACTCTTTGCACTTGTATTTACTCCCATGGTTGAAGCTTCAGCAAGGATGATTACAGCAGTGCTTCTCCACTGTTTCACTTCAGGAGACATGGGAAACTATGATAATTTCATGATTGGGGCCAATTGATTAGGATTGGGAAGGTTTTTAATTATTTTATTTATTTACTATGTATATGTATGCATATATGTGTGGATTTACTTGCACCACATGTATGCGGTGCCCAAGGAGGTCAAAGCGCATCAGACCCCCGGAAACTGGAGTTACAATTGATTCTGAGCTAACTGCTATGAGCATTGGAAACTGAGCTCAGGTCCTCTGCAAAAGCAGAAAGCAGTTTAATATGCTGGGGTATCATCTCTTCAGTCCCCAAGGGTTGGTGGCACTCACTTTATATGACGCTTCCTGACAATATTAATTATAATTAATTACAATTAGTACAAAATATTTTGGGTGAAACTGTTCTAAAAGATAGTAAAATGTGGGGTTTATATAGTCTCTCTAATGACCATTTCTATTTAGTCATGCCTACAAACTGATCTCAGATAGTACAGAAAAAGCATAAAATGTTAGGTGGTAGAAAATGAAACAGATGTAAGGACAAATAAAAAGTTTTAAAATGAATACTTCATACTACAAGCAAAGGGCTTCATTGTTGTCAAAGAAATCACGACTAAAAATAATTTAAGAAAATTTTGAGGTGTTGTAACAGGAAACATGACATAGTTCAACTGCCCTAGAACAGGCCCAAATATTCATCAAGGCATACAATGAACTGAAATGTTCTTAGTAGTCTCCAAACCTATGTCATTTATCAGTACAAGAAACTCACAATCATCTTCCTCAGTTTTTGAAATCTGGAAGCTGCTCCAGATATCCCCAAACCATTCAACAGCGCTGGTACATCAGCCTCATAGCAAGACATCCCAATGTGCTTACATCCTGGTTTTAACCCGATGAGCACCTCACAGGTGAGTGGATGCCAAAGAAGAGAAATGCTTTACCAAAGGAACATGAATATGAAGGACATTGAGGTAGAACACTGAAGGAAAATTCTGGCTCTTTGTCGCTGGCTACCTGGCCAAGTGGACAGAGCCAGGCAGACATCATTATATCACACATACTGAGTGACCATGGACTGTCAGTAACTGGGTAATCCCTGGAGAAGGAAGAGATTTGAACCCTTGCGAGTCTCTAGGAGAAGCTCACAGTTCACAGTGAGTGATGGGAAATTTTACCTGCACCAAGTCCATCACCAAATTCAACAATTCTTCATTCAGTCAGGATAAAGAACTAACCCCAGGATGTTAGAAATAACCATGTAGCCCAGGCTAGAAATGAACTCACACACTTCTTGAGTCTCTCACATGCTGGGACTCTAGGCATAAGCCACCTTGTCCAGCATATTTAATGACTGTTAAAATCCAATGCTTCCCTGGGCAGTGGTCATGCACACCTTTAATCCCAGCCCTTGGGAGGCAGAGGCAGGTGGATTTCTGAGTTTGAGGCCAGCCTGGTCTACAGAGTGAGTTCCTCGACAGCCATGGCTACAGAGAGAAACACTGTCTTGAAAAACAAAAACAAACAAACAACAAAAAAAAAAAATCCAATGCTTCTCAACCCATCCAAAGGCATTTTTCTCCATGAGAAAACAGGCTACTTTCCTCCTTCTCACGTTCGGCTAGCCCAGATGGTTTTGAAACGTAAAGGGAAGTGGGACAGCCTACCAGTCTCCACTCTCTGACTACAGTTGATTCCTATTGTTCCTGGAATGCAGATCCAGGCATGAGCGGAGAAGGGTTGAAGATAAACCCAACATTCCATTTACCCTGCTTCTAGGTCTCAGTAGGGTTTTGTGATCGGTATCCTTGAAATTGTCCTTCAGACCTATGCCTTTCATAATCCTGTCAGGAAGGATCACAGCTACTGAGCCATGTGTTTCTTGGCTGCCGTGAATGGCACATCCATCAGGGAGTCCCATCTGAGTGCCCAGCAACCAACCTTACTAATGCACATAAATTAGCACATATAATCTGGAGAAATGCCCAAACTCTCCTTTTTTTCCGAGTACTTGACCAGCCCCCAGGTTTCCATCAGCCCTTTTCCAACAAGGACCCCTGCACTTGCTTAGAGTGGATAGCTACAGTTTACCAAATAACCTTTATACTTGACTTCTGACATTTGGGAGTGATGCAATGGACAGGTTTGATTGCCATTGGGTTAAGTGAGATGAATAAAGCTCAGAACTCAATGGGGAGTCCAAGCCACACAGCTCAATCTTGAAGGGCCACACGACCACAATCTTCAGAAGCTGAGTTCAGTGTTCTCTGCATTGGACCACTTCTATTTGGCCAGAGCTGAGAGAACGACCTGAGAAGACTAACATCGAAGGGTCTGCCATGTTCCTTCCTTGCCTTTTGAATCTCCAACTTAGAGTTCACTCCAAAATGTCCCCTAATTGTCAGTCATCTTTGATGTGTGATAATCCTGAGAAAAGCTTGACACTAATATGACACTGGTGTGCACACACATGCACCCATTTATCTATGTATAGAATCTGTTGTCCCACTATTGAAAAACTCTTGACCATGTTCCATGTTGCTTTTTTAACTGATATAGCAGATAACTATATTAATTTGTCCATTCAATAGCAGCTGTTGGTGCAATGAATAAGTAAAAGATTCTCTTGCCCATGTCTAATTCTTTCTCTATACCCTGAAACTGCTCTTAGGTTTCAATAAATTCCACCTGATAGCTGCCTTGAACAGTCTTGCTGATATTCATTAATAGAGTGACACATACAAATGAGCAGCACAGACACAGAGAAAAATGAATCTGCAGGCTCTCTTGCTTGTTCTAATGAAACACAAGCTAGAAGGTCCAACTTCAGAGTCTGGGGTTAGAAGATGTTTCCACCTGTCTTAGTGTGGGATTTACTGGTGTGAATAGACACCATCACCAAGGCAATTCTTACCAAGGGCAACATTTTAGAGCTCAGAGTATCAGTCCATTATCATCAAGACAGGAAGCACAGCAGCATCCAGGCAGGCATGGTTCTGGAGGAGCTGAGAGTTCCACATCTTCACCCAAAGGAAGCCAGGAGCAGACTGTCCTCAGGCAGCCAGGAGGAGGACCCACTCACCTCACAGTGACACACTTCCTCCTCCAACAAGGCCACACCTCCTAATAGTGCCCCTCACTGGGCCAAGCATATTCAAACCACCACACTATCCTTTGGGACTGAGATCTTTTGAAATAGAGATTCCACCCCCATTTTATAGATGGAGGCACAGGAGATGGCCAGTCAAGCATCATGTAACAGGAAGGCAATGGAAGTAGAGCTAGAGTTCATCTCTCACTGCTCCACTTACTGCTACAAACCCAGATCTGGCATGCTCATCACCTCCCTGGTGATTCTTAAACCTGTGCTGAACGTTTCTAGAAGATTCCTCTTGGATGCCTACATGCTGCAACTCAGCTTAACCCCAGGCATCTGCTAGATGATGTTTCTCTTTCACTTACTACTCAAGAGTAGTCACCCTAACTGTCAGCACCCTACTTTTTTCTCACCCCCAGAACTCCAGAGACCTCCTTCCTCTCTTACTTTGTACCTTTTCCATAGGACACATTACTGTGTGTAACATCATGTAAAATTCAATTATTTATTGTTGGCAGTTACTGCCCAGATGCTTTGTAATGGCATGGTTTATTGACTTTTATTTTATATGAAGGTTTATTGAGTATTCACTGAATTGAGGGAATGGCAGGCACTCAATAACTATTGGGGGAAGAAATGGAGTCAAGACTTAAGCTATTCTGTGAATAGGTTCCATTAATTAAGCACTTCCTGTATGCAAGGCACAATACATCTATGAGATCTTATTTACTCAGCCTCCCAATGAGGCAGATATTCATTCCATTAGTATAGGCAAAGAAACACAGACTCAGAGAAATTAAATTAAATTAAATTATCCCAGAATCAGAACCTGAACTTGGTTGTCTTTTCATCCAAAGCTCAGGGTCTAACTACCCTACAACAGAACTTCTTAACATAGGAACCAAGGCAACTCTTATAAAGGGTAACATTTAATTGCGGCTGGCTTATAGCCTCAGAGTGTCAGTCCATTATCATCATGGCAGGTAACACCATAACAGAAACTTTGACCCATGTGAGACGTGAGTTCTAGCCCTTCATGGTGGACATTCATTTCTCTTTAAACTCAGGTAAACTCGGGAGCTTCCCAGCCCCTGAGATGGTGTCCTTGCGTCCCCATGATTCTGGAGCTAAGCAGCAGGGCCTGTCGCTGAAGTGTCTGACAGTTTGCATTTCTAATCATTCCAGAGTTTAATTGGTACCATGGCCTCCATCAGGTGTGCTGCAAATAAAGCTGATGTCAGAGCTTCCTTAATTAGTTGGAAGGAAAGAAAGGTTTTTTACATTCTGAATCTGCCTCCACTGGTATAAAGGTGAAGGCCCTCGGGGCTCCGAAGAGAAGCAAAGAAACCAACTTAAAATCTGGAATCTGTGATTAAAGACCTTTCTTTTACATTACCTAGGAAGGACTCATGAAATTAAAATATCAGTGAAATAAGATGATGAAATTACCGAGTGGCAATTCCAACCACATTCCATAATTCTACTGAAGTATAACCTACCCAGCATCACATTTCCCCGTTGTGAGGATGCCAGTCAACTACTCACTGTAAGCTTATGGAGCCAAGTGAATCACAACCTAGTTTTAGACCATGTTTTTCACCCCTCCCCCAGAGTTCCTCAAGCCTATTCACTGTCACTTCTATCTTCTGCCCTACTTTACTCACTTCCAAGCCCAAGCAGCCACTCATTTGATTTTTACGTCTCTAAATGTGTTCTTTGGGACATTTTATATAAATCTAATAGTACTTTATGTACCCATCTGCACCCAGCTTCTTTCATTTAGCATGCTTTTTTTCTCTAAGATTTATTGTGTCTTTAAGTATGTGTATGTATATGAGAGAGCATAGGTAGGACATGGTGTAAGGGTTTGTTTAGATAGACACCAGTTTGTCTCAGTAGATGGATATTTGAGTGTTCCTACTTTGGGGGCCGTGAAGAATCAAGTCACTACGAACTTTGGTCAACATATCTTTGTGGACTTCTGTTTTCATTTCTATGTAGTAGATTCTTAGGAACGGAAACAATAATGCTTATTTTGTGTTTTCACTTAATATTTTTAAAGAAACCACTGATCTATTCCCCAAAGTGGCCCATCCATTTCACATTTATACCAGCAATCAATGAGAACAACCATTCACTTGTAAAATGCTTTAGATGGTAGTGGCTTTCTACTTAGAAAGGAGAAATAACTGTGAAGTGCCCAGATCATACTCTATGGTGTTAAGAAAAGAAGTGATGGGAAATTAATTTAAATAAATGAGGTTTAGCTAAGAGCAGGGATTTGTAGCAAACAAGTGTTCTTATGCATTAGGTGTCCATTTGCTAGGAAATTAAATCAACCAATTAAGTAAGAGCACACTCAGTAAAAGATCAGTTTGCCTACAGTTTGCTCATTTACCCACATTTACTCTGAGGCTGAAACAACAAAGACATGAGTTTCATTTCTTTTGCTCTCTTTCCATCTTTCCATCTTGGCATCAGAGAAGGGGCAGATTTTATGGGTTTCATCTAGTTTTAACATAGTTTAGTAGAGTTGAGTAAAGCCTGCTCACATATGGGAGGCTACAGTTGATTCAGTTTGTTTGTGGTCTTCATTTTTTTGTATGTGGTTTTCCAGTATATGTGTGTGTGAGTGTGTGTGTATGAGAGAGAGAGAGACAGAGACAGAGACAGAGACAGAGAGACAAAGACAGAGAGAGACAAAGACAGAGACAAAGATACAGAGGAACAGAGACAGATGTACAGAGAGAAGTTTGTGTGTTGTGTGTGTGTGTACATGTGTTATGTATGCACTGTATGTGTGTATGTGGTATGTGTGTGCTGTATTGTGTATATGGTGTGTACTATATGTGCATGTGTGTGTGTAAGTGTGTGTGGTATATGTATACTATATGTTTGTGTGGTACATGTGTATTTTATGTGTGTGTGGTATATGTGTACTGTATGTGTGTGTGGTGTGCATGTATTGTGTATTTATGTGTGTTTGTGTGTGTGTGTGTGTGTGTGTGTGTGTGTGTGTGTGTGTGTGCCTTTAGAGGCCAGGAAAAAAGCATCAGATCCACTAGAGCTGAAGTTAAAGGTGGTTCTGAGTCAGCTGATGTGGGTTCTGGGACTTCAGCTGAGGTCCCCCAGAAGAGCAGTGAGTTTTCATAACCACTGAACCAGCTCTCTAGCTCCTGTCTACGATCATCAGCAAAACTCCTGACAGATCTGTTACATGCAAAGAAAGACAGTGATACTAGGCTGAAAAATTACAAATACATCTTAGCTCTCCACTGCATAGCTCATGGGTACGTTCATTTTTCTCAGGGAGCATGATTATATCCTTTGAGATACTAAAAGCAGAAACACATGGATTGTACCTTCAGGAGACAAGACTACTATGGACAGATGTTATAAATTCTACCATCAAGCTAAATGCATATCAGGGAGCTGGAAAGATATCTCAATGGTTATGAACACTAATTGTAGATCTGGATTCAGTTCCCAGTGACCACATAGCTGCTCACAGCTATCTATAACTCCAATGCTAAGGGACCTGATAACCTCTTCTGACTTCCACAGGCTCCTGTACATGTAAGAAACTTACATACAGTCAGGCACATACACATACAATAAAATAAATATTTAAAAATGCAAATCAGTCTAGGGAGAGTGGACACAACAAAGGAACCAGGTTAGGAAAGTCACTGCAGACAAGGGGGTTCTGGAACTGCTGTGTAAAAGGCTGGTAAATATTTGCCAGGGAAGCAGAAGTGGTATAAAGATGAGGCAGCTAGTAGCAAGAGCTGTAGCAAGAGCCAATGCCTGGGTCTGAAATAGGAGAATAGTGAAAGACTGCAGTGGGATTCCATGTGGCCTCAGCATCCCAGGACAGTCAGATAGCTGGAGTAGGACAGAAAGGCTGACTAGTCCTTATTGGTCTTAGAGAAGAATCTAAGCTATCCTTAATCAAGCTTCAGCAGATATTTCATATCCAAGCCAATGGGCCTAGAATTTAGCCAATAATTGCCACTTCAACAGCTATCCCAGGAGACTCTGGAGCATCTGGAAAACGCAAAGACTCACAACTCAGAGAGGCCCACTGATTCCAGAGTGCCCATGGGAAACAGCCAAGTAAGGGAGGCCCAGGGATACAGAGTGCACTATACTGAGTGACCTCCCCCACCGGACAATATTAAACAGGACCTTTAACCACTACCCTAGCTAACTCTGAGAAAGATGATGGCACATCAAAGATAATTGATTCACACAGGCAATTAAATCCATCCGAAGTCCCTGCTCACGTATGAGATTCCATTGATCCTCACTGGAGGTTCATAACCTCCAGGCTTGTGAAGTGAGTTCACATACCAGCACACAGGTCAGTAATTTCATTGTGCTATGAGTTAATCTGGTACAAAGCTATCATGGCAGGGCCAGTGAGATGGCTCAGTGGGTAAAGATACTTGCTCCCAAGGCTGATGACCTGAGTTCGATTCCCCAGGACAGGACACAGATGATGAAAGGAGAGAACCAACCTCTACCAACTGTCCTCTGACCTCCATATGCCTACTGTAGTCCTCTCTCTCTCTCTTTCTCTCTCTCTCTCTCTCTCTCACACACACACACACACACACACACACACACACACATAAAAAAATGTAAAAAGAACGGAATGTTAGGCTTGTTTCAAAATCTGCTTCCCTGTCTACCTATGAGAAAGATTGTAATATTGTTCTTTTTATGCCACAAACACCAGAAAGATAAAAACTGTGTTTGTTAAAAAAATCATTTTCTTTTGTTTTGCCTGTGGATAATAAGTGCAAAATAAATGATATATGATAGTGAATCTGCAAATATGTTGATGTTTTATTTGCATATCACCATCTATGCTGGATGTATAATTTGCATTATGTCAATTTAAGAGAGTGGGGACTGCATTGTTTTGTTTTGCATAATGATTTTAAATGTAAAAATACCAGAGCAATAAATTATGCATTTTAATTAAGTGTCCTGGCACATATTAGCATATTTCACTATTGCACCATGTCATAGCTCAGATAACTGTGCATCGAATAATGTCCTTATTAAATATCTACAGTCATCACAAGACTTATAGAATATAGCCAGTTATGCCTAATGGATTTTTATAATATCCTGTATTAGTCAGGGTTCTCTAGAGGAACAGAACTTTAAAAATGAATAAATAGTTTAGATTAGATAGACAAAGATATATGGAGGACTTATTAAAATGGCTTATAGGTTGTGGTCCATCTAGTACAACCATAGCTTTCAACAGAAGGTCTAAGAATCCAGTAGTTGTTCAGTATACAAGGCTGGATATCTCAACTGGTCTTCAGTATACAATGGGATCCTGAAGAAGTAGGCTAATGCCAATGAAGGAATGGATTTTCTAGTAAGAGTATGAGTATGAAGGCAGAGAGAGAGAGAAAGTCCTCTCCCATCTCCTTTATATAGGCTACCAAAGGAAGGTGTAGAATTTCTTTGGATCTACCCATCTCAAGGATCTGGATTAGAAGTGTGTTTAACTGAAAAAAAAAAATCCCTCACAGGTATCCCCAGTCATTTGGGTTTTAGTTAATTCCAGGTGTCGTCACATTATCAACCAAAAATAGCCATCAAATATTCCCCCAGCCAGAATTATAAACCCTGACTAATGAAATTACCTGTATTTCCTGCATAATTACTTCACACCTGGTACAAAGTGCCTTATGTGGAAGATTCATTGGATGGTCCCAGTGACCTAAAGTCACTGGTGTTATTGTTCCCATGCTACAGATGAGAATGTCAAGGCTTAAAGCAGCTAAGTAGACATAACCAAAGCCATGTGAGAAGGAGTTCAGGAGATTTGAACGTAAGCCAAGATGAGTAGGTTTTAAAGGGATCTCATAATGACTCTCAGGTTCTACTCTACATATGCAAAGTAGAAAAAGATGGAGAATCTAGAGTCTCCAAAATTCTGTTTGACAATGACTTTGTGTAGGACTTGCCAGCTGAGAGTTTATCCCACCTGTCTTTCAGTGGTGTAATAGTCAATAGCGCCCCAAAAAGAACAGAAAACAACTCTTATAGTTACACACATACACGTCTCCTTCAGAGGTCCTGAAGGCACCAGCACTAACTCTGACTAGCCATCACCTAGAGTTGTATCATTTATCTATTCATTATTCATATTAAAAATATTTTTCTAGCTGCCCTGCCTCCTAAGTCTCTTTCTCTCCCTCCCTCTCTCTCTTCCTCTCTCTCCTCCCCTTCCCTCTCTCCATCCCTCCCTCCCCATGTGTGTATGTCCATACCCCAGTAATCACCACTTCTACATGTGCAGTTATGAAAAGATGATGTACACAGGTTAGCTGCTCAGAGCCGGCCCAGGGTGTACCTGTCCCTACCTCAAAAGTTAAGTTTCCCAAAATTTCTGGACAAGCCCCAGAGATCTTGAACCAGGAAGAAGGTACCCTCTTCTGGGACAAGAAACTGTGTATATATGAAGGATGGTCCTTACCCATCTACAGCAGAGTGCTGGAGTGTGTGTGTGTGTGTGTGTGTGTGTGTGTGGTCAAGCTATTTTTAATTAAAAAGTGATGACAGCTGAATATATTCCCTGAGTCTGCAGCTAATAACTTCCTGACCTAGGCCTCACTTGTGAGACCCACTCTTGAAACCAGACCGCGTTAGCCCCGTGGGGGTTCTATTATTGGCTAGCCATCTCAACAGATGCAGGTCTAACCAAATCCAAGTCTAATATAAGCATGCGAGTGGGAAGATGAAAGGGGAAAATGTATGTGCTAAATCACCATCCACAGACATAGAAGTGAACACAGGACACAGGCAGCGCCAACTGAAGAGACAACACCAAAGGTCATTGTCACAGAGGTCCTGAAGGCACCAGCACTAACTCTGACTAGCCATCATCTAGAGTTGTATCATTTATCTATTCATTAGTCATATTAAAAATATTTGTCTAGCTGCCCTGCCTCCTAAGTCTCTTTCTCTCCCTCCCTCTCTCTCTTTCTCTCTCTCCTCCCCTTCCCTCTCTCCATCCCTCCCTCCCCATGTATGTATGTATGTGTGCATGTACATGCATGCATGCGTGTGTGTGCCTATGTGTGCATGTGTATGCGTGTGTATGTGTATGTGTGTGTGCATGCATGTGTGTGAGTGTGCATGTGTGCATGTACATATATTGGTTAAGGCATGGCTTTGGCTTTGTTTGCTGTTGTTCAGTTTTCTGAGACATTATTACTAAAACGTAATTGTCAGAATTAGACACATTTTTCTCATCTTCCAACATCACTTAACAAAGTGATAGCCACTTTACAGCAAAAGTAGCTAAGTCAAAGAGCTATAAATAGTAGTTCTGAACTGAAGGTAAGACACGACTGGTTCTAGGACCTGAGATTATCTACAAAGTGACACTTCCTAGCTCAAAGCTCTCCCCACCCCATTCAATACAGTGATCACACTCATTTTTCCTAATAGTTTGTCAGTGTTGTTAGCTGCCCCATTCTTCCTGGTCCATCCAATCAGATTCTTAAAAGGCTATTCAAGGCCAGATTCTGCAACAATGTTTGGTTGTTG
>NW_022196906.1:35395579-35403891 GCF_008632895.1 Mastomys coucha | reverse complement strand
CTCTCCTCTCCTCTCCTCTCCTCCTGCTCCTCCTCCTGGCCCCTCCTCCCCTCCTTCTCTTCCTCTTCCTTCTCCTCCTCCAAGACAAGGTTTCATGTATCCCAAGTTTGATTTCTTTGATGGTATTAAACTTCTGGTCTCCCTACCTCTACCTGCTAAGATCACAGGTGTGAACCACCAAGTCTGGTTTGCATGGGGCTAGGGATAGAATCCAGGGCTTCCTTCACACTAGAAAAGTGCTCTCCCAACCTAGCTACATCCCTGGGTTCACAATAGCCCATAACTTTTGCCTTGCCTCCAGTTGCTTCTTGTTTTACAATTTGCTTGCCTTCTTTTCTGCCCTAAAATGCAAAGTGTCATGTCTGGCTTTTGTAGATATTCAGAATGTTTTCAATCAATTAGCACTACTGTGCCATATGCCTAGCAATTGAATGAAGCTGGGAGAGTTCTAGGATTGGAAGATTTAACAAGATTGTCTGTGGTTTGACTGTCTCGATTTCTTTCTCATTTATCTTCTTCCACCCCCACACACACACACACTCTCTCCCTTCCTTTCTCCTTCCCTTCCTTTCTTCCCTTCCTTCCTCCTTTCAAATAGTGTTTTATTTGTATAGACCAGGCTGACCTGGAATTTCAGATCCTTTAGCCTAAGCCCCCAAAATGCTAGGATTTCAGGCTTGCACCACAACATCCAACAAGATTCAACATTTTTAATGTAAATGCTCATGGTAAGCCCACAGCTTAGCATTTTACACATAAATGATATTACTTAAAATGACACGGTAGTGTGATTCCCATTGTACAGACTTTTTTCAAAGGCAGGGGGAAGCTCTTTTGCTAACACCCTCTCATTAGATGCCTTAAATCGAGACCAGTGTGATTCCAGGATCACATGATGCTGCCACAGCATGCCCAAGGTCATTGTTCATCCATTCACTGCAGTGCTGAATTTGAATTCGAGGCTTCATGCATGCTAGGCAGGCTCTCCATCACTGAGCTACACTCATATTCATGCCACTGCATCAATAAGGACACAGTTTGTCAAAACTCTAGTGAGTAGGTATCATAGTCATCCCCAAAGGAAACCCAAATGACCATTTGAAAAAGAATCCAGGTTCTCTTAACCCTGGTATTTTTTTAATGGTCTTCATGTCTAGCTTTCCTCCTTTCTGTTTCCATTTCATGCCGTTCCCCTCTGCTTTGTAGTCAGGAAGATGGAAAACAGCTGGTACCGTTTCCTAGCAGATAATCCTTCTTGGACTGGGAAAAAAAAATGCCTGTGACATCGGCTCAACTTCCTTCCCTCTGGCAAAAGACATGGCAGCATGACTCCTAGAGGGAAGGCTGTCCTCTCTCATAGGCTCTTCTACCCAGACAGAATCACAGCTGTCAGCAGGGAGCACTGGTAAGAGCGCCAGCAGGACTGGATAATCCATGGGCAGATGCTCCTGGACCAGGGATGCATGCTGAAACCAGGCACCAGAGCAAAGAAACCAAGAGTATGGAGGAATAAATGAGGCTGGAAAGAATGCGCCCTCCAGTCGTCTGCGGACCCCCCATCCTCCAGATACCTCCTGAGCCCCCGGACAGGAGTTGGGGGATAAAAATGAGGCAGGAAGGTCATGACAGCTGCTAGTTGGGGGAAACCAGGGATTGGCAAGCAGCCTCATTCTCCTGGCATCTGGGGAACAAGGGAGCTGCCGGGAGAAACATAAAAACACAGAAGCAGGGAGCCTTTCAAAGGAGAATGTCAAAGGCTTGGAGCCTGGTAGCTGAGGAAGACCTTGCCAAATGTTACAGAGAAAACAGGAAAGCTTTTGAGGCTCTGCATTCTGGGGTCATAGAACAATGAAAAAGGAAGTTTCAGAGGAAAATAACAAGCACTGTGAAGCCCGCTCCAGCCTCACAAAATCCTTCTGCCATTCTTACAGAAAGCAGGGGGAAAAAAACTTCTAGCCAGTGGGCTCAGTCGCGTACCACGGCCCCTTCCCTGTGGCATGCTGGGCAGGAAGGGCAATGATGTGGCCTGCTCCCTGGAGACCAGAACAGAACATTTCCAGAACAAAGCCTGTGCAGTTACCTGCAGATCAAAGTTCATTTTTAATAAGGGGACTGTTGGAGGGGGCTGAGAGAGCAATCAATGTTGCCCTGCATTCCATTAAAAAAGGATTATGGGCTGTCTAACCAGGTAGGCAGTGTACTGTGTGAACTGAAATTTGTCCTTTGGAGGGGGTGTGGCAAAACAAAAGCCTGAGGAGACACAATCAGCCACTGTTCACAGCAGCAGGGTAGTGGCGCGCTGTCTGTGTTTGTGCGTCTGTGCAGGGCGTGTGCAGTATCTTCTGCTGTTGCTAAGATGGTTTCCCCCTTCACCGGCCTCTCACCCAATCAGAAGGTAGCTGCTCCTTATTGGTTGCCTGGCGTTATCGAATGACCATGACGAGCTGGAGTCAAGCCCACCTCATTGGTTTATTCCGATGGCCCATTGTCAGGGGACAGCAAATCAGACACCTAATCAATATTTTGTGAAGTGGCACTAGACTCCTGATGAAATTTGCATTAAATTTCTCCCTGCCTGTGCCTTTGCTCTCAGATAAGCATCATATTAACTTCAGTGATAGAGAAAGAGGCAACCGATCAAACCCTGTCATCCTTCAGCCATTTTGGACTAATTCCTGAGGCTAGGCCAGCGTTGTGGAGTACTGAATATGGAACAGAGGAATTAGTTACAAGCAAAATGCAAATCTCCAGAGCAGAAACATATTTAACCAGTCTAGAATCGTGATAGCCTTTCCAGATAATAAAACATTGAGTTTCTTCTTTCTTCCCTCCATCCTTCTGTCACTCCCCTCCTTCATTTCCAAAAAGATGAGCCAGTCTTGATAGTGACTCTGGATAGACATCACTGTGCCAGATGAGAAATGCCTTCTTTTTTAGGGCCTATTCCATAGCAAAGTAATGCCCCTGAGAGCCAGGGTGCAAAACATTTTAAGCTTCCTACCTCTGAAAAAATCTCTGGAAAGAGACAGAACTGTAGCTCCCCAAATGGGCATCTCTCTGTGAGAGAACCACATTCTGAGCCAAACTTTGGTCTAGTGACCAGTGTTCTCTAGATGCCTACATAAATCACAGTTAAAACTGGGAGCAGGTAGAGTGGATAGGTGTCTTGAAGAAAAGAGAAGGAGCGAGGAGATACCCTGTGTTGCATAAAGAACACAGACACAAACAGGAAAAAAGAATCCCAGAGTCCTCCACCTGCCACTGGGAGGCTAAGGTGTTTATATGCCTGTCCTCAGGCCTCTGTGCCTCCTGACTGTTGTAACCAGCAGAGTCTGTTTGTCCATCAGACTTCCTCTTCCTTCAGCTATGTGACCCCTTCATCATTTCCTCAACGATCTTTTGAAATCTATACCTTACCCTATGGCATCATTAACTTTTCAACTCTGTTGTGTTTTCTAATCATTTCCAACATTATTAAAATACACTGCAAATTTATCACAGCACACACAAAGACACGCACAGCGATACCACCAAGTTATAAGAAAACTCCACACTGGTACCACCATGTTGATTATTAAAGCAGAAAGCCTTCTGGATGTGTTACTCCGAGATCCTTGATCCAACAGTCAACCTAGCTTTTCCCCTGGAATTACCTGGGTAGCCTATGACTCAGCAACACAAAGGTCAATGTAGGTTCAACTACAATACTTGATTGCCAGGTCTACAACCGGCATCTCATCATTGTTCCAATATCCGAGAGTATTACCCACATAACCTTTGAATTTCTCTGCTCTCCCACCCCACACAGTAACTCTGGAAAGAACTATGTTCAGTATTTATTTCTGACGATGTGATAAATGAATGCCCAGGCCAAAGCATCTTAAGGGAGGAGGAGTTTTATCTCATCTAAAAGCTCCAGGTTTCAGCCCATCCTCTTAGGGGAAGCCATGGGAAAAACTCAAGCAACTAGTCATATCTATCCACAGTCATGAGCAGAGAGAAAAGAATGGACCCAGTGTGCCTAGATTTCTTCCTTCCTCTACAGTTCCTCTACAGTTTCGCCCTTGCCTATGGAATGGTGCTTCCCACAGTGGGCTGGATCAATTCACAATTAAGACAGCCCCCCCACAGACATGCCTACATGCCAAGCTGACCTAAACAACTCTTCCGTTGAGATTTGTTTTGTGCTGTGTGGTTTTAGGTCATGGTAGGCTAACATTTAAAACCAACAACACAGCTGTCTGTCCTTACTATCTTCATTTCTAATCTGATGCTCTTCTGCACCCTTTCCAGCCTCCTCAGCACCACAACTCTGTCACAGTTGTCATCAGTGGATCTCTGCTTTGGCCCAGGACCAGTCCCAACCCTTGTCTTCCTTGATATATTAGCAGCATTTGACAAATTTGGTAGTTTCTTACTCTTTTGTCTCAATGGGGCATCACACTCTCCAGCTGTCTTCCCTCTGTCTTCATTTGCTGGCTCCAGCCCATCATCCTGACCTCTCCCACTCAAGTGTCCTGAGGCTCCATCTCAAGATCATACTTCTCCCTCCTCTGTGTGATCTAAGTCCCTTAACTTTAGATTTTAAATATGCAGCAATTGCCACATTTCTCTTTGCTTCTCTCCAATTGCCCTGCAGTCTTGACTTCCACATCCAACTGTCACCCTGTCTACATTTGGGCAGCTAGCACACAGCCAAAACTTAACTTTGCATTAATGTGAAGCTTTTTACCCCAGAATTCTCACTTTGACAAATATAAACTCCAGTGTTTCTGGGGCTGAGACCCAAATGTTTGACATCAGCCTGTTGACCCCAATCTCTCCCTCACATCAAACATCAAACAGCCTGTTGACCCCAATCTCTCCCTCACTGCAACCTGCCAGCAAATACATCCAAACATCTGAGCGTTTTCTCCCACCTTCCCCTACAGCCTAGGCATGGCTACATTTCTTCATTGTGAGTATTGCAATGATCAGCCAAAGATATCCCTAACCTTCTTCCCGTTACCCTTCTCTTCTTCACATGGAAGCAACGTAGACTTCAAATATAGTCACTTTATGATATCCAACACATATTTTCAAACAGATTCTGTATCATCAAGAAGAAAACCAAATCTGCCTGCTGTATATAGGCAATGGGGCCATATGCTTTGCATTTATTTGTTTTAGCTTTATATTTATAAGATAAACTACTATCGCCAAATGTCACTTGTAAACCACAGCATAAAGTTGTCCCTCAATATACACTGAAGGTTCATCCCAGAAACCCTGAAGGCACTTGGAGGCTCAAGTTTTTATGTGAATTGGTACAGTATTTGTCTGATGGCATGAATCTACAATGTAACTAATAAGCTCATTTCATTTGGGTGTAGTTGTTGCACATTCTCAATACCCTGGATCCTCTCTGGATCACATATGATTCCCGATGTGATGTGTCAGTCACACTACATTATTCTGAACAACAGAAATCTGTGCCACTTCACTAATGTTCCTTTTCCAACCCAAACTTTCTTTCCACACTTTTGTGAATCCTCATGTCTGCATCTTTAAGGTCAAGTGTGGTTTATAAGATTAGATCCCCTGGAACTAGACATTTACAAACAGTTGTTGTCTTAGTTAGGGTTTCCATTGCTGTAAAGAGACACTATGACCAAGGCAACTCTTATAAAAGACAACATTTAATTGGGGCTGGCTTACAGGTTCTGAGGCTCAGTCCATCTTCATTATGGTGGGAAACATGGCAGCATCCAGGCAGAAGTGGAGCTAGTGTAGCCACAAATTCTACATCTTGATCCTAAGGCAGCCAGGAAAAGACTGTCTTCCAGGCAGCTAGGAGGAGAGTCTCAAAGCCCACTCCCACAGTGACACACTTCTTCCAGCAAGGCTACACCTAGTAATGCCACTCCCCGGGCCAAGTATATTCAAAACAGCACAGTTGTTAACTGCCATAAGGGATTTTGGAAACTAAACCCAGCTCCTCTATAAGAGTGCTTTTAAGCTCTGAGCCATCTCTCCAGCTGGAGTTTAAGATCCAAACAGTAGCCTGCATGGGCTCCACACTAAGCTTTTATCACTGCCATCTCATGCTGAGTCATCATATACCTGTGACCCTTGAAACTTGTGAACACTTTTTCACAGCGACAAACACCATGGATCACGTAGAAACAAGAGGATGGTCCTGTAGTCCTTCTGCAGGTGGGTATGAAAACCCCAAAGAGGCTCACGGTCGAGTCCTGGCTTCTTCTCTCTACCAGTTTCCCATTCAGCCTCACCTGCCATGTGCTCAGCTGGGCAGATAGGGTCTCTTTACACTGGGACAGAGAAGGTTTCTTAGAATCTATAGCCTCAGGTTTGGATTCTAAGTTCACAAAGCACTTTTTTCTTCTACTGTGCTTCAAAATGCCAATCCCTCCATTTCCTAGAAGATATAAACTTGATTCCACTTTCTAGAGATGATTTCATGTCCATGGGATGCTGAATTGCATTGATAATCTCTCTCTCTCTCTCTCTCTCTCTCTCTCTCTCTCTCTCTCTCTCCCTCTCCCTCTCCCTCTCCCTCTCCCTCTCCCTCTCCCTCTTTCTCCCCTCCCTCTCCCCCTCCCCCTCCCCTCTTTCTCTCTTTCTGTGTGTGTGTGTGTTTCTGTGTAACTCATATTCATGTGCATGGATGTAGCTGTACATGTTCCTTGGCACATGTGCAGAAGTCAGAGGAAAACTCAGCAGTCAGTGCCTGTCTTCTGCCCTGATTGAGGTATGGTCTCCTAGTTATTTTTTCTGATGTACATGCAGGGTTAGCTGTCCAACTTGCAGGGATTTTTCTGATTTCATCTCCTATCTCCCATTCAAGTCTTGGGATTCAAGATGCCTCTGCTGTGCGTTCAGCTTTTTACATGGGTCCTTGGAATCTGAACTTGGTTTTAATGCTTGTGCAGCAAATGCTTTTATACATCTCTCTAGCACACCGGTCTTACTAATAGTGTATGTCAAGTTTCAATAATAGATTTATTTGTAATATAAAATACATAAATAAGTTCAAACTGTGAGTACATATTTTATATTCTGATATAATTCAGTAATGAGTAATATTTGGTATGTGGAAATATTCCCCTAAATTTCAAGGTGTCTTTGAGAATCATAATCATATTAACTAATCAACTTCATGTTTACTTTCAAAGAATGCACCTTTGTCATTAACCCCCAGGTTTTGTCATTTTTTTCTGTGGTAAGAAGTAAGTTCTGTATGAGAAAGAAAGCAAACTGATGATAGCAGCCTCCTCCAAAAAAATATAAAAGTGATGCATCTCCCATGCCAGACAACAATACAACACCCAATCACCAAATGAATCAAGACAAAAGCACAACCATTAAGAAAATGCAGTTTCCTCTCAGTTGTCCAAAGCAAAACCCAGTAATTCATGAGCTCTGCGATGGGGTCAGCAAACCAATGCCTTTTCAATCATTCATTCAACAAGTGTGTATGCTGCTCTCAATTTACTGCTGTCAGTATGGTAAGGACACACCTTTTGAGAAGCTCCCCATTGCTTATGAAGGTATATGAAAACAGCCATTCAATTGGGCTTTAAGGCATTCCAGCCCTTGTCTATCTGTACATACACAGGATAGTCCTCCGCAGAGCTATCAGAGGTGTGAGGGAACGGCACAGTGAAGGCACAGCAGGCCTCAGAAAGAGTGCCACTATGTAGAAATATACAGCAGTGACTAGTGAAGCTAGCTGAACTTACTTTGCATGAATTGCTAAGGTTGCAGGCTACTCAGAGAAGATGTGTTAAGATAGAGATAAGACTCACAGTTTCTTAAGTTGAGTATCCCCAGGTCATGGACAGAAAGTCACACAAATGTACTTTACTTAAATTTCTTAGATTATAAAAATTAATCTTGCAGTTGATTTAGCAGAAGTCAGTATTTTTTTAAGTATTATAAAAGTTGTTTGATATAAAAAACAATCAATTTAACAGTCTTATGTAGATGCTCATTATAGCAATAGTGAAAATACATTTCTCTCAATATAAATTTTAAATAACTCCAAACATATTAGCTGTATGCTTAAAAATAATACATCACTACTAGTATTTTCTTAAATGAACATGAATATATAAAGTCTTTTTGTTTGTTTTGTATTTAGTAGAGTTTAAAATCTTGGCTCTTACTGTGGTACAAGCCCAAAATAAGAACAATTTTTAGACAGTGGATTTCATTATAATAAGGCTGTATTTCAATGACCTGCACATCACCAAAGGATTTTACCTCCATCGTAGCTAAGCTGAGAGTTGATAGTTCTGCTGCACCAAGAA
>NW_022196906.1:35354394-35394272 GCF_008632895.1 Mastomys coucha | reverse complement strand
TCCCGTCTATTTCAGGCATGAGAGCAGGCCAAACTGAGTCTGAGCCACCCAGAGCCATTTGTCAGGGCTACTCTCCCACTACACAGTGCCAAGCTGGCATCTGGTCCTGAGCCCTAGCACTTATGCTCTCGTAATTAAAGAGCTGACGTATCCAAACAACCATAACTTAAATGCTTCATGGTCAGGGAGTAGAGGCCAAATGTGGAAGAGAATGTTGACTCATAAGGTTAGAAGGGGCCAGTTTATAAATTTCCAGCCTTGTTTGTCTCTGATGACAGGTACATGAATGCTAAAATTGCTACAGATGGCTTCTTATAAAATTGAGCTCCAAATAGTCCTCAACTTTAGGCAAGGTGAACAAAGCCTACTCTATCCTACTCTGGCTAGATGTTACTGTTTGCAGGCCAGTGAGTTTGGAGTCGGTTTCAGACTTGAGACTGGACTTGCTTACTCATTGGGATGTGCCAGAACCAGTGTGGTGAGAAAACCCTTTGTGTTCTTCATGAAATACTATAACAACCCTGCTGATGTTACAGAGTGTGTAAATGGCCCTCTGAACTCTCTTCCCGGAAAATCCAAGAGGCCACAGTGCAGAAATGCAGGCAAAAACTGCAAGATTTCCTACAGCTTCAGCTAAGACTCACTGGAGTTCTCCAGTGTGTTAGCATTTTTTTTGTCTAGGCTCCACCCCCATGGTTATTTGGCAATAGCCATATATCCCTGACTCACTATAAAAGGGGCTGCTTGGCCCCTCCTCTCTCTCTTACTCTCTTGTTCCTGCTATGTCCCCTTGCTCCTGCTCCCCCTCTTTCCCTATTTCCTTCTCCCCTCTCTCCCCACATGCTCATGGATGGCCTCTACTTTTCTACTCATTCTCTCTCTCTCTCTCTCTCTCTCTCTCTCTCTCTCTCTCTCTCTCTCTCTCTCTCTGCCTTTCTCTGTCTTCAATACACTCCCCTCTCCATGCCCTGAATAAACTCTATGCTATACTATACTGTCATGTGGCTAGTCCCTCATAGGGAAGGGATGCCACAACCTGGGCCCACAGAGGCATCCCCTACCCCCACACCTGACTGTACACCCACCAAACATTTTCCTTCTCTCTTTATTTTTATAAAACACAACACAGTGCACAGTCTGATTTTTTTTGGACTAACAAGTTTCATTTCTTCTTGTAAAACAATGTGTAGTCTTGCTACTTAAAGTGTGGCCAAGAGCATTAACAATCCCTGGGAATTTTTCTGACATACAGAATCCCCTACTTCATATACACAGATTCACTTCATGAGAACATGCATTATAAATAGATTCTTAGATGATCCTGAATGCATATTAAACTTGAGAAGCACTGATCTAGACATTTGGATTGTTGTGCTATGGCTTTATCTATAGGTTCATCCATATGCACCACCGAAGTCTGAAGTGCTTACATCGAGAAAGGAAAGAGCCCAAGTGCAATCCAGAACTCCTTTAACTGGATTCTAGTTTTACCCTTGCAGCTTTATCTCCTCTATTATTACCTCTAAATATTTTGTACCACAATTTGATTTGATCATTAGTGGAGTCTTCAAGGGAGGGGATAAAGATTTCAGGTTATGATAATTGCTAGTCACCATGTTGGGTATTAAG
Organism: Mastomys coucha; assembly: GCF_008632895.1. Taxonomy (NCBI): domain Eukaryota; kingdom Metazoa; phylum Chordata; class Mammalia; order Rodentia; family Muridae; genus Mastomys; species Mastomys coucha. Next base: position 35,392,643 of record NW_022196906.1, on the reverse strand, counting down.
AAATCCCTCCTTCATTTGTGCATGCAGTTTACCAACAAGCCCTTCTGAGTTTACTTCCTGAATTTTCTAGTCCTAGTTGATATTCTCATCACTTATGGCATGGACATTGAAATATTCTTTCACTTTTATTAATAGACATCTGTCTGGCATGTTGTTCTTAACCAATGCACTGTCCAAATGGGCTTAAGGAAGAACATTCTGAAAAGCAAATCAGATCTTTATGCCTTGCTTCTTAAGTTGTAACAACCTACAAAGGCAGTCCTTTAAGTATGTGCAAGGTTTTTTTATAATGGTGCATTTTCCTACCTGCTTAATCCAATTTCCTCCACTTCCTTACTTTCCATCCTTAACACATGCTTTATGTCTCCACTTTGAGCAAGGCTGCCTCTATAATGAGCAATAATTTTAGCCTTTCCTTTCTCAGATAATTTTGTTTCTTCTAAGACTGTGTAACTCTTCCTATCACTTTTGTGAACCTTTCCATTGCCATCATTCTCTACCACTGAGGTAGAGTGAGCATTCTTAGTGCCTAACAGCACTTCACTTTTGCTCTATTTGTGGTACTTTTCACACACCTGGACATAGTGTTTTGAGCATACCACTATCTTTGCTTGCTCTTCCTATAGAAACCCTGCTATCTTACATCTTGAGAATCAACAACCACTATTGCTAACAAACAGATAGATATTGATTGGACTATATAATTAAATAAATATAGTTAACATAAAAAATAACTATCATATTACCCCTGGGAACTGAAAAATATAAACAACATCCTCATATGTATGAATAGTTTCAAAAGGTTAATCTCTGAGCTTTAAGCTAGACATAGTGACTGGCACATACCTGTCATCTAAGCACTTGGAAATCTAAGGCTGATGGCCTGCCATAAGTTTGGAGCCACCCAAAAGAAAACACTGAATTTCAAGCTAGACTGAGCAATAGAGCAAGTGCCTGTCTCCAAACAAAACTTTTTTAACTTCTTGAGTGATGGATATTCTGGAGTTATAACAAGTCTCTCTCTCTCTCTCTCTCTCTCTCTCTCTCTCTCTCTCTCTCTCTCTCTCTCTCTCCCTCTCCCTCTCCCTCTCCCTCCCTCCCCCTCCCCCTCCCCCCTCTCTTCTCTCTCTCTCTCTCTCTCTCTCTCTCTCTCTCTGTGTTTACACTACATGTGCACCTGTGTAGACACATATGTAGATGTCAGAGATTGATGTCAGATATATTCCTCAATCAGTCTTAATTTTGAACCTAGAGCTCACTGATTGGCTAGACTGGATAGCAAAAAGCCCCAGGGATCCCCCTGTCTTTGTTTTCCCAGTCCAGGGATCTTAGGTGCACACCTTCACTTTCAGCTTCTTATGGGTGTGACAGGGTTCTGAACTCAGGTCTTCATAACTTGTACAGCAAGTATTCCACCAAGGAGAGAAACTCCTTGAGATATAGACATTAAAGGGAAGAGAAACATTTTATTCTTCAGGGAAACTCCCTAAGCTTAAGATAAAAACAACTCAATGGCTCCAGGAAGTTCCTAAAACTGACCAGATTCTTCAGGCCCCTCCCTTCCCAAACATATGTAAACTATAGGGACCCCTGAGAATCATTCTTAGGACACCTGCACTGCCTGGAAAAGACTGAGACCAGCCAAGACAACCTGAAAAAAAAAATACTATCCTGCCTGTTGAGCTACCTGCAAGTTGTGTAGTGTGTTCCAGGTTCCAGCTTTCCTAAGCAGTTCCCCACATTGGAGTGGTGGCCATTTGTTGATTTCTGCCCCATACGTAACCCCTCATCCAGACTCCTGAAAATTGTCCCTGTGAACTCAAGGGCTCACTAATTTTCTTTGGTGATAGCTGTATCTTGGTCTCTCATTGGCTCCATAGCTGAGATATTCACATTTACACAGGAATAGTGTCATACAATATAGCCCAGTGTTCCACTTCAGAAATCAAGCTACATTCATGTTCTGTGTCTCATCTCCATTCATCATTTGTGAGGCCTAAAACACATCTTACACTCATTTTTATTGAAAACAATAATTGCAGTTTTATTTTACATAAATACAACCTTAACCTATACCAGATGACATTCTGGAAACTTGACATGGACTTACAGGGTTACACTTTGCTATCACTCTCCTAGGTACTGGATCCAGGCTGTAGATGAGGAAAGCAACAGCACAGAAAACATCTGCAGGTTGTCTTGCTTTCTGGCATTACAACTGCCGACTCTGCAATTCATACCTTGGACAGACAGTTGCCTTGTCTTTCAGGAGTTCCACCCTTGCCTATTCTAGCTAGGTCTGAAGCTGTCACATAGTTCCCCTGTACTTTGTCTACTGCTGCCTGCTTGCCTAACTACCTATTCATCTGGTCACCTCTCCATTCAGCCAACCTTTTGCAGATTCACCTCCTCATTGAAGCCCTACCCTGAATAGGAGAGATAAAATAACCATAAGATCATTTACTATGTTCTCATTAGGTATGAATATTTAATTAATGCTGATACGAAGAATAATACTACAGGGTATATAAAATGCCTTATGGTGACAACCACTTATAACATATAAATGTGAATTACAGTTTGAAGATTAGGAGTGATTTTAAAGGATTGATTATAGACTTCTCCTAGATATCCAGGCTCCATAAATGCTCTGTGCAATGCAAGATGCTCATTAACAAGCTGAGCAGCTACAAAGAGTAAGAGTTGTCACTGCTGCATTACCTAGGAGAGAATTCCCGGAAACACAAGGGTTAGGTTTTTCTATTCTCCTAAATGCCCTTCCCCCGAAATAGATTGCTCTCACAAATTTACGAAGTTCAGATACTGATCCTTGAAATTTCAGATTCTTGATTCTGAGATAATTGTCAGGAGAAGGTTTATGGGGGCTAGAAAAATGGCTTAGCGGTTAAGAGCACTTCCTGCTCCTGAAGAAGACAATAGGTTTCAGCTTCCAGAACCCACATCACACAGCTCACAAATGCCTGTAACTCCAGATCCTGGGGACTCCACAGCCTCTTTCTGCCTCTTTTGGCACCCACAATCATGAACACACACACACAGGGAGTGGGGGAGGGGTTATAAATATACCAAAAATAATTCTCTTTTTAAAGAAAAAAGAAGCAGCTTAGCATAGAGTTCACCCTCTTATCAGTTCTGTTACCAGGCAGGACAAACACCTTTACGAAATGTGGTCAGAAGCCTTCTAGCTCTACCACATGCCGTATCCACATACATGAAGGTTCTTCGATGGGAGTGCATAGTACCATCCTCTGGGAAACTCAAGAATTGCAAACTATATGTCAGGGCCCTAAAGTCTGACCTGGGAATCCATCAATCCAAAACCCTTGAGCTTACAAAGCTGAATCTGATTAAGAAATGATGCTAAATCTGATGTATAAAATGGTAGTTCAGGGAGCAGGGAGGCAGAAGAGAGTAAAATAATAGTGAGGGTGTCTGAAAAGTGATGAGAGATCATAATATTAACTATTCACCTGGAAAACCCTATAGTACGTGTAAGTCTGTGTATAAATATACATAGTTTAAATGAATCTTTTTATCATTTTGGCTGATAATGCTCTTCCCAATAGCCAAAAACCACCTAAAAAACACCCCAACACTAAGCATGAAATGCTGTCTTTTGAGTTTTTGGTCAGGCTTGTCCAAGAAACTCTCAAAACATTACAGGCTATTGTTTTGACCTTGGTTGTCCTAGGTGGTAAATTCTGTTCCAATAATGTAAATGAAATACTGAGAGTTCAAACCAAAAGAATTAGGAGCGAGCCTGTGGGTGCAGACTTATAATCCCAGATACTTGGGAGGCTGAAGCAGAAAGATTACATGTTCAAGGCCTCTCTAGGCTGCAGAGTGGGTTCATCGGGGCTTGCCTGAGAAACTTAGTGAGATACTTTCTCAAAATTTAAAGAGCGTGGAAAAAGTGGATATGTTGCTTAGTGGCAGCCATGTTGCCTGCAGCTCAATATAACCAAGGTGCCTGTAGCTTCAACTGTAGTCCAGTTGTCTATTGGTCAGTGGTGGCATGGTTTCCTGGATCTGAGTCCAATTCTTAGTAATACTGAAGAAGAAGAAGAAGAAGAAGAAGAAGAAGAAGAAGAAGAAGAAGAAGAAGAAGAAGAAGAAGAAGAAGAAGAAGAAGAAGGGAAGAAGGAAGAGGGAGAGGAGGAGGAGGAGGAGGAAGAAGAGGAGGAGAAGCTGTTGTTGTTAACCTCTAGATAGTTCAAAATCAACCATTTTCATTGTAAATTTTCATTGAGCTGCTTTTCCCCTTCCCCTTGCCTGCCAAAATCTTAATTGTTGGGGACTGTGTATGCCTGACTCTAGAGCATCGTCTCAGACAGAGCTATGGTCTCATAGAAGCAAGGCCCACACAGAGCGGCAGGTGCTTGGGTCTTTTTTAACCAAGACAGGTCATTAAGAGAAATGAAAAGATGTCTTCTTAAGGCTTAATTAAAGAAGTTAATTTGAGGCCCCATCACAGGCCCATTAACCTTTCTCTGTTCCTAAAATATCTTCTACAGTGTGAGAAAGAAGCAGGGATGGGAGAAGGAGCCCTCTAATTAAACCCGCTTAGCCTTAAATGGCAAAGTGTCAGGGGATAGGAGCAATGGTGTGAAGATTCTATCCTATATTTATGACCCTAGAACCTAAAACTCATCAGCCTCAGCTGTGCTGTATTCTGCTGTTGGACAGTTTGGCTAGTTAAATGACTTTGCATGTGTCACCTGAACTATGAGGAGTTGGTTCTAGGTACTCTGGTAGAGCACTCTTGGCAGTCCATGGGGGTGCCTATGGGGCGAGTTTGTGTGTGTGAGGACACATGTGATGCCACAGAGAGAGAGAGAGAGAGAGAGAGAGAGAGAGAGAGAGAGAGAGAGAGAGAGAGAATGCCAGGCTAGCTGACCTTTGAACTCTAGGAATTCTCCTATCTCCACTTCCCATCTTGTTGTAATCAGGCTGGGACTGAAGACCACCACCTGTGTATGTGTGATCTGGAAACCTAGACTCAGGCCCTCATACCTATGCAACAAGCACTTTGCCCACTAAGCTATCTCCTCAGCCTGACTCCTGTGTTTTTGCTTCTGAAACTGCAAGTCCTATCTGCTGTCCAACAGGTAGAAATCACCATAAAACATAACTTGTAGCCAGACTTACTTCATCCTTTTATGTATGAGGAACTAAGATGCAGGGCTTTTCATTGTTGTGTTTTGTTTAAGGGAAGGAACTGCTTATGAGTCTTACCTGTAGCTGAAGACACCATGGTCATCTAGCTAATTCTTGTATTGGTAAAAATTAAAAGCCAACTAAAGACAGATTATAGATGCCAGAAGAAAGGTCAGGACAGCTGGAGAGATGGTTCAGAGGTTAAGAAAGGACAAGACAGGGATGCCCTCTTATTTATGCACAGCGTTTGGTTTAGGGCTTGAATAGAGTAATTCTTAAGAAAGGATAGATTTCTGAGAGGATAGTTAGAAAACCTAAAAGCAAAAGAATATAAGAAATATTAAAAGACAATGATCACTTGTATCTATTTAGTGTGTGTATGTGTGTGGGGTGTGTATATATGTGGCACACATAGTAGTTAGTGGACAACCTGCAGGAGTTCTCCTTCTACGTATGATGTGGATCTTGTCTAAGTAAAAGTATAATGTTTTGCATGGAGGCAAAAGGCCAAACAATTTATTTTTAACCCTAAATGCGAAGATCAGTTGTTTTTAAAGTACACATAGGTCTGGGAGATTGTTCGGGGATAAAGGTGTGTCCCATATTAGTGACCTGAATTCAGTTCCTAGGACCCACATAGTAAAGGAGAGAATTGACTCCTATAAGTTGTCTTCTGATCTACACACTACCACCCGAACCCCCCACACACACACACTCATACTTATACATATACACATACACAGAAATGCACATGCACACACACATAGACACACTGTAACATGCATGCACGTACACACAAATAAAAATTTAAAGTATATGCACAGGAAAACATTTATACCCTTACACCCTCCTTCCATCCATGTTTATAATCCATGCTGCTACCTCACACAAAGAATGGAAAATCAATTCAGCCATCAGCAACATGAGATCCAGTTGTGAAAGACTGTTCAACCTCTCCATCCAATCCAAGTTCATCTGGACCGGGCCTCATCCCGCAGTTCCCATCATTGCTTCTGTTGCTTCGAAGCATTGCACATAAGTGACTGATTTAACAGAGGCAAAACGTGGCTTTTCCATCCTACTCTAGGCCTGGGATTTTGTTTGTTTGTTTGATTGCTTGTTTTTGTTGTGGTTGTTTATTTTGTTTTGTGAAATGAAGCTTCCTAATGAGTTTATTTTGAAATAATCCCTCAATATAACTATATCATCTATCCCTATTCTGAAGATGAAACACCAGAACAAATCCTAAGGCTTTGAGGATGGGAGAGTACCCAATAGCCAATATTTGGAGAGTTGTTCCTTGAGAGTACCTCAATTTTTTAAAAATTATTTTCAGTTGTCTGTCCTTTCTTCCACATGCTAGTTATCCCTCTCCATCCACTCCTCCCTCCCCCAGATATCATGCCAAACTCCTATGGCTGACACTTGCTGGCTTTAATTAGTTCAGTACTTAGAATCATGGTCAGTGTTAAGTTTCAATGTACTTAAATACCACAGGCTGATGCCAGGGTTCGTGCATGATAGCTTGTAAAATGGTATAAAAAGAAAAAACAAAACAAAACTCTGGAATTCAGGACACTTGGATGCCGGGTTTCATTCCCCACATAATCAGTTGTTCAGCTTGGGAAAATAGCAAGTTTCTCTGACCTCACATCATTTCATTTTAAAGGGAACACCACATTAGATGAAGGGTAAGGTCATGTCTCCCCTACAATCCATAATCCTGAGATGCCACTCTTAAGTCCAAGGGCATCCAACTTTTCAACATTCCTGAGTCACTTGTTTGACTGAGTGAAATTATGAAAATCTGTTAAGATGATACTCAATGTCTTAGGCATAGGAAGGACTAAACAAAATCCACCACCAACAAAGTAATACATTGGTTTTATTTTGAATCACTAGAATCAAAAGACAATGACATTTTTTTAGAGGTAATGATGAGAAAATCTGGTCCTCCATCTGCTTAATTTGCTAGACTCCTGTAATATTCAGATGAGAAGCATCTTATAGAATAAATGCCAAGGGAGAGGGGATAGGCGGAGGAAGTCAGGACAGGCCCAGAGGGCAGTGGAACCCACAGTCACAGCCCACTGTAATAACCCTCTCATTTCTGGCAAACAGAGTCCACATGCCTAGAACACACAGCAAGTATGTGGCCAAACCAGAGATGGAAGCTGAATGAGTTTTCTGCTGATTTATCTGGTTGACAGCATCGAGTGGGATTCCAACAGTTTGCTATCCTGATCTAACTTGATCAAGCATCAAATTGTCACATGTAGAATCATACAGCCTCCCCCATCCTTCAACAGCAATGATTAAGTTCCATCCGAAATGGCTGACAGAAAGGCCCTGTCGTGGCTTCAGTCTAAGTTGTTGAAGCATCAGAATTATACGGTGCCTTTGTTATCTAGTGGAATGCATGTCCCTGGGGTACTCCTTTGAGTTCAACTAAAATGACAGTTTAATTCTCAGTAAATGAGTGCTAATTAAAAAGCTGGGGGAAAGACTGTCATAATTGAATAATGAGAATAATGCAGCATGCATTTGTTTAAAAGTTCCTGTAAGCTGAATTTAGGGATAAAAAAAAAATGGTCTCTAGGAGCTCAGAGGCAAAACCCAGCTCTCTACAAAGCCTTTAATACTCAGCATGCATACGCACTGAGCTAAGCCTGCATCTTGAGCAGGAATTGTTCTAAAGCTGCCCTGAGAGTCTAATTCACACCTCCTCATGGTTTTCTTGCATGATGCTTGTGAGTGTATCCTTCATCCCTAGATGTTTGTGATATGTGGTTGTAGTAGAACACATGGTAGAGAAATCCATTTCTGACTTGTAGCTGTGATGGCCTCTGTGGACTCTCATTTCTGGAATGCAATAGGCTCTGCTATCATAATGTGTTTAGAAAACAGAATCAGACAATGCCAAGATTGGAAGTCTCTGAGGGAAGCCATGTGAATGAGCTGCAGGAGTGTGGAATCCAATCTTTAGCCTGTTAGCAATTCCAAGACCCGGGGTAAATAATTCACCCCCCACCCAATTCCCATCACCTTCACACATCTGTTTGGAAGATAAAGTCTGACAGCACACATTGCTTTAAAGGGGAGAAAAATTAGACAAATGAAACAAAGTTCAGCCTGGAGCAATTAGATGACTTTGTATGAGTGACTCAAACATCAGCTCTGTTTCCTCATGTCCACAGTGGTGTCCACGCATTTCAAACTAGGTAGGCCTGCAGTGGGCCAGCTCCTTACAAGTGTTTATTAGGAAATCTATATTATACTAAACTACAAAAATGCAACCATCATCCCACAAGGCTCAGTTCATACATGGGGCCCCACCTCAGCTGCTGGGATAATTGGATTGACTTTCATGCATCTCGCCTTCTGCATTTTCTTTATCTCCTCTATCCCAGTAATAGCTCATTTCAAAGACTTCACAACTGTATTGAATTCAGCCCATTCAGCGAGATTCTGTCCTGTCCTTAAAGATCTATGGGAAAAGTAAATTCTATAACCTCCTTCAAAGCCTAACAACTTTTACAGTGAGTAAATTCTGTACAATCTGAATTCGTTGATTGTGAAAAAATGTCCCCCAGGGCCACCCATTGGGAGGCCTCCCATACACTTCCTAATCCAACTCAGTTTAGAGCCCTGACAGCTCCAGCAGAGGTGCTTAGACACCCCCTTATGAATATGCAAAGACAATCTTTCACTTACAAAAGAAACTGATATAGCCATTATGGCCTGTGGTTAATCAAACCTCCATTCACTTCTCTCTGCTTTGAGAACCTTCATCAAGAAAACGTGTTGCTAAGCAAACTTAGCACTAAGGACCTGGTTCCTTTACAAAATGATTGCCTAGGGGCCAGCTCGCTTAGAAGTAAAGATCCATGCTGATTTTTTTTTTTAACTTGTTGATGTTGTTCATGTTTTCTTTAGCTTCTTATTTGATTTCCAATAAAAATCCAAACTCATCATTCGGTTGAAGGAAGATTGGAAAGTTGTTCACACCTTACTCATTTAAAGAAGTTGAAGTTTACTCACTACACACACACACACACACACACACTCATACTAAATCCTTCTACTTGATTTTGCAACTGCTTCTTGGAAAATATCCAAGCTTGGGCCAAGGAAATGCATAATAGAATGGCTGGCTTTCCAACCGTCTGGTGAATTCACAACCTTCATTGAGCTTTACAGAATGTGCCATCAAATATTCATTCTTTAGAGACATCTATCTTAGTCATTCCCACCTCCCCCAGGACACATGAGCAAGGATCAAGAGAAAACATGCAGGGCATTATATCGCCAACTCTTATTGAGGAACAAAAGACCAGAAAAGCCCCTCCTAGATTTGCAACTTATTTTCAATGTGACCATAAGATGATAGGCACTATGGATTCCATGATCTCCAAATAGAGAAAAACATTTTCTGTGGCACAAAAGGTGAGCCCACCCACACAAGCATGGTATATCTCATACAGTACCTAGACCATCAAATTACATCCAGCTTAGTCAAATTCTTGTCTTGCAAATTTCGGTACCACTTTCTCCTCCAGGCAGTAGTAGGTCAAAGGTGTCCATCTCCCGTTTCCAGTAACAACTTTTCTGCTCAGAAAGGTCTTAAGGAGATGTGAAGTGCCCAGACATTTGGGAAACAGACTTTGGTATAAATAATTATATACATTAACCTTCGAGCTGTTTTATGTTCATACTGATGAAGTCTACAGCTTTCGTTTTCTCCCAAATCTATCAGCAATGTTGGAATCTGGCTGGCTGGTTAGTGCTTACTCCTTCTCTATGAAAGTGCTGAGGTCAGTTTCTCGAGCTGTTTTGCCACTGACTTGTGATGGTCAGTTTGAATTCTCTACTTGGCATAGCCTAAAACCTCTTTGGAAGAGAATGAAGGGTTGCCTGGATCAGATGGGCTTGCTTGTCTGAAGGAGATTTTCTTGAATGTTTTATCTGATATGGGAAGACAAATCCTGAAAAGTGTGTGGCCCTAGTCCCTAGTTTAGGAGTCCTGGACTGTATAGGGACAGAGAAGCTAGCTGAGCACTAAGCATGTATGCATTTATTTCTCTGTATTCTTGAATGTGGCTGTGACATGGCTAACTACTGTAGCTATAAGTTCCCCACAATGATGGGCCGTGACCTAGAATTTTAAGCTAAAATAAAGCCATTCTTTCTTGCACTGTTTATTGTCAGTTTATATTTTATCACAGCAACAGAAGTAAAACTAGAACAACTTAGATAAAAATATAGTCTCCAAAGAGGAGACTAATGAAATCTTTGAATCAAGTAGAACATAGTGCGTTTGTGTCTTCTCATGAGCACATGTTTACATGCCCTTCTTTATGCAATCCATTCATTAGTTTACAGCTAGTCAAGTGAGACATCTTAGTGTGGGTTGCCCATGCCCCCTCCAATCAACTCTTGTTTTCTTGTGACCTTACCTTCTTCACAGAACACTTGTATATGACCTTCACCTGCTTTAGATGCATATCATGGAAAGAGTTGCTTGGAAGCACTTGTGGATTTTTATATTCACATAGAAAAATATACTCTAATGACTATTCAGGTCTAGGCTTCTGAAAGATAGACTTCTGAGGGCACCATGGACTAGCTTTGTGAGTGAGCCCTTGCCTAATAACTGTTGAAATGAGCAAGGTCTCATCTAAGCTTCCAGTAAAGTTTTCTATCTCATCATTTTTCCCCTTACGGCTGACATTTCTGGCACTTCTGTCAATGTTGTCCCTACAATGTCTTTGACAGGACTGAGAACTCTTAAGGGAAATGAGTGGTGGTGTGTTTTCTCTTCCTCTTTCCTCTCACCTGCTGTTTTTCCTACAAGCATCAGAAAGATCACAAGGTAAAAACTTCTATGTATGTGACAAGAAAGTCCATGAATAATTATGTTTAACTTTATTTCTCTGAATCCCCAAATCCAGAGAGTTAACAAAGACCCCTTGACAAATTTCATACAATTCTACCTTCTTCAAGGCTATCTCCAACTTGTGGGGAAATGTGGTCTCCATGAAGGGCTGGCAGACCCTCTGGCGGTACTGATGAGACTTTTTCTCTGCCTTATGGCTCACATTCTGCCTGCCTTGGCATTCATTGATCTGATTGGATGATCACAATCATCAAGGACCTGATTATTTCTGCCAGGCCCCTGGTGTGACAAATGTGCTCACCCACTAAAAGACTTGCTCACCATCTGGTGATAATAGTGAGAGGTGGTTCAGTCATGGAGGCACTAACTCCATCAAAGGAGCAATCCGTCGATGAATTCACAGCTGAATGGGCTATTAGGAGACTGGAAGCTTGCCCTTAAAGGATGTGTCTTGTGCTGTTCCCCTGTCTGAACTTTCTGCTTCCTGGCTCCCAGTGGGTAAGTAGTTTCCCTCTATGGTACCTTTCTGTGCTCTTGTTTTGCTCCACCAAAGCCCAGAAAGAGCTGAGCAAGCCAACCATAGCCCAAAGCCCCCAAAATTGTGAACCCCAATGTTTTTTCCCTTCCTTAAATCAATTGTCTCAGGTGTATTGTCACAGCAATAAAGGCTGACTATCATGTATCTGTCTTGTTTCAAAGTTCACAAGGCAACATGTCTCAAGGCCTAGCAGAAAGATTTTCCCATCTAGAATTAGAATGGTTTCAGGGTATGTGAGCAACTTCACTATTCTTCTGAAGTTATGCCCAGATGTAAACAGTACTTGATATATATTTTTTCCAATTACAGTCATGAAATCGTGTACCTCAAAGAAAAATGTTAATAAACCTCTCACTCATAGATCTAATTCTGGGTCAAGCAACAAGATGTATTAGGGAGCATCCAAAGCCAAGCACTCTTGTAACCCTCCTGGCTTGAGGACTGCCTCTCATAACCACACCTCTCTACCCACCTCCTGCTATTTGCCACACCTCGCTCCTGGTTCCAGTTACATTGGAAGTCCCGCCTCTACAGAGACCAAAGAAGCCGCTGATTGGGCGTCATGCTGACAAACTTGGGGGAGGGGTTTTGCCTCACCTATTCTACCTGTTGACTTGTAACAAAGAGATCATTAAATTCAAGATGGCTGAAGTGATCACAACTCCTGTCTAATTTTTATAGAGCCTCCCACGTGGGTAAGGTATAATAATGGCTATCCTACCTCCTCCCAACTCTATATTCCAGAATAACCCTTCTCTATTGCTACTGCTGGGCGGTAACACACTCTGCTATCTGTAGGAATGCAGTGATGGTCACTCTCCTGGTTGTCCTGGGGCAAAAGCCAGCCGTCAATGCTATGATCCTAGTTGTTCATTTACTGCTGCTCCTTGCCTGGTATCTCAAGGCAATAAGAATCCAGCAGGTTGTCATCGAACCCCAAGCGCTACAAGGCAACTAGAAATTTGACCTTGGCTATTTTACTCTTTGCCAGATGTTACCCTAGAAATGTGTTCTTTCTAGCTCTCCATAAAAACTGTCAATTAAATAAGAGAAATCAAATTAGACTTAGTCTGCAATTCAGCTAACCCTAGGGTAACAGTGATTGCCAGCAGGTGATTCTAAGCAATGCTCTGTGATATCCATGTCATGCTGCTTAAAGATGTGAAAAGCCCAAGTCTACCAGCGTCCGATGTTTGACAAAGCAGATTGCTGTCGAATCAGATTTGAACAGACAGCTCCATCTGAGTGTTGCAGAGAAAACCTTCTCAAGCAATCAGGTAAGGTCAGAAAAAAAATTCCCCAGACTAGCTAAAAGCTGGTGTATACTCACACCTGAAAAAAGTCCTAGTGGCAAGCTCTGCATGTTTGTTCATTCACCCTTCATTCATTTGACAGACATTCAGCAATTATTTATAAAGCCTTAATCTGTGCTATTGTCTGTGCTAGGGGCTGGGCATGCACTGTCCTGCCTGCCTACTAGAACCCTTCCTGGAATGCCATTCATATTAAAAATTCAAGAGTTTCAGCAATATTTAACTTCTTAGTTAATGTTTAAAAAATTACCAAAGCACCAAAATCCAAAATGAATAAAGTCTTGGTGTCTACCAAAGCAAAAAATACCATTAAAGTTGCCCAGTGTCTAACCCACCTTTCTCACTTAGCATTGTGCTATACCTTTTTAGGAAGGAGTCTTTCAAAGCACAGGGCACTAGACCAGTTGTGTGATATCCCACTAGCATGGTTTAAAACACTAGAACTTAGGGTTCTATCATCCCTAGACCTTAGGAAAATGTGATTCAAACAATTTTGAGATTTCATCTTAGCCCAGTCAGAATGGCAGAGATCAAGCAAACCACCAATAAATGATGGAAAGAATGCAAAGAAAAGGGTCATGAATGAATGAAGCCTCATTTAGCACTAGTAGGACTGCAAGCTCATCCAGTCGTTCTAGAAGTCAGGATGGAGAATTCTTAACATACCAAAAATGGATCTACCATATAGACCAGGTATATAGCTCCTCAGCATATGCCCAAAGGACTTGACATCCTACTCCAGAGATAGCTGCTCTCAATGTTTACTGCTGCTCCATTCACAATAGCTAGAAAATCAAACAACCCAAGTGTCCTTCAACCAACTAAAGGATAATGAAATGTGGTACAGATATGGTGTGGAATACTATACAACTATAAAAATGAAGTGAAATTTTCAGGTAAATGGACAGGGAAAAAAATGTAGTATTGAATGAGGTAACTCACACCCAAAGAACAAATGACAATTTCTCTCTCATCTGAGCCTCCTAGTTCCAAATCCTCAGATATGAGTATGTAACTTGGAATGACTGGATACAGCAGTGTAGGAGTGATTTGAAGAATGAGATGAGAGAATGGAGGTGGTGGGAGTAATAAATACAGGAGGGGGGAGGAAAAAATAAAAGTATGGATTCTGAAAATGTCATAAGAAGTCCTACTTTATCTATTTACCTAAAATTACATGAACTGATAAGTTTATATAGTTCAAATGATCTTTTCACATCTGGGATGGCAAGCCCCCCCCATCAAGAGCCACAAAGTATCCAATAAAAATCTCAACACCAGGCATGGGAAGCTCCTTTTTGAGTTGTTGGTGAGTAATGTCTCAGAGACTCACAAAATATCATAGTCTATTGCTGTTATTATTCTAGGTTACCTCCCAGAGGTTAAAGGTAAGTCCCACTTACTGATGACACTGTGAGTTCAGACACAGTACACAGAGCACCCACTAGAGATAACCTGAGAGTCACCTGGGGCTAGCTAGCTTTCAAGGTACCAGAAAGGAGGGCAGGAACCAGTAGTACTACCCAGCTATGATACCTCTGAACAACTTAGTCAGTATAACACAGTAGCTCGAAGGTAGAAACACCGACACACACACACACACACACCCCTTTGTAGTAACCAACAGCTCTCTAATTAGACTTAACTAACGCCCATTCAACAGGAGAGAAATCATGCCTGTACTGGAAACCTAGCCAACTATCAGGGTCTAATAAAGTCACTGATCTTGGAGGAGAATCTATAACCACAACATTAATAAATGATCACAATTCCTAGCTACATTATAAATATATTTCCTTAAACCCACAGATGAGTATAGGTGTCACTCCTCTTCAAAGAATCTTTTCTTTGCAGCAGAGAGCATTGCAGAAAATCACGATGGGTTAAAATGCAGAGAACAAGTGGCTGTGTGGTGCAGGGCCCCAACTGATTAGATCTACAACTCTTGCATCTAAGGTTCAGAAATTATACTGCAAGAGGCAGACAGACTGTAACAACCTAAGAAACAGAGAGTTTGCTGTGGTGCTGTATCTCCTAAAAATGTCGAAGTTCTACTCTTGAAGTCTCATCAGTGTGGTTGCCTAAAAAAGACCTGAATGAGGATCACACTGGTAGAAATGATAATGTGGAAGGGGGACCTCAGGCCCAGACAAAGAACACACACACACACCAATTAAGTGAACAGAGAACATGAATTTGAGAGGGGGAGAAAGATGGGAGGAGTGTACAAGGATGGAAGAGAGAAAAAAGGAGGAAATGATGTAGTTATATTTTAACTTCAATTTTAAAAAAATTTAAAGTATAAGAGACCCAAGGTAAACAAAGTGGTGATAGCACATGCCTTTAATCCCAACACTCAGGAGGCAGAGACAGGTAGATACCTGCTTTATTTTCTCTTTTATCATTTGCCATGGCATTAACTGTCAGTCAGTGAACAATTGTCAGTACCCCTGTGAATTAAAATAAAATAAAAGTCAGTGCCTTCAGTGCAATAATCACATTTCACTACTCAGCACACCTGTTAAAGAAGACTACCTTAGTGAAGCACGGCTTGGGCATGAAACATGTCCATCTTTGCAGAAAATTCTATTGGTCATCATTGAGTAACAGTGTTGCTGAAAGTTGCCAAAGGATGCAAGGATGATTCTTACCTCCTTATGAGTTTCTATCCTTCATCCCCAAGTCACTATAGTCCTTCCTCATCCTCAACTGTGTGCTGTCAAGTCTTTCCATATCTGATGTAGGACAAGAGAGATGAGGGGGGATGCGAGTTCTGTTTATATTGCTCCAGTGGATGCCCAGTGATGGCGAATGAGGGTTCTGTTTACATTGGTCCAATGGATGTTCGATGCAGCCACTGTTCTATGCCCACATGAGTTTCCCTCATCCTGTCAGGCACTCTTGCTCTAGCTTTAGTGAGGCCTATCCACCTGCACTGCTGTCACCATTTAGTGGGGTGAACCTCTTTCGTGCCTTGCAATAATTTTCAAGAAGACCTCATCCATAACTCACAACCTTCACCAAAGTACTACTGTTCCTTTAAAGGTTTTGTATTTATGGTTGACAGCTGAAGAGCTTCCTGTCTTGCCCTTCTTTGTCTCTGTTTTTATTTTATCATAGAAGAGAGCCAAGGTTGGAGCCTTCTTCCCGCAAGGCAATCAAACGTTCAGTTCTCTGTGATGAGCTGCCTCTCTCACCTTCCGCTAACCCTCACCTCTGATGTCTGACTCTGTAACAACAGAATGTCTCTGAAGACATCCAACGTACTTTCCCAAGGATACTCATGTCTTTCTCTGCAGTGGGAAGTAAGGTATTGAAAAACAATCATCTTTGATCCTTTAGAGGGTTTTTGTTTATTGGTTTGTTGGTTTGACAGTTTAATTTCCTTTTAAGTAGAAAGCAAGGACTCAAAATGTAGAAAAAACATGTCTATATCCCAGGCAAAGCAAAACAAACAAAACCAACAACAGCAACAAAAACTGATAAATAAACAAAAATGTATTTGATCTAATAAGAGTGCAAAGGGCAAATTCTAAAGACAACTAGAGAAAATAGGGCTACTTCTAAAAAAAAATAAGAAGGAATATGGATATATGGAGGATTGTACAGTTGAATCAGAAGAAACTTAGAGAAGTTTTGGGGAAAAGATCACACTAGGCTCATGAAAAGGGTTTATCAGACACTAAATGCCAATCCTTGACCCAAAAGAAAATTAAATACCATAAAAGAACAATAATAAAATTAAAGATCTTCCCAAACACCATGAGTGAATGACATAGCTATAATTAGACATAGCATTTAATTTTGAAGAAGCCTTAGTAGGTGAATTTCTCTTCCTTTGCACTGTTAATATTGGCTGAACTCCTGGCAACATAGTCTAGAGTGAAGGGTACATGAAAAGTTATTGGGCAAACCGAGAAAACAGGATGGATGACTCAAGCTTCCAAAAATACCTTAAATCCTGGAGGTTCCAACTGCCCAGCCCCCTGCCATGTGCAGGTGCCGAAAGTCATCAGAAGGTTTTAGTGAACCCACACCTCGGTGTATGTGTGCCAAAAAAGAACCCAACTTCCATGGGGCTTCTAGAAGACAAGTCAGCAAAGGGTATATTGGGCATACTTCTGCCCACCTCCACAAAGCCTCTCTGCCTCCTCCCTCTCCCCTAACCACCAGCTGCCATAGTGCAAGCCAGTTCCCTCCTACCCTGGATTCCTGTTCTCACCTCAGGTGATTTCACATTGTGTATGGAATCATTGGGTTCCCAGACAAGACTTTGACCTCAACACATATGGAGCCAGTAGCATGGAGAGTACTCTAACTGACAACCTCAGTATAACCTCCTCCCAGATGGTCCTCGGAAGGCACTGACAAAGCCTTGGGTACGATCTGCCATGCTTTCTTGATGCAACGATTTGACTGTATTTCTAAGCTTTATTGACCTCCCGCTAGCCTGTCCTCTTTTGCCATCTGATCACTGAGATTCTAGTAAGCTTCCAAGTGTTAAATGAGTCTCAGGAGACGAAAGTGGTTTATACTCAAACCATGAGTACTGTGAAGTTTTGGAGAGGAAAAACAAAGAACTCATATTTTATCCTTACTATGAATGAACTAAGAGTTTTGAAAGTGAGAGTGTCAAGAAATGCAGCTTTGGCCATGGTGTGAAAAATGTTTTTTGACTGGCAAGTGAAGATGCCAGTGAGCAAGTCAGAAGGGCACCTTGTACAGAAGTCCACCCTTAGTACCCAGAAAGTGAAACTTAGGTGAAAGTTAGTGATGATTTAAAGTGAGGGGGTTTATCATTACAGCTAGAGTGAGTGGAAGGATTGGAGATGTTTTGATAATGAAGTTAGTTAACATTTGCATATATGTAAATGGCCATGGATACTCTTGTCTATTTCAGGAACATGACAATTTAAAGTACTATGCACAAAGAGGATTTTAGTAAGTTGTAAGTAGGAACTTTGTGTTAATTTGAAACTAATTAATAACTATATAATTCCTAATGTACATGTTGGATATTTTCAAAGGGGGGGATCCTTTAGAGTATAAGTAATATCTAACTGTCTGGAGTAATTCAAATGGAATTAATTCTAATGATAATTTCTTGCTGGGACTTAGTAATTATTTACATTAAGCACTATCCTGTTGAGTTATTTGTGCAACAACTGAAAGATAATATACCTCCTCAATGTTGTGACTTTGGAAGGGGCAGGATCTAGGTTTATTCCAGTCTGTGAAAAACTAAAGTTAAAGGCAAACTCAATCTTCCTTAAGGAAACATTGTAAAGTAACACTTCTTGATATTAAATGCCTTCTATGGTCCATGTGAAATTATAGAGAATTACAAGTTATGTGTGTCAATGTTCCAAGAGATAAAAACAAATAGGAACAGAAACAACATCTTAGCTTATGAAGTCTCAAACTAAACTTGCATTTCATGAGACAGAGACATTTCTCTTCTTCTATCTCTAGAAAGTAGCTTTCTTCTGCTTCCAGGGAAGCTTCTCCTGAGAGATCTGTGCCAAGATGGAAGACTCCAATGGCAATCATCTAGAGGACTAAGACCCCAAGCATGAGGCAGGCCACGATTTTGCCTTAGTTTTTCATGGTTCAACAGTTCCACCCTTACACGGCAACCACATAGTGTAAGTGTAAGACACAGTGTTCTTCCATAGCTCATGGATATCATCAGTGGCATCCCAAGGATCTTCAAATTCAACTAAAGCAAAGCCAAGAGGGTTTCAAGCAAGCCACACACTTCAGAGTGGTCCACAATACCCCAAAGCCCATTCTACTTCAGTCCTTTCCCATTGTTTCCAAGATTGCCTGCATAAACCTTACAGTCCAATGGGCAGGAATCACTTTGTATTTCGAGGTCCCGGGTTTAAAAAGCTGAAGCTCAAATCCTAACAACACTCTGACAGGCCTACCTGCTCCCCTCTGGCTCTGCTCCTACAAATGCTCTCTCTTTCCCAGCATCCATGAAAGGGACATGACTTTTTTTGTCTTCAATCAAAATAGGAACCAATACAATCAACATTTTTATTGCCAATAAGAAATAGATTTGTTTATTCTGCAGGGTAAGAATCTATGTGTCAGGGCCAGGTGGTGGTGGCATGCACGCCTTTAATCCCAGCTCTTAGGAGGCAGAGGCAGGCAGATTTCTGACCAGGCCAGCCTGGTCCACAGAGTGAGTTCCAGGCCAGCCAGGGCTACACAGAGAAACCCTGTCTCGAAAAACCAAAAGAGAGAGAGAGAGAGAGAGAGAGAGAGAGAGAGAGAGAGAGAATCTAAGTGTCAGGATTTGATGAACCCTTGGGAAACATCTTCTGTATCCTGCTGGTTATGGAAGTGTTTACCCTACAAAACGATGTCAAAATGCTTGAAGAAGTAGTTAGTTGGAGAGAGTGTTGTGGATGATGCCAAACTTTGTTACTCAATTTGCTTCACCTTGTTGTTTTTTTTTTAAAGCTGTCTAATGCTTTGTAATTGATTCTTTTCTTGCTTTTAAAGTGACTAGTTTTGGTATCTGACAACCCTATACTTGTATATCACGTATGCTGAGTTCTCTCTCCTTCATACCCTCTCTTATCTTCTGCTCATCCCAAGCTCCACCCCTATACCCACCAGCCCCTTTCCATGTTTTATGACTTGGGATTTATGTTTGTAGCACATTTAGATTAACCAAGGTCTCTGTGTGACCACTTGTTTGGGAGTATCACTGGCACTTGGGCAGGCATCAGAGGGTACACAGCTGCAGGCAACGATTTTCCTGCTCTCTGGATCTATCAGTAGCAAACAGTTCAGTGCCACTAGTTTTTTAAAGCAAGATTGTAGCATATTAATTAACCACACATTAAAATGCTTTCACAGACTACCAAAGTTGGATCTGAAGGTACCTTGAACGCTTCTTAGGAATATACTTTACTTAGTTAGTTTATGTATTACACGTGCACACAGGTGAACATTTGCATGCACGTGCTTTTGGAAGCCAGAGAACAGGGTGTCACTCTTCAAGTGCCACCACATTCTTTTAAGACAGGGTCTCTTGCTGGTCCAGAACTCACCAAGTAGATTGGACCACAGGTCTGAAGAATTTGTCTGCCTTTGCCTCTCTGGATATTTTCTGAAAGTCTTTGAAAATATGTCTATTAAGATTTTTCCACATACGCCTTTGATAATATCTCAACCGTATTTTACTCATTGGGAGTTGTTTTCAATGCCATAATCCTCATACACCAACATACATGGCATCAATTAGTGCTTGCATTTGAATGCACTGAGCAGCATGTATAAAACATAGCCACAGTAGAGACTGCCTTCTGACATAATAACACTAGTTCCTCTACATCCTTTGTGCATAGAAAAACCATTCTTACTGCCTGTGAGTAAGTTCTGCCCTAGGTTGTCCCTGATCTACCCTTTTTCTCTGAGACCCTGTTTTTCATTTCAAACCATAGGCTTGCCCCATAGGCTTTAATATGTGTTACACACACAAACTTGTGAACTTTAAAGGATGAGTCAAGAAAGTCCACTGCTGATAAACGTTACAGCATACCACCAAACAGATGTACTACATGCATTCTCTAAAGACAACTCATTAAAGTCCGGGGGCACTGCCTGGTAACTGGGAGCACTAGAGTTGGATCAAGTTCCCCCAGATACATCATCAAGGGAATCAACAGATGCATTATCAGCCCTGAAATATGAAGTTGACCACTTGGAAACATCATCAGATAAGATTCCCACAGAAGGCTAGAATGTGGAACAAACTGTGCAGTTGCAGTGTGTAGTATTTCTGAAACCCCAAAACGAGGGTTCTGGGTCCATTTGCACAGTGATTCTGTACAGATCTCTTCTTCAGCAGGAAGTTGCCACATTCTCAACGCTCTCTGTCTTGTTGGTCCTTTCCAATTCTAACATTCTGTAGTTCTGTCACCTTGGACCACATGTTTTGAAGAGATATTCAAGAAATCCAAGGAAGCCAACATTATCCTAACAACAAAATGGAACAGCGATTCTCAGATTTCTAGTTTGAGGCAGATGGAGCATAGGTAACCTAAGCAGAAATATTCTCACTAGACTATAGATTTGATTATGAAAATTCTCTCTGAGCAATAGCAGATGGTTTTTGGAGTTTTACTAAAGTGACTTCCATAATCCTTTTGGTGTTAAGAATTAGCAGGTATCATGGGCCCAGATAAAGCAAATGCAACTGCAGGTGCACTTTTCACACGTTTCCATACCTCAGAGATCATCAGGAACTAAGCACACTTGAGCTTTTGATCTTTTACTGTATTTACTTCAAGACAGAGTAAAAAAAACGTATCTTCACCTGAATTCCAAAAGTGAGACTGGCAAGTTTCCAAAGTAACTCCAAACATTGCTTTGGAGCAGTGCTTTCTCATGGGAAAGGACCGTCGGGACCAGGTTTGCTCCTTCAAGGGGACCCCCAAATGGGTGGGCAGACAAGGCTTTGCTAGAATCACTCAGTGGAACAGCCCAAGCTGCACTAGACACTCCCACATAATGGCCTCATTGGTCAAAATAACCAAAGTCTCTACAATAATATAATATATCTCATCTGTATCATGCCCGTGGTCTACCAAAGGGCAGCAAATACAAAGTCCTTTTAGCCCCATCTATTTGATACAATAGAGTTTCGATATCTTTGAAACATGTATCTAGTATGCTGATTTCTTTTTCACGTTCCTCTTGCAGTTGACCTTTGTAGAGAGTGATGGTCTTAGGTGCCTTTCTTGCATTCTTTATTTACTAAGTTTTCACCCGGCAATGATTTGAAACACATTCAAAGCAGACTGGGCATGGATGGGGTAGAGAATTTTGGTGTCCTGGAGAATGAAGAAGAGGAACTACTGAGCACATTTGGTACCTCCATCCATTAAGCGCATAACCCCATTTTTTTTTCTCCATGGCTCAGTTGACTCCTCTGCAAAATGGGTGTAACTACACCTCCACAGCCCACCTCACCAAATCCAGGCAATGATGAAGTACAAAATCCTTTCTTGCAGATCTAAGCTGCAATTTATGTAAATACATGACTGATCAGTTACAAATTTAAATATTGTGGAGGTCTGGGGAGTCTCCGTGGGTAAGAATGATGTATATAAAGCCATGAATACCTGACTTTGAATGTCCAGCACCCACTTTAAAAGCCAAGCATGTCCTTGTAACCCCAGTGCTGTGAGGAGGAAGACAGACAGATTGCTGGAGCTTGCTGGCTGCTGGCTTAGCTCTAGGTTCAGTGACAGCCCTGTCTGGAGGGAATAAAGTGGAGCTTAATAGAGTACCGGGCCTCTCTGTGACCTCTGAGTATGAGCATTAGCATACACGCACACACTTTAAAATTTGAGTATCATAAGCAAAAGGAATATATGAAACTCTCTTGCAAGATTCTGAAAATAAGATGCATTTATTATCTTTCATAGTCAGGAAAATAAAAATAAAATAAAATAAAAATACATTTCCAAAGAGGTATGTTTGGTAACAGAGCAAACACTAGCTGTGCTTGCTAGCTGCCTGCTTGGACTTAACTCAGGCATCATGGCTGGCCCACTACAAAGCTGCATTAGCTACCTCAAGTCTCAACTCTTCTGACTATAAAAGCTATGACCCGGCATCCTTTCTCCTCCAGAGCAGCTAGTTCTTCAACTAGCACCTCTGCCCTTGCCATCTGGCCTCAATCCAATGCCCACTTCCAGGTTGGGACTTAATATTCACTCTCTAACAGTTCCCTTGACTTCACTGCATTTCTGAACCCTGCATGGCTCATCAGAAGTCTTGCTTTTGTCACATGTCTTTCTAAAAACATCCCACTTCATAATGGTCACCTTCCATTATCACCTGACTTGGTAGCCATGCCTTACATGTGTACATGTATACTCTAGCTCTTATCTCCTATAAAGTCATAGATCATGTAATATCTATGTGTGTATGTGTATATGTATGTGTGTGTGTCTGTCTCTGTGTCTCTATGTCTCTGTGTGTCTCTCTGTATTTCTGTCTGTCAGTCTCTGTGTGTGTATGTGTGTCTGTCTGTCTCTGTCTCTCTTTGTCTCTGTATATGTATGTCTCTCTGTGTTTCTGTCTGTCAGTCTTTCTCAGTGTGTGTGTGTGTCTGTCTGTCTCTGTCTCTCTTTGTCTCTGTATGTGTCTCTCTGTATTTCTGTCTGTCAGTCTCTCTCTCCCCCATCTGTGTGTGTGTGTGTGTGTGTGTGTGTGTGTATGTGTGTGTTTGTGTTTCTGTGTGTCTGTATCTGTCTAAGACAACCTCACATTTTTTTTGTAACTTGTTCTACCCCAGTTCAGGCTGCTTTTCCCACCTCTGATGCTGTCTCAATGTAAATATCCCACACAGACCATGTGTTTTCTGTTAATTAGCAATCAGAGGCCCTTCCTGCAGGAACATGCTCAAATTCTTAGGATACACAGACAAACAACCCATTGTGTTGGGCTAAAGGAAACACGGGACCTCAGAGGCACAATGCAGTAGAAGCCACACAGACTCTGTAGTATCTCAGGAAGATGGCTTGACAAGTTTCTCTCTGGGCTTGGCAGTACTGTCTAACTATAAAAATGAATTGATGAAGTCACCAAGTGTGTCTGTTCTCTAGGCGCTTGAGGTGAATCACCACAGTGAATCTCTCCACTCTGAACAGACGCTACCGTTCCCCCAGTCTACTGGTAGAAACAGTGTAGCCAGAGTAGCAAATCATTCTTTGCTCTCAGTGACTAAGAAAGTGAGAGAAATCAGATCCAAGCCTGGGAGGAAAAGCTTCAAGAGACCAGGCTTTTAACTAGTATACCATCTTTCCTCTGGGTCAAGTTGGTCACTGGAGAGAGTTGGTGCCAAGAAGGAAACTGGTTCAGAGAAAAGACCTGGTTTTCAGGAAAGTCACAAGAAGAGTCCAAGTCTAGCTGCCCCATGTGAATATTTATCTATTCCCCTACTAGGTAGCAGGATGGCAAATAAGTGTTGCCCTGCAAAGAGGCTGGGCAGCCACTGCAGAGGTCTTTGCTATTTGAGGCTCCCAGAGACTGATTCATGGGCCCTAGAGATCAATAGAGTTTGGTCCATGTACCTTCCCAGTTGGATCTGGGTCTTGGGAGACCTTCTCTTTTTAGAAGAGAACAGGACAAAAATCACACATCCTTTGATCTCAAAAGTACTGTTGGATACCTAAGTGATCCCACTGAGCCACCTTAGCCTCTTATCTCAGGGTCAATAGAATCTTAAGTCGATCGCTTAAGTAGATAGCAGAAGAGAACCTCACATTTTGTGATTAGATCTCAAATATCTGAGACACCCAGAGCCTGGGATCAGGGGTGATCCCAGGAGACTCTGGCCCTGTCAACCTGTGAACTCAGCACTTGGGCTGTAACAGTTCTCATGCATAAAGCTACTGAACAGGGCTTACCCATGAAGCCCCCTGGATTTAAACATAAACAAGAGGCTGGCTCATATAGTACTTATTAAATTTTAACTTAAAAAAAAAATGTAAAGGCTCTCTGCTCCTCCCTGTTCCAGAGACAGCCGCATCTTCTTATGAAGTGCCAACCTCTTCCCGTAGACAAAATGGTGAAGGGTGGTGTGAACAGATTTGGCTATATTGGGTGCCATGTCACTAGGACTGCCTGCTCTGCACTTGGCAAAGTGGAGATTGTTGCTATCAACAACCCCTTCGTTGACCTCAACTACATGGTCTACATGTTCCAGTCTGACTCCATGGAAAATTCAATGGCACAGTCAAGGCTGAGAATGGGAAGCTTGTCATCAGCGGGAAGCCCATCACCATCTTCCAGGAGTGAGATCCCGCTAACATCAAATGGGGTGATGCTGGTGCTGAGTATGTTGTGGAGTCTACTGGCGTCTTCACCACCATGGAGAAGGCCACTTGAAGGATGGGACAAAGGGTCATGATCTCCCCCCTTCTGCTGATGTCCCCATGTTTGTGATGGGTATGAACAATAACCAATATGACAATTCACTCAAAATTGTTAGCAATGCATCCTGCACTACCAACTGCTTACCCCCCCTGGCTAAGGTCATCCATGACAACTTTTATTGTGCAAGGGCTCATGACAATTCATGCCATCATGGCCACTCAGAAGACTGTGTATGTCCCTTTGGAAATACACAGCTGTAGCATGATGGCCATGGGGGTTCCCAGAACATCATCCCTGCATTCACTGGTGCTGCAAAGGCTGTGGACAAGGCCATCCTAGAGCTGAATGGGAAGCTCACTGGTGTGGCCTTCTATGTTCCTACCCCCAATGTATCGGTTGTGAATCTAACATGCTGCCTGGAGAAACCTCATGCCAAGTATGATGACATCAAGAAGGTGGTGAAGCAGGCATCTGAGAGCCCACTGAAGGGCATCCTGGGTTACACTGAGGACCAGGTTGTCTCCTATTACTTCAACAGCAACTCTCATTCTCCCACCTTTGATGCTGGGGCTGACATTGCTCTCAATGACAACTTTGTAAAGCTCATTTCCTAGTATGACAATGAATACTGCTACAGCAACAGGGTGGTGGACCTCGTGGCCTTCAAGGAGTAAGAAACCCTGGACCACCCACACCAGTAAGGACACTAAGAGCAAGAGAGAGGCCCTCAGTTGCTAAGGAGTCCCTGTCCCAACTTGGCCCCCAACACTGAGCATCTACCTCACAATTTCCATCCCAGACCCCCATAACAGGAGGGGCCTAGGGGACCATCCCTACTCTCTTGAATACCATCAATAAAGTTCGATGCACTACAAAAAAAGAAAAAAGAAAAGAAAAGAAAGGAACAGAAGAGAAAAGAAAAGAGAAGATCTAACCTAGTTTGGAACTTGGATAATCTGTATGATTTAGGAACTAATGAGTAAATCTACTCAACTTTTATAACTTTTAGAAACCAAATACCTAAAACTAAGCAATTACGTAAACCTTAATTTTTTCTTTCTCTTTTTTCCCCCTACCCAAACCTGGGCAGAAAAGACCATTCATTCTTAGTGGAAAGTTACATATCAGCTAGAAAAGTGTTAAATAAATGTGGGAAGGCCAAGCAAAGAAAAGATGCATGAGCCATCTTTGTTGTTGCCATGACAACAAGGACTATTACCTGGACAAAGATTTTGGCAATCTCTTGGAGGAATAGACAGAGATCTTTCCATTTGTTTCTCCAGTTAAGACACATTTGTATGCAGACTGTCCCACAGTGTACATAGGCAATACGTGAGAGGAGCAAGATGGCCTACAGGGTACAGACGGTCTTGACAGGGAGCTTTGAGGGAGGGGCAAATATCAGAGGAAAAGAGAAGGTCTCTCTGCACATTTCTTTTTTCTGAGACAGGGTTTCTCTGTGTAGCCCTGGCTGTCCTGGAACTCACTCTGTAGACCAGGCTGGCCTGGAACTCAGAAATCCACCTGTCTCTGCCTCCCAAGTGCTGGAATTCCACTGCCTGACCTCTGTACAAGATCTTTATTGCCACATCTACAGGACTCCAAAACTGCCTCCCTCATGTGTGAAGCCCTCCAACTGCTACAGATCAAGCTTATAAAAAAAAACAAATCCTAAACTAACAATGTTTCCATTTTTATTAACAGTAATGAGACCAAGCACCTAACTTAAAAATGCAGCAGGAAGCCATTGCCTCAAAGACACTTTCTCAACTAAAGTCACTAAGAACTTAGGATTCAGAAAATGCATCTTTGCTCCATCTCTGGGGATGTAGCACTGGGGGCAGTCCCTCTTCCAATATGTGTGTGTGTGTATGTATGTATGTATGTATGTATGTATGTATGTATATATGTATGTATGTATATATGTATGTTTATATGTATGTATGTATATGTATGTATATGTATATGTATATAAAACTTCTCATAATAATCTTATATACCTCTCATTTTACTATTAATTGATCATCTCTTTAAAGCAACAAATTGGGACTATTTGTAATAGTATTCCATCTAACTGAATACTTTTTAAACATAGAACCACTAAGGCAGCTGGCAGTAAAGGCAGACACTGAGCTTTGATCTGTGTTCCCCTTCATTCTAAAAACAATCTCCCTCCTCCAGCTCAATAATGCCTCTTGGCCTGAGAACAAGCAATAGAGGACAAAGCAGGGAGAGAGAAAGAGGGAGAGAGAGACAGATAGAGAGAGAGAGAGGAAATCTATTTTCCAGATCAAAGTAATCCGACTTCCATTGCCATGGTTCCAGACATCTTTTTCTGTTGTTCTTTTCATTGACCAGACAAGATGTTTCTCAGCTCCCTGCTTCTTTTTTTCTCCCTAAATTTGTTTTCTCATTGGGAAAAGTGGTCATTAAAGTATTAGTTTAGGTTGATTGACTCTTCAGCAATAGGAGAGCCTCTGAGGTTTTATTATGTTTGACATGGTCTCAGGAACTGTGGCTGAATTGTTATATGATGTAGAAATCATACCTTAAGGCTAGGAGACAGCAGCCTCTTCCTGGAAACCTACACAGCCTGTGGAGTAGGCAATATGACACCTAGCCTATCAGAGTTCTCCGTGTGCTTTCAGGCCTGGGGATATGGCTTTGTCCTTGGACACTGCATGGGTCTCATCTCCCAGTCCCAGCCATGGAACCAGCCCCCTCCCACAGACCTGCATTTCTCCCAAATGGCTGAAGCTGCCCAGAATTCTCTTCCATTTATATCAAACCAGTGGCGCATTCAGTGGGAAGAGTGGGGGAGGGAATGGGGTTGCTTTGATGTTTCCGAGGGCAAGAAATCCCTTGGATGTTCTTCCAGGGCAGCAGGTAGAGGGTGTGACAGCTGGCGGGGAGGTTGGCAGCTGGGATGTGACTGCTCAACCATAGCTGGGAACTGCTCTGCCCTTGTGAACTGAAAAGTTTGTTTCTATAGTCCAGTGGGGAGGAGAAGAATAAGGAAGAAAGATCAGAGGGCCGGGTAACATACCATCTGGGGCAAAGAACTCAAAAACTAGCAAACACCTTACCACAAATTTCATTATGTTTAAAGTCCAATTGACTCTTTATGTCTAATCCAATAAGAATGTATGAGTCCCAGTACCAAGGAGATGGTGCCAGGGGTGGCTGGCTGAATGCATGGGTAATCTCTCTTTCCATATCTGTTAAAATACAGTAAGCAAGAGGCTTGCTTTAAGGGTTCACATTGCTGTTTGCTGCTTGTGCACTGTGTGTACTGAGCATTTATGCATGCGCATTGTCTTACTCCGCCCTTTGCCATAGGTGATGCTGCAGTTCCCTTCTTTTCTAAGAAAGGGAAAGTGCACCAAGATTTGGAATGAGTTCATCCAAACTGAGAACAGTCAGAGGGTACAGCCATGATTCAAGTGCAGTCAGCTCAGTAATGCCTGCCCTATTAGCCAGTACTTGGAATCACAATGAAATAGCATATGGATAAATTGCCTCTGGGAGCGGGCCTGCATCGACCTGGTCAATCACTAATTTTGCAGTGTGAACATTATTATGACATTCCTTCTATGGTTTCGGCCAAATTAATCAGAGCATGTGAGCTCAACAGGGAGAGGACTTCATAAAAGCAAACCACATTCAATGTAGAGAATGGCTAGAACTGGTACACAGAAGAAAAAAATATTTTTTGATCTACATGGTCCATGAACATAGGTATACTGAACAAGGTTTGCTGGAGGAGATTATGTAAGGGAAAAGAGTGTAGAGTCAGGGGCCCATAATGGGCTACTCACTTGTAGAGGTTACCTAGCCTTGCCTAGGCAAGAGGAAGGTCTGGATGGATGCAAAGATATGGATGGATGTCTTAGGGTTGTACAAAGAGAGGAGGAAGGGATGGCTGACTATGGTAGCCTAGTTAAGAACTAAACTGCATGGGCGAGAAAATGGCATAGCAGTTAATTGTGCTTGGTGTTCTTGCTGAAGATTTGAATTTTGTTCTTAGAACCCACATTATTTGGCCCAAAGTCTCCTATAATTCAAATCTCAGGGCATCTGACATCCTGGTCTGAACTTCTCAGGTATCAGCTCTTACATGGGCACACATGTACACATATATATGTAACTAAAAAAAAAAAACCAATAAATTGTTTAAAATGTGTTTATTTTCTTGTGTACATGTGCTCACATTTTGTTTTTTTGCTTGTTTTGTGGACCTCATGCACAATGTAGATGCAGATCTACATCCTCTGTAACTGGAGTTACAGAAGGTTTTAAGCCACCATGTGGCTATGGAAAACTGAACCAAAGCCTTCTGCAAAGAGCAGTTAACATTCCTGAACAAGCTAGCTCTCCAGCCCCGTACACGTAATTTTAAAATAAAACAGAATAAACCTTTAAAAAGAGAGTTAAAACACCTTCCCAGATATTCACATCTATTCATTCGACAAGCTGCACATGTAGGACACTAAATCTCTGGTTATCCCGATGTCCTTGTTGTGCAGAGCTATGGCCACTGCAGATTCTGACTCCTCACTCCTTTACTTAGTGGGTGAATAGTTACTGAGCACTTTCCATGTGTCTGGTACTCGGAGATACAAAAACTACAAGAAGAGTTGACTACGGTCCCTCCCTGAAGAAGGCGTGAGCAGTCTTTCCTAAAGTCTGCTGCATGCCCTAGCCTGGGGGTAGGGAGTGCTCTAGAAGGATGGTCAGGCCACAAAGAACAGCTCTGACATGAACATATAAGAATAGGATGGTGGTTAACTCAAAGGTGTTTGTTTCCCCCTGTTTGAAACCATGTTCCTTTGATTTAAATGGAAGGCATCAGTAGATGAAGGAAGTTAAGATGCAAGAGAGAGTTGAAGACTGAGACAATTTTCTTTTCAATGAGACATGCTTGAGAAGAAGAGACCTTGGAATCAGCTCTATCAAACTGATCTGTGCACATATGTGCGAGCATACTTTTTTTTTTTTTTTTTTTTTTTTTTTGCTAATTAATGTAGGAGGGCACAGTCCACTGCGGACAGTGTTAACATTTCCTCTAGCCTCCACCCCACACTTACCTGGTAATAGCCAGGCATGCCTGACTCAATATAAAATGGGCTGCTTTCCCCTCCTCACTCTCTTATTCTCCTACTGTCCTCTCCCCTTTCTGTCCTTTCTCTCCCCATTTGTCTCCCCCTCTCTTCATGTGCTTTGGCCAGCCTGCCCCCACTCTTTCTCTGCCTTTCTCTGTCTCAACTCCCTCAACTCCCTTCCCCATGCCCTAAATAAACTCTATTCTATACTGCTCCGTCTCATGTCTTATCCTGTCCCTCAGGATGAAGGGATGCCTCAGTATGGACCTGCAGAGGCACCCTCTTCCCCCACACTGTACTGCACCTCTACCAAATTCGTCCCTGGCTTCCCTTTCTTTTTTCTATGAAATACAACAGGTAGCACTATGCCTGGGCAGGTAAGTCTAGGTTGTATAACAAAGGTAGCTGACCCTGAGCCAGACAGCAAGTCACTAAGTGTGTTCCTTCATAGCCTCTGCTTCAGGTCCTGCCTCTGGGTTCCTGTCTGTGGGCTTGCCTTGGCTTCCCTAGGTGATGAGCTGCAACCTGTAAGTTGGAAAAACCATTTCCTCCCCAAGTTGCTTTTAGTTGTGGTGTTTATCACATCAATAGAAAGCAAACTAGAAGAAGGATATTCTCTGAAAGTAAAGGGGAGATGGAGAGCGTACCTGGGGCTGTCTCAGTGGAAACTGGCTGTGCAGAGGGCAGTATCTCTCTGACTAAAAAGGGTAGGAGAGGCTGCTGAAAACAAAGATGGACATACTGGAAGTGGTAGTAGTGTTGATGGCCTCAATCTTGTCCGCCAGGAGGGCTCGTTTGTAGAGTATTTTAAGAAAAAAGAGAAGATGTTGCAAGAGACTATGAAATGCCACCACGGAAAATGTCATTTCCCTTTTATGTCTTTCTGGAAACCCATAACTTAAGCTTCAAACCCCCTAAAATCAAATGCAGTTCCTATAGCTGTCTAAGACCATAGGCAGAACTGGAAGCCCACCCCCTGCATTTGATTACATCTCTGCTACCTTCGTAAACATCTCATATTGGAATTACTCTCTCTCTCCTCTCTCCTCTCTTCTCTTCTCTCTCTCTCTCTCTCTCTCTCTCTCTCTCTCTCTCTCTCTCTCTCTCTCTCTCTCTCTCTCTCTCTCTGAGATTCTTGGTGGCTTTTCTCATCTTAATTTCTCTAAAATCTAACCTGGTACAAAATCATGCTCAGGAAGTATGTGCTGATTGAATAAATAACAATTTTCTATAAGCCGTACCTAAAGGAATTTCAACTTAGATCCAGAAAAATGAGGGAACAAACATTTAGAACTGACATTCTAAATCTCTAGGTCCATTTCAGATCAAAGGAGTGTGCTCTGGGGCAATTACCTTGACCTCTTTGCAGCTAATAAACCAGGCTCAGAAAAACAGGAACCAGGATTCATAGAGCCATGAGCTTCATTAGTGAATGTCAGCAAAGGGCCTTTTAAGTGGCAAAGCAGATAATTATGGAAAATGTTCCTGACAAAGACATGTCTCCGGGACAATGAAGAGCCTTCCTTGCAGAAGTTATACATGTTTCACCCTTAGACAAGCAGTTTCAGGAGACCCAGGGACCTCTCAAAAAAGTGTGTCCCCAGTAAATGCCAAGAGATTGTGTTCACCAAGTTCACAAAACACTGAGAAATAGTTAATAGTCATAGAGATAAGGCAGAAGCATCCTGCTATTCAGCACCTCACTGCTCAAGGTCGCTGTGCTCCTTACTGAACCTTCAGCTTTTCTGTTGTTTGACTTGCCTTGCCTACTGGCTTCCACCTTTCCAGATCATCAACGGAGCACTCAAATGTACTTGACCTTTAGAAAGACACTTGTGCTCCCAGGAAGTACATGATCATTTATCACTGCCATTTACCAAGTGTTAGCTACATAAATAGATATCTGGGTAAGCTGGAAAGCAGCTGCTAGCCTGTTCGCACTGAAGGCATACAGCTCTGTCCAGATGAAACACAAAGACATGAAGACACCAAACAATAAAGCAGTGAATACTTAGGAGTCAACGCATGCATAACTGACATGTTTTCTACTTACCTGCACAGACTTTGAAATGCAAGGCACTGTCTGTTCTATGTTGCTCAACTAACGTTGAATATTGGTTTAGAGAAATTAAAAGATATAATAATTCTAGAACATTTGTGTGCCAAATTTGTATTAAATTCCTGTATTCTCCCTCTCCGCTTTTCTCTCCCTCTCCTTCTCCTTCTCCCTCTCTCCCTCCCTCCCCCTCCTTCTTCTCTCTCTCTCTCTCTCTCTCTCTCTCTCTCTCTCTCTCTCTCTCTCTCTCTCACACACACACACACACATCTGCCTCTCAAACTGGATTTAGTGAGAATAAACTCATTATTAGTTTGCTCCCCAATGTGCATACTTCAAGTTCAGAATATATATAATAATAATAATAATGAGTAAAGCTTGCCTGGATTTTTAATTGTCATAGTTAATCAAAAGGCAGACACTGGAAAGCGTAAGAGGAAGAAATAAAATTAGAACAAATGAAAGAAAGGACATAAAATTTAAAAGAAAACCATCTTAAACCAGGTATGTGCTCGATCTAGCATGTCAATCATACGTGCTTTATCCAGTGGGTCAATCATCACCATGCCAGTTATCAGCACTCGTTCCAACATGGCGTCTCAAGGGTGTGTGTGGGGGGGTTCCCTACCTATAGAATATCAAAGAGGCTTACAGTCTCTGAAACTGCAGGCTGCTTCCTTATCACCAGAGCAGCTCACAGCCTGTCATTACTCATCACCGTTAAATGTGGAAAATTGGCTGCAGCTATAATTAAAACTCGGGTTAGTATCCACATTAGCTAGTTGATCTTCACATCAGCCACTCAAAGCTCTTTTGAAACTTATAATTACTTGAGACAGAGATAAAATGGCAAGATTTTCTTATTATTGCTATAAAGGAAGGGACCCCACAGAGCCTGAATATCATATAGAAAGGTCCTTCAGCTGCTGGGAAGTAGGGCTTGATGACTTTCTAAGGTCACTCATAACTGTAAATTATGATTCCATGATCCTTTGGGGAAACAGAAAGATCATTCAATAATGTGGATTTCACTAGAAAGTCCCATTTCCAGTGAAGAAGCTACAGGCTCGTGACATGGAAGGAATTGGTAAAACAATTTCTTCTCATTGCTTAGACACTTCCCATGCTGTCTGAGCCCGAGGACCTGATCTGCTAGATACCTCATCCTGGTTCATCCTCCACAGACACCTGTGCTAGTGTCTTCTCTTGTGTCCTCTTCAGTGGAAAAACACCATCAAAGTAACTACAGAACCAACATGCATAAGAAAATTTAGGTCACCTATTCCAAAAAGCATAAAGACAGAGGAAAAAAATGACTTTTAAAAAGAATAACTTAGGTGAATGAACTGGTTTAGCTGGGCAGGTACTTACTGCCAAACATGAAGATCTGAGTTCAATCCCCAGAAGCCACACAGTGTAAAGAAAGAACTGGCTCTGACAAGCTGTCATCTGACTTCCACATAAGCACTGTAGCTCAAGTGCATGTGTATATACGCATGTGTCTGCACACACATGCACACACACACATACTACTTTAAAACAAGTAACAAAAGAATAAAGAAAAGCTTGTTTAACTAATCATTCCTCATGGTAACAATATAAATTGGGAAGTCTGGGAAAACATTTTTTATTTAGTGACTTGAGACTTCAAATCTATCACCAATAGGTCAGTTCTGATTTGGTGATTCTCTATACCACACAGTTGTTCGCTGTGGTGCAGAGAATCAAACCCAAGGCCTTGTACACTCCAAGCAAGTGTTTGGCAATTTATTTACATCCTTAGCTCACTAGGTCAATTAAAAAAATCTAAGCATTGGACCAGGAAAGACTTAAGTGGCAAAGAGGGACGATAAAGCGAAGATGAGGAGCCGAGGTAGAAGACACGTGCTCCAGTCAAGATTAGCTTCCAGTGACCGGGACCAAATGCAGCAGAAAGGCCATCATAAGGGGTGTGGTGGTGCACAAGTGAAGTCCTGGCATTTGGGAGGCTGAAGCAGGAAGATTACTGGAAGTTCAAGGACAGCAAACCTAACTGTAAAAACAGAGGTTCTATTCAAAAGGAAAAAGAAAGAGAAGAAGGAAGAAAGGGAAGGGGGAAGGGGAAGGAAGGAAATCATGACAAGAAATAATGAGGATCCCCCAGCACATACATTTAGAGTTCAAGACATATAAAAAAAATTACAGGCTATAAGGTATCATTTCAACTATTGTTACTTAAATCTATAGAAACTACAAGTCTAGGCATCAAATAAAGAATTATCAGAGTTTTGCTGAAGAAAAGCCATAGGCGGAACCAAGAACAAAGATCTGGAAACCACATCAAACTTTACAAATTTTTTCTTAAGAGGCATGACTGGGAAATCTGCCAATTTTATTGTAAAAATGTGTCACATATATACAATAATTCGTAGATAAGGGGGTTTGACCCAATTATCTGTGTAACCCACTCAGTTTTTTCTGCTTATTTCCACTGCCTCAGGTTCATACTTTGGTAAGTTACTTTTTACAGAATCTGCCTTGCAAACTAAACTCCAAGTGTTTGAGGGTGACATCTTCTTTGTGTCTGCCTTGCTCCTATGGGTGAGTTAGGAGCCAGGGCCATTAAAAGTGCTTACACTCTAACTTCTGTTTCTCTTTATAACAGGTTAATTGACTGCTTCCTTTAAATGTTCTCAGAGAAACCCTCACTTGCTTGCACTAAGCTATCAACATAACTATTAAAATTGTTATCAATACACTGATGATCAACCTAAGCACAAATAACAATTGCTAAGTAGTAACTTAGTAATTTATGTAAATGTAGAGAGCAAAGCTATACTTCCTTATTTATGCTGAAGTTCTTACAGCTTTGCAGAGTGTTTCAATGGATACCATTTCAATTATTTGTTTATTGGATAAGCATGTTAAATTATCATAAATATCTACCCATCACCCTGCCCATTAATAAAAGCCACATCATAGGTCTTAGTGCCTTTTGTTAAAATGGCAATTAGTCACTCCTAATACAAGCATAGATCTCTCTCTCTCTCTCTTTCTCTCTTTCTCTCTCTCTCTCTCTCTCTCTCTCTCTCTCTCTCTCTCTCTCTCTCTCTCTCTCTCTCTCTCTCTAACAGGAATACAGCATCCATCAGAGGTGGAGAGGGGCAGTGCCCAAGCTGTAACAATTCAGACCAAAGAAAGACCCAGAAGATCAAAACACCGACCCTCTGAGTCCTTGTGGTAAGGAAAGTGATCTCCATGGTATTCTGTGACCTCCTAAGTAATGCTTTCACAATTGTCAGGGCTTCCTCTCTTCCTGACACTTCCTCCAACTTTAGCATTCCTGGTAAGGCTGAATTGACAGGTGACTTGTTAGCCTGAGGTGGGTCACGTTGACAGTGATAGCAACTGACAGGAGATTTAAAGGAGTTGATAATACAGTGCTAGAAGAAAAATTCATTGAGGTCACTAACTCATGACAGGTGGAGAGTGAGAGAAAATGCGGGTTTATTGCTCAGGAACCAGGAAGGACACCCACATTAGTCTGATCATCCCTCTCTGGTCTGTCTCTTCTAAACGCCTACCCCTACAAACAAGTAAACAAGTTTGTTGCTTTAAAATGACTGTGCAACAGTGATTCATATCAGTCCAGAGTACAGCTGCCTCCAAAGGTGCTGTCTAATGCACTCCCAGCCCAGCCAAGCACAGAGACCATTGTTCCTCATGATTCTCAGCTTAGCCATGTCCTGTGGTGCACACACATCTAGTTGGCACACTCAGTCCCACAGTGAATCCTTCATGTGATGTGAGTGTGCCATATTTGTGTTTCTATGTCATTGGCCAACAGATAACAATACTCTCATAAGACACCTCTTCTAATACAGAGATGTCAATCTGAAGCTATTACATAGCCCTTGACTACATTTCCAACTCCTTTCACTCTAGACATGGCTGCAGAATGGTGTGTCAGGCAGCAGGCTAGCAAGTTCCTGAGTTAATCAACTGATGAAGAGAAAATTTGGTTTTCAAAGATCTTGCAGGGCCATAAATGTTAGGCAACAGAAAATCAGTAGAGGTGAACTTTCACTTCAAAATGTTTACAATGTGTCATATTCCTGTGCTTTTGCACTGTCTGATACAGTTTGTATCTTAAGCATTCTGAAAAGATCCATGTGTTATGGGTTTGGGTCCTCAGCATGAGGATATTGGGAGGCAGTGGAAGCTTTAAGAGATGAAGCTGAGTAGGGTGTTATTAGGTCATGGGGGGCATGACATTGAAAGGGCTAGCAAGACCCCAAACTCCTGACTTCGTTCCTTTTTCCTCCTAGCCATGAGCAGAGCGGTTTTCCTTCTCTGCACACTCTTCATCGTTTCTGTCCCATGACCCCACCAGAGGCCTAAGTCATGATTTTACTCCAATCATAACCAAGCCATTTAAAAGTAAGAATAGTGGACAACCAATTAAACCTTTTCATTTTATTCATTGCTTGTTGAAATCTAACTAGCAGCACTGCCTTTGCTGGTTCTCAGTTACATGGGTATCTAGGCTCATGGATAGTAAAGACTCGTTTGATCCCGTTGATTAAAGAAACCAGGGTCTCCTAAATCAGCACATTGAAAAAGGTCACTCAGTAGCAGAGCACTACATGGGACCTAAGAGGATATTACAAAAGATTATAATTAATTCCATGTTAAAAACCATTAGATACCTTGGGGTCTCTTGGCACTAGAGTATATACTGAGTAAGACACGAACTTGACCAAGTGGCATAAGTAGACCTCTGAAGGATAATGAATCCACAAGCAGGTTCTTACTGACTGACCTAGAGAAGAGTTTGACTATCCTATCCTTTCTCAGAAAGGATTACATATGGAAAGCAGCCCATGAAATTATATGCAGCAATATTGGTTACAGCCATCTTCCTAGAATACTCTGAAGCAGGCTGATATGGGTATGGTGTTTGAATCTTAAAGAGTTGTTCCCTTCAAATTCACGAATTTACATTTGAATTTTGATAGTGTGAGAGAATGTGGAGGTTGTCATAGAAACAACTTAAGGCAACACAGTACAAGGGATATGCTGGGCTACTTAGCATGAACAGCAAAATGATGACACCACGCAGGGGAATCTACTTGGGATCATGATGTGAAAGCCAATCTTTTGTATTTCCCCTCATAGGAATCATAATTTAATACACTGGTTAGATAAGAATTTTACAGTACTGCTGGTACTGGAAAGAAACTAATTTCAGAGTTTAGATGAGATTCTTGTAGAAAGCCATTGCCCTAACCATATTAATCTTGCTTCCATAGAAGAGAAAGACACAGTCATCTTGTGTCTACAGAACTGGACTAGGGGCTAAGGAGATGGCTCTGTGTACGTCAAGTGCTTACTGTACAAGCATGAAGACCTGAGCTCAGATTCCTAGCATGCATATAAAAACCCTGGCATTGTAGTGTATGCTTATAGTCCATCATTTGAGGGTCAAGGACAGGAAGATTTCCTGGTGCTCAGTAGCCAGTTGGTCTGTGTGCCAATCAGTGAGCACCAGACTTGGGAAGAGATCCTGCCTCAAAAAAAGGGTGGAAAGCAATAGAGAATGACCCTAACAATGACGTCCAGTGCTTGTGTGTGCACTCATGGAAACACACACCAAAAAATGAATAAAGTGTAATGGAGTGATGAATAAAACAAACAACACATTTTAAACTGTTCTGAGACTTTTGAGAGCACATCCCTACCCCACCTCTTATCTGATGTACAGCATGGACCACTGTACTGGGCCCCTTTCCCTAAGCCAGATGCCTACTTCTCTGCAGCACAGTCACTCCTCATGTAAGCCATCATGGTCTTTTGTGAAACATTAGACATTCAAAGCAGGACTCTCCTACCTTCTCCAGGGGCATTCTTCTTTTCTCCAAGTAGCCTTAGGGCTTCGATGCTTCTATGGTTGTCAGCCCTTGTCTGGAGACACCACAGTGGCAGGTGGCTGGAATGATCTAGTGGTATCCAGAATGAGAGATGTAGCCATCTGGAGGAGAAGGATTTGGCCATGAGAGTGGTTTGAAAAGGCTGATTGTCAAAGTTGTTCTTCAGATTAGTAAAATAAAAGAATAAAGAAAAAGCCTTCAAGACAGGCAGTGGTGGCACACATCTTTAATCCCAGCACTCAAGAGGCAGAGGCAGAGGCAGGCAGATCTCTGAGTTTGAGGCCAGCCTAGACTACAGAATAAGTTCCAGGATAGCCAGGGCTACATAGAGAAATCTTGTTTCATAAAAA
>NW_022196906.1:35346161-35354340 GCF_008632895.1 Mastomys coucha | reverse complement strand
AAAAAAAAAACAAGAAGGAAGGAAGAAAAAAGAAAGGAAGGTAGAAAAGAAGGAAAGAAGGGAAAGAAGGAAGGAAGAAAGGAAGGAAGATGGAGCGAGCTTTCAAATTCCTTGTCTTACATAAACCTTATAAGGTAATTCTGAGAAAGTTTCAATTCTACAGAGAAATAAAAAATAAATCTTGAAAATCTCCACATCACTCTTCTTAGACTAGTGTCTTTTCTTCTTTACTTCTCCCATTTCTGTTTTTATACCCAAATTAAACAATTTCCTCTCTAACTCCTCCTTGCTTCATTCAGAACCCTTATTGATTAACATTCCCAGAAAAGAAGCTGACAGAGTGTTTTCATCACTGAGATGGTAAGAGCCTTGAGAGGCATAAAAGAATGGTACTGGGTGATGTTGTTACTATATAGAGAAATATCTGCTTGGGGTGGAGAGTCGGTATCTCACCTACAATGGTCTCAGTCATTTCAAGGTAGGACAGAGAGGCATCTGTAGGCATCAGGAGATACTGAATCAGTCACAGTGCCAGACAGTCTCAGGCGGCCCTTTGACAGCTCCGGTGAAACCAGGTCAAAGGCATAAGACTGGCTCAGTAGACAGGGGAAATCAATAATGCTAAATAGCAATGTCTGAAACAGTCACAGCAAACAGAGAAAATGGCTCCACTTTCAGGGTTCCTGACAGAAATCCTAACATCTGCCCTCTTGACGTTAGCCCTGAGATGACTATCCATGAGCAAGAAAAAAGGATGACAAAGGGCAGGGATGGAACTGGCAGATGCCAGTGATGGTCATGTAGGAGAAATCCCAAACAGGACAGTGTCCACCAGGCCAAGAAGAAAACACTGTCAGGCGTGGGAGATGGCTTAGTGGATAAAGCTCTTACCATGCAAGTCTGAAGACCTGACTTCAGTCCCCCACAACCCTGTAAAGATGGGCACAGTGGCATGTGTCTGTAATCCTTCTGCCTCTGTGGGAAATGAGAGGCAGAAAATAGATTTCCCAAAACTCACAAGACAGACATCCCCGTATGCAAGATGAAAACAACAAGAGATCCTATCTCAGACAAGGACTTACACCACTTGACGTTGCCCTCTGACCTCCACATGTGTACTGAGACATGAAAATACCCATACTCAACCCACTAGCATGTATGCAGATTCCCCCTCTCTCTCTTTCTCAGAAATAGATAGACAGAGAGAGATGGGAATAGGAATAAAAAGAAGGAAAAAGGAAAATAAGGAAGAGGAGAAGGAGAACTAGAACACGGTAGGGCTTCAAAATCACTGGAAATAAACTATACCTTAGCCTCAAAGGAGATTTCTAAAAGTATCCAAGTGAAATTAACACTAGGAGAAACAGAAAGCTAATTTCATTTAAAACATAGTTACTATATATTTAGGACATAAGCCAGATGTACTTAAAAAGAAATTGAGGGTTAGAAAGTTGTCATCTTCCCAGTATCATAAGATGATAGATGATAACTCTAAGACTGAAGATCTGCCTCCACTACAAAGCTAGATAATGTTACTCCTCCAAAGCTCCTTTCTATAGTCCTTCAACCTTTCTCTGGAGATCACTGATGGACCCTGGCCTGTCTAGATTCATGGGAATAAGAACAAGTGTCTTCAAAGGCAATTGAGCATTCTAGGAATAGAGTGAAAGCATTAAAAACGGGTGGTAGAGAAATGCAAGCAGAGATTTAAGCTTAGTCGTATGATCTATGTTGCTTGGCTAAACCTGTTTAGAGAAAAGAGGGTTTAAATTAAAGCAATAAACCAGTAAATTGCAGTAGGACTCAACTTACCCTTCCTCCCCACCTCCCTTTCCTCCGTCACTTTCTCTAGAAATGCAAAATAATATAGAAGGCATAGAAGTGCTTGCCAATACGTAAACCCATGTGAGGACCCTGCTTTCTGGGCTCCTTCACCTTTCAAACAGGTAAAACAGCATGAACCTGCACAATTCTCTTGACCCATTTCACAAATATTTCCCCAGTGGTAACAACAGGAAAACATTATAAATGACCAATCTTGTTTTATTCGTGTATGAACATTAATCATGCACCTTATGAAAGAAGCTTAGATGTATGGAGCAAGCACACAACTGAATTGCTACTTGACTTCCTTTAGCTGACAGAGCTAGAATTAACGTGATTAGCTTTCCAAGAACTCCAGTCTGGTTATGCATGGATTCAAGGCCGAGCTCATGGGACTTTCAGACTCTAGTGTCTTATGCACTCTGTGTTGGTCATCTCCAATGACTCATGCCCTAACAGCACCTCTGGGTTGACACTGTAAATTTCAACAGATATTATCTAATACAGTGTAAGGTCTCAAGATTTAACTGGAAGACAGTGCTAAAATAAAAGTGTATTCTAAGAGTTAGCATTTTGCCCACACTCTTAAGCTAGTTGGTTTGGCTCTCTTTCATGCCTTTCAAGTTAAGTTAGAAGAGAGAAATGCCTTTCTGACTACAAGAAAATTTGAGTGGTGAATTACAGATTTCTGGAGGAGAGAGGGTTTAAGGATTTCCAGAATCCGTGAACGAATTTTATGCCAGAGAGTGATGGATAATTAGGAAGGAGTCTGAGATGAGACATTATGCATTTTTCCATCTTTGGGGAAAGCAGGTAAAGAAGACAGAAAAGAGCTACAAACCATCCAAGAAGAAATGGAATCTTGGATGTACTTCTAAATGTCATTTTACTATAGCAAACCTTCCTTCCTCTTTCCTTCTCCTTCCCTTTCCCTTCCCTTCCCTTACACTTCCTTTCCCTTCTCCTTCTGTCCCCCTTCCCTTCCCTTCCCTTCCTTTCCCTTCCCCTTCTTTTCCCTTCCTTTCCCTTTTCCTTCCTTTTCCCTTTCCCTTTCCCTTCTCCTTCCCTTTTCTTCTCTTCTCCTTCCCTTCCCCTTCCCTTCCCTTTCCCTTTTCCTTCCTTTTCCCTTTCCCTTTCCCTTCCCTTACACTTCCTTTCTCTTCTCCTTCTGTTCCCTTTCCCTTCCCTTCCCTTCTCCTTCCCTTCTCCTTCCCTTTCCCTTTCCCTTCTCCTTCCCTTTTCTTCTCTCCTCCTTCCCTTCCCCTTTCCTTCCCTTCCTTTCCCTTCCCTTTTCCTTCCTTTTCCCTTTCCCTTTCCCTGCTCCTTCCCTTTTCTTCTCTTCTCCTTCCCTTCCCCTTCCCTTCCCTTCTCCTTCCCTTTTCTTCTCTTCTCCTTCCCTTCTCCTTCTCTTCCCTTCCGGTCCCTTCCCTCTCTTTTCTTCCCTCCCCTTCCTTTCTCTTCCCTTTCTCCCTTCCTTCCTTCCTTTCTTCCTTCCTTCTTTCCTTCCTTCTTTCCTCCCTACCCCCTATCTCCACCTCTGCCTCTCTTTTTCTTTTTGTAATGCTAAGTTTCAAACTGAAGGCCTCACATATGCTAGACAAGTGTTCTACCACTGATCTGTATCCCCAGCCCATGGTAATTTAAATAAATATGATGCTATCACTCTGAAAATGCCATAATGGCCTGTGAAGTGACATTCACTACACTAAGCATCCCTCCTGGCACATCTCCACTCTCACTGAGATGTACTGCCTTCCTCAGTCCCTCTGATGGTGCTCTGTAAATGCTGTACTCAAGCTTCCATGGGATGAAGAAAGAATACACCAGTGACGAGTAACCAAGGAGAGAGTCTATGTAGGAAGGAAAGGAACATCAGTCCTTTACATTCTTATTTTCTGTGTCTTTAATTATCTGAAATAAGAGGCGATTTGTAGCTTGGCTGTTTATAACCTTGGATACTCTTGCATTCATGGCTGGGACAGTGACATTTCAAACAAAGAGTGCCCGAGAGCTGTTACACCAGATGATGATTTCTTTATTACTGCGTATTGTATTGTATACAAGATCTCCATATTGTATTCAGCAGAGCTGCTCACAATTGCCCAGGTCTCACAGATGCTCTCTGCTTTCATACTGCCCTACTTTCCCAGAATTTCTGCATCTCCAGGGCTATTACAGCCTCCCGCCTCTCTCGCCTATCCTATTATGCTATTATCTTGTACTGAGCACTGGTGTTTATATTTTCTACTTTAAGCCACAATATTATAGGCCCAGAGCTCAATCTCTTCCTTGGATTCTGTCTGCTCATTGTTTGTGTAGTTTACTGGGGAAAGGGGTGTGTGGAGGTCTGTGTGTGTACATAGTGTCAGAGGAGACACAGTGCAGA
Organism: Mastomys coucha; assembly: GCF_008632895.1. Lineage (NCBI taxonomy): Eukaryota > Metazoa > Chordata > Mammalia > Rodentia > Muridae > Mastomys > Mastomys coucha. The sequence continues at coordinate 35,350,130 of NW_022196906.1, read as the reverse complement.
GCCTTGCACTGAGGACCGAGCCTCCTCATGAGAAGCTGCAGGCAGAGCAGAAGGCAAATCAGTTCTGCTAAAATGGTAATACCCAACCTTTCTAGTCTCCTTAGAACCTGAGATGGGAAATCAGCAGTGAGGAGAAAGAGAGATTAATACTACGTTCTTTCACCTTTAAAAAATATTAATTGAAAGACTCCTCATTTTGGGAGAGGTGGCTTGGTCTGTAAATTACCTGCTTTGTTAAGTACAAGGGCCCAAGTTCTGATCTCTAGATCCAATACACATAGACACACACACACACAGAGAGAGAGAGAGAGAGAGAGAGAGAGAGAGTGAGAGAGAGAGAGAGAGAGAGAGAGAGAGAGAGAGAGAGAACAAAACAAAATAGACAAAATAGAGGAGACATAGTGACATGCATCTAGAGCCCACGTGACAAGGAGAGAAAATCAGGAGGTTCCTCAGAGCTCCCTAACCATACAGTTTATCCAAATTAGTGAGCTCTGTGGTTAGTGGGAGAAAATGTTTCAGAATATAGTGGGAAGCAAGAGAAGAAGACATCTGATACAGGTGTGCATGTGCATGTGCAACCTGCATATACACACACACACACATTCACACATATAAACACATATACACACGCACACACACCTATGTATACACATATACACATATATACACACATGCACATCCACACATATATACATACACACATACAAAGACATACACACACACAGTGTCTTTATAGTATGAAGCATTAGAAGCCACAACCCCTACAGAAGTGTCTGCTTGTACACAGACTGAATAGGTTGGAGGTCAAGGGTAGTTTAGATTTCGCTCCCAGCTTCAGTGCACTATGATTTGCAAGCCCTGTGTCAGATCACTGGATGCCTTCAACTCCCCCTTTCTCGTCTATGAAAATGAACTAATCCTCCTGTTTTATACAGGTTTAGGGAAGAGAAATAAACTGCACAAAAACTTGTGACATGATAGCTGATCCATATCCAAGGCACCCAACCTGTGCCCCATGTCCCTGCTTCTTCCTTCAGGACTTAACTTGGCCATCCACCTATCAGCCACACTGGTTCATTTAATTACACGGCAGATTCAGTGACCTGTCATTACAAGTACACTGAAGCTTCCCCAGGCCTGGATATTCATGCTTGTCTCAGCTCGGGCTCAGTAAATGTTAGTAGATTTAGGGGGGAAAGTGGAATTTGAAACCTTCACCACACTTAGTGAGTTCAAAGTAAGATCACTGCTGTTTTAATTAAAAAGCCTAAGCTACACTCATCCAATTACCATTAATAATAATCTGTGTTTGAGAGCACAAAACAATGGGGGTGGGGCATGAGGAGAAAGATTAACAAGAAAGAAGACAAACTCTGATAACCCATGCCAAACAGCAATGTCCTGCTGCCTATCCTAGAAAACACGAAAACAGATCAACTTTAACTTCTAACAGCAAAGAACTGAAGAAAGATGATGTGCTTTGGGGAATGATGGACCATCTCCTTTCACAGCTAAGCTGAGATGATTCTGAGTCCTCTGACCTGTTCAGATGTTCAATGCCACTGTCTCACACAAATGAGGAAACAGATGGAAGATCTGGCTTGTGTATCTTCTGGATTGGTGAGCTGGTCCTAATGAGCATCTTTGTTTCCTGAGTACCTATTACCTGTCCAGAGCCCAGTAGCAGCCTTGAAACTAATTCGAATCAGCTTAACCCTAGTGTGATCAAGTCTGAGCCACGCATGATAAAGTTTGAATCAGATGCCTGTTTAGAGAGATGCAACAAGCAAGCCGCCTTAAAAGGAAGGAAAAGGGCATTGGCCTCCAGTCTGAGGGGGCGGGGGGACAGTGTCTTGACCTCTTCTCAAAAGAAGTCTTATGTACAAACCCAGGTGCTGTTGAGGGGGGGCGAGCGGGGCAAAGGGAGATAAAAGGCTTTCTGGAGACCCTCTGACCCCAGCCCTCCCACGGGAAATGAGCAAGGAGGCTGCTGGCTGGCAGACAAGCAGGTGTACCCTTAAGAAGCCATGGAGATTAGCTGGGGCTTATCCAAACCTCTGCAGGAGGCAAATCTCTCCTGGCTCCCCCAGGAGACTCTGAGCCTCACTCTTCTGGCATCAAATAAACCAGATGCAGAATGGACGTCAACTTGGCCTTTTGTGAATCCAGAGACCCCTGAGCCAGCATCTGGACACCATCAGACTCACCAGGGCCCCATGAAGAGTGAACAGTTGGAGAGATGTCAAAGGAAAGGAAAAGAAGGAGCAAGAGAAAAGCTGAAAGCAGGATCCCAGACAGATGAAGCCTCATGAGTGTGTGTCTGGATCTCAGTCTCAGAAGCAATTGTTTGCTGCCCAAATTAGACCAAGTGCAGTGTTCTCAAAAATATGGCTTCCCTACCAAGAATGAGAGTCACCTGCTCTCCAGCAAGGATAAAACTCAACTCTCAAAGGACGAGGAGTCCTCTTTGAGTAGGTGGGGAGTCCTAAAAGAAAGAAGCAAATGAACAATTTCAACATTGAGACTACAGGAAAACAGGTCCCCATTCCACAGAGAACATGTCAATCTGGCGTCATGTTCAAGTCTACTGATATGCAGGAGAGTGTGTCGGCCCTAGACTCAGTGGAAAAACACCAGTTCTGCAATGTGTAATACCAGCTGTGTGACCTTGAACAAGTCACATAACCTCTCTGAGAATCAAGCACCCCATCCCAACAATGTCTCTTCCAAAGGACTGTCTGAGCATTGATAATTTATATAAGCATCTATGGCAGTATCTGTCACTTAGGAAGAAAGAAAGGGTTCTTCCCTCTTTCCTAAGAAATATAGAATATTTCTGTACCCCATTTTTAATAGGGTTATTTGGTTCTCTGGAATCTACCTTCTTGAGTTCTTTGTATACATTGGATATTAGCCCTCTATCAGATGTAGAATTGGTAAAGATCTTTTCCCATTTTGTTGGTTGCCATTTTGTCCTAATGACAGTGTCCTTTGCCTTACTGAAGCTTTGCAATTTTATGAGATCCCATTTGTCAAGCCTTGATCTTAGAGCATAAGCTATTGGTGTTCTGTTCAGGAGAATTTCCCCTGTGCCCATGTGCTCGAGGCTCTTCCCCACTTTCTTTTCTATTAGTTTCAGTGTATCTGGTTTTATGTGAAAGTCCTTGATTCACTTGGACTTGAGCTTTGTACAAGGAGATAAGAATGGATCAATTTGCATTCTTCTTCATGGTAACCTCCAGTTAAGCCAGCACCATTTGTTGAAAATGCTGTCTTTTTTCCACTGGATGGATTTAGCTCCTTTGTCAAAGATCAAGTGATGACAGGTATGTGGGTTCATTTCTGGATCTTCAGTTCTATTCCATTGATCTACCTGCCTGTCACTGTACCAATACCATGTAGTTTTTATCACAATTGCTCTTTAGTACAGCTTGAGGTCAGAGATGGTGATTCCACCAGAAGTACAGAGCTAAACAAAGAAGTCTCAACTGAGGAATTCTGAATGACTGAGAAGCACCTGAAGAAATGTTCAACATCCTTAGTCATCAAGGAAATGCAAATCAAAACAAACCTGAGATTCCACCTCACACCAGTCAGAAAGGCTAAGATCAAAAACTTGGGTGACAACAGATGCTGGTGAGGTTGTGGAGAAAGGGGAACACTATTTCATTGCTGGTGGGATTGCAAGCTGGTACAACCACTCTGGAAGTCATTTGGTGGTTACTCTGGAAATTGGACATAGTTCTACTAGAAAACCCAGCTATACCACTCCTGGGCATATACTCAGAAGATGCTCCAACATGAAATAAGGATACATGCTCCACTATGTTCATAGAAACCTTATTTATAATAGCCAGAAGCTGGAAAGAACCCAGATGTCCCTCAACAGAGGAATGGTGGTACAGAAAATGTGGTACATCTACATAATGGAGTACTACTCAGCTATTAAAAACAATGAATTTATGA
>NW_022196906.1:35309353-35346087 GCF_008632895.1 Mastomys coucha | reverse complement strand
AGAATATCATCCTGAATGAGGTAACCCAATCACAAAAGAACACACATAGTATGCACTCACTGATAAGTAGATATTAGCCCAGAAGTTTGGAATACCCAAGATACAATCCACAAACCACAAGAAACTCAAGAAGAAGGAAGATCAATGTGTGAATTCTTTGATCCTTCTTAGAAGGGGGAACAAATATCAGTGGAAGGAGTTGCAGAGACAAAGTATGGAGCAGAGACTGAAGGAAGGACAATCCAGAGACTGCTCCACCTGGGAATCCTTTGCATATACAATCACCAAACCCAGACACTATTGTGGATGCCAGCAAGTGCTGGCTGACAGGAGCCTGATATAGCTGTCTCCTGAGAGGCTCTGCCAGTGCCCAACTAATACAGACATGGAGGCTCACAGCCATCCATTGGACTGAGCACAGGGTTCCCAATGAAGGAGCTAGAGAAAGGACCCAATGAGCTTAAGAGGTTTGCAGCCACATAAGAAAAACAAGAATATGAACTAAACAGTACCCCCAGAGCTCCCAGGAACTAAATCACCAACTAAAGAGTACACATGGTGGGACTCATGGCTCCAGCTGCTTATGTAGCAGAGAATAAACGGGAGGAGAGGCTCTTTGTCCTGTGAAGGCTCTATGCCCAGTGTAGGGGAATGCCAGGGCCAGGAAGTAGAAGAGGGTGGGTTGATGGGCAGGGAGAGGGGGGAGGGAATAGGAGGTTTTCCAGAGGGGAAACCAGGAAAGGAGAGAACATTTGAAATGTAAATAAAGAAAATATCTAATAAAAAAGAAATATAGAATACATTGCATAAGAAATGTTTACCTGTTACATAAAAACAGATGTAAAATAGAGTATTAAATCCTGTCCTTTCCCTGATGACTTACTTGCTCATTATTGCTATGCACTTGGCACCATAAAAATGGCATAATTGCCACCTCAGAAGGCCACAGTGATTGCCATGGTGGAAGGAATCCATCCCACAGATAGCAGATCTATATGGGAGATGATAACTTTAGTTGCCTTTTAAATATGATTGAAAATCACCAAGGATACGTGGTGGACATAGGATTTGAGCATGAGCTAGTACCTGTGGTCTTAGCTAACACTGTAACTGTATTAGCCAAGCTTCCATCACCATGCCAAAATGCTTGACACAATCAACTTCTAAGGGTAAATATTTATTTTGGCTCATGAGTTTACAAGCATCAGTTCTGTTTTTTGGGTCTGTTGCTTCAAAGTGCATCATGGCAGAACCCTGTGACAGAAGATACTTACTCATATCATCCCTACCAAAGAGCACAGTCTCGATGTCTCCACCAAGGACATAGCTCCAGTGACCTAACTTGACCCTATCTCCTAAAGGCTCTATCTCCTCCCAATAGGACCACAGGCTGTCAGCACACAGGCCTTTGGAAGACACTCAAGACAGAAACTATAATGGGAGTGAGTTCTCTTGTTTTCAACTGTACTATGTCCATGTATAAGACAATTTGCTCTAGAGTGGCTGAAAGTTCAATGTCCCCAATTTAATAGTAACAGTAAGTACAACGGTAATTGTATTCTGCTTTCGACCTCCACCAGCCCTTACCGGGGGAGAAAAGATGTAATTCAGAATGCCAAGTCATAGACTTCTCTCCATGTTGCTCTCCATCCTTCCTGGGAGTAGGAAGGTTCCTTTGAGAAGCCAAATCGTGTTGACTCCTAGATTTGGTTCTTCCCAGGGCTGGTTGAATTTTCTTCTTAAACTTGACCTATCCCCAGCCTCTAAGTTTCTGTGATCTTGGAAGTGGAAGGAAGTACATATTCAAATCTTCCCCTCTCACTTTATACAGAAGGTGAAGAGAGATTCAAAGAAGTGAATAGCTTCCCCAAGGCAATGAGACTGATGTGGCGAACACTCCACTCAATACTTCCCTTCTCTAGTGATCAGGCAGGGTTTTAGGCAGTTGTGCATATGAAAGAAAGAGTCTTCCTTAACAGGCATTGTCATGACCACAGGCCCAAGTGCATGGGTCCTGTGATGGACTCTGAGCCAAGTGTAACAACAGCAGAGGGATCATCACAAATGCCCAAACAGCCTACTGAAGCATCTCTGAGAGAAGTAAATAAATGACATACAAAAGTTATCCTTTAAATTCAGAGAGTTCGTTGGGGTCCCCAACGGTGGTCAAAGTTCATGAAACTATTGTTATTATTGTGAAGATGGGAAATTATCATTTGACTTATCCTCATACTAGTTTGTAAAGGAGTCCTATTCTGTTATAATTTGCTGAGGGTATGTCTCAGTGCTAGGACTGTAAAGTTCATTTGCAGTCTCTAAGCTCAGAAAGTTCATTGTCTGGATCTGGGTTGGGAGAAGAAAACAGGGTGCCAAAGAATATATAGAAGACCTAAAACAATCAGACTTTTAGACAAGGGAAAACTTCTAGGTAATGCATTTGGAATAGTGTCTTACATATAACTCCAAAAGCTCAGACTGACTACCCAGGAAACATTAAATTAACTAGACTACTTGAAAACTTATATAACAGGATAAGCATAATAAAATGGGAAAGACAATTTGCTGGATGGAAAAATAGGTATTTTCAAACCATGTATCTCATAAGAGACCTGAAATACAGAAGGGATTGTCATGTTCATCTACAAACAAGCTAATTCCAAGACAGACATGGAACATGATAGTTCTCTAAAGATGACAAAAGACTGACACATGCCTGAAATGATATTTAACATAATGGAACACTAATGAAATGCAGATTGTCCATGTCTGCTGGTAGAAGCTTTGCAATCCCTAATACTTGGAAAGACCGAGGCAGGAGGATCACAAGTTGAAGGCCTGGCTGGGTTAGCTAGTGAGACCATCTCAAAAGAAAAGGCAAAATAGAGGGCTTGGGCTGGATCTCAGTAGTGGAGTGCTTCCTTAGTGTGTGTGTGAAGTCCTAAATTCAGTCACCAGTACTGAGAAGAGAAAGGGAAGAAGGGAGAGAGGCAGGGAGGGAGAGAGGGAAGGAAGCAAGGAAGGACTGAAGGAAAGAAAAGGTTAGAAGGAAAGAGATGAAATAAACAATGTGATCCTACTCTACCCCATTGGGGTATCTCCATTAAAAACAAAACAAAACAGCAAAAGTGTTGGTATGTAAGAAACATTGATAAGAATTACATAGAATTGGAATATTTAATGAGTGGGAAATGGTACAGCTACTATGTAGAACATGGGTGGAATTTCCACAAATTAAAAATACGAGAACTGTTTAATCCCTCAATACCATTTCTGATCATTTATCCAAAAGATCTGAAATTGGGAATTCATAACAGAGTTATTTTAAGTCAATGAAAGAAGAGAAAGAAACCACACATCCATGGGCAGATGAGTTGAGATTTGAGACATGGTATGTAAACAAAATAAAATATTGTTCAACCTTTAAAAAATGAAAATAAGTGTGCCATGTATTATGGCATCATAGATCTGAAAGAAATTATTCTGTGTAATAATAAACCAATCAACAGACAAGTGATCCACTTATATGAGGTATATAAGGCAGTTCAAACGCATAGGAATGGAGAGTTAAAGGGAGGATTTGAAGTCTGGGAAAAGAGAGAGAAGGAAGGATTTATTGTTTAATAGATATGAGTCAACTTTACAGATGGGAATGGCTTGATGGATGGCTAGTAATGACAGTAGCCCAATGACATGGATGACTTAACATGACTATACTTTCACTTCAAAATGGACAAGATGGTAACTTTTGCATTAATAAACACACAGATTAGAATTGTCATCGTCAGTAACCTCAACATAAGCCAACATAGGTCTGCAGTGACCAGCTGGTACTGTAAGGATTCATCCAAGAGACGCAGGAAAACCCTCTCAACAAAGAAATCTCAAGATTCAGTATGGATTTCAAGAGAACTCAGAAAATAAGGTGCTTCCTTCATCACCACAAGGACCTAAGCTCAAACCCTCCACACTCACCTAAGAGACAAGTACCATGACCGTGTTTGTAAGCCCAGCAGTGGTGGGGCAGGCAGAGACAAGTAGCTCACTCCCTGCATATCAAAGAACAAGGCAAAAAGTAATTGAGGAATACATCTGATGTGAACCTCTGGCCTCTTGTGAACCTCTGGCTTCCATGAATACACAAACACATAAAAAGACATACAACATACATACATACATACATACATACATAAATACATACGTACATACGTACATACGTACGTACATACATACACACACTATTGTGAAATTATGCCTTATTGCACACACAAAAAGGGAAGCCATGCTGAAGAATGCCAACCAAGTGCCTGTAAGTCTTCTCTGAACATCAAGGCTATTTCTAGAGCAGTGAGTTTCAACATATGGGTTGCAACCCCTTTGGCAAACCTCGTTCCCCAAAAATATTAACATTACGATTTATATCAGTAGCAAAATTACAGTTATGAAGTAGTAACAAAAATAATTTTGTGGTTGGGGGTCACCACAACATGAGGAACTGTATTAAAGGGTCTCATTATTAGGAAGGTTGAGAACCACTGGTCAAGAGCTTGCAAAACCAAGAATGTTAAATTCTATCACTTAAAGAAGTCATTTTAAATGCCTTTTCATATAGAATAAACACGTTAGGACAGATGAGCATACTATCCATCATTGACTTTTGCCTCTGGTTGCAGAAAGGGTTCTTGTCTCCTAGAAGAGCCATGGCGAACAAGGTCAACTGAAGTTGTTTGGTTTTGAAAACAAACGTTAACTTGTTGGAAATGCACTCACCAATCAATCTCTTTGCACTTAGGAGCTCCTGGTGGTCTCAGTTGTTCAGCAATAGTGAAACTGTTCTGAAACATCATAGCCTCGGAAAGATGAGGTCAGTCCACTTCAGGATTCACTAAGAATGAACAGAGAAAGCTGAGTTGCCTGGAGGAGGGGTACAATGACTACCCCAAGGTCCCAACATTCACCTATGCCATCTCACACATCGGTGCCCTTAACAAGCTGGGTTTTGTCCCCAGTATTTAACAAACTCACTTGAATATCTTCTTTATGCTGAGCACTGTGCCAGACATCCCTGAGCTCTGCATCCTAGAGTATGAGAAGCCACTCACAAAAAACTTTCAAGACCACAATATGTGTAATTTCCGGTTGGTGTGACTGCATTTTTGGAAGCACACTTTTCTCCCTGAACACTACTGTCAAATGACTCAGTGAAAACCCACAGAAATGAGAAGTAAATCAAGTATCCTACCCGCTACTGTATCACCTCACTTGCTGTTCCAATGCCTCCTCTCCAGACTTGGGTGTGGCCCAAAGCTGAGGCTGAGATCACACAAGCTCTCACTTCTGTTCATGCTGTGAGCCTCCCTAAGGAGCATTCCCTATCCCCTGGCTTCAGAGAACACAAACCTTCCTTTGACCAGGAAGGCAGGCAGCCAGTGTGTGTAAACAGCAAGCTATCAACACCAGCATCCACACTGCAAGGTTGACTGTATTGTCTTCACGAATTAAAAATGACATATCGCAAAGATTACACGGCTCTGGTAGACCTCATGGCCTGCCTGACATGCTGGTTCAGTCTAAATCATAGACTGATTCAGACACCCAAACAAATTAACACATGTTTCCTGATGATACAAAATTGCATCTGTGTGTGTGTGTGTGTGTGTGTGTGTGCTCAAACCACTATACAACCACATCATCAATTAAATATTTATCAGACTTCCATTGACCTATGAAAGTCATCATCCACCAGCCCTCAGAGCATCATGGCTGGCTGGTTTTAAAAGCTAGCTTGCAGCCTTGGTCAGTGGAACACATTAGACCTTTTTCTGTGAAAAGCTCTTTCTATCTTTTGAACCGGATCCACACCCTGGGCTGAATGAAGCTTTTAGAACCAGTGAGAACCAGATGGCCCTCCGAGATCATTTTTGAATGTTTGGATCTGAGTCATTTGTATGCAGAAGGTTTCACAAAATAGCAATCTGGGTGGCAGGCTCCAGGCTGGGTCCAGCTTTCCAGACAGCCCATCTTTGCCTACAATTGAGAAGACAATATTGTAAGGTTCCATAAAAATATTGCAACATTTATCTATATGTGTAGCATCAAATAAATGAAGTGTCCTTGTCAGGCTGTTATTTCTATGGGAGTTCTCACAACTCCCCCTTCTTTCCCCTCTCCCCAACCCCATTTCTTTTGCTTGTTTCCATTTCACCTATAGGGTTTTGTTTTGCTTTGCTTTTTAAATCACAGGCACAGGCACGGAGCCAGCATTGTGAACCAGCCAGCGGAGGGTACTACATTACTGGTGCAATAATCCAAGCCACAACAAACTCTGAGCTGAGAACATTTGGATGAATTAAAATGGGCTCCACTCGAATTGTGCTCTGGGAGTTCCTCGTTTGCAAAGGAAAGGCTGTGGGATAGAAGATATGAAAAGGAGCAGGTCCACTGGGGCCTGCTCATCCAAGAGGAAAGGCAAGGTCTTAGTCTGATAGCAGGAGGCCAAAGGTGGAACAAAAGGGAAAAGTGGTCCAAACTAAGAGATACATTTATAGCCATTTACTTTAGAGTAAAACAACTAACTTATAATCACACCAATATAAGCATAGGGATATGATTGCAATCTTATGTCCAGTCACTCCAAGCTGGGAGGAATAAAAATGCCCTGTAATCCATGAATGGAAGCCCAAGAGTGGTGTTTTTACACAACGGAACACTATCGAGCTATGAAAGGGAATAAGTTCTAGCTGGATGTGGATGTGGTAACTTATGAAGATGCTGAGACAGGGGATTAACACTATCTAGTTCAACACTGATGCGGATGACATAGTAAGGATCTGTTCTAATAAGAATGAAAAGAGTTACTGACACAGCAATATGGACAAGTCTAAAGGACATTGTATTGAGTAGAAGATGCCATCCACTCAATCCCCGACAAGTGCTACCTTCTTCTAATTCCACTAATACACTATTCTCAGCAAACTTGAGGATCTAAAAACAGGACATGGCAGAGGAATGTGAGTACAAAGCAATGATATGGGAAAACATTTAGGATGGCAAAGTGTTCTGCTCTGAGTAATGATTCCAAACAGGAATTAAAATCATGGAACCACACATCTAAGAAAATGAATTTCTTTATATGCTAATTTTAGAAGTTAAAATGTTTAAAGAAAAAATAATATGTGTTTTAAATGACTGCTATAGATATATACATACATACATACACATATAACCTGATACAACCTGTGAGCAGTATAGGATAAGCAGATACATGAGAAGTCTGGAGAGTGGGGGAAGGGAGCTGTTAACTCAGTGGTTGACTGCTTATCTGCCTGGCACATGCAAAAACCTGCTTTGCACTCCCAGTGTTGAAAGGGCAGATAGGATGCCGTGGATAAAATGCAACTGTGGTCATCTCCAAGAATATGCAAACAAACCCAACATGGAAGGCCAAAGTGAAACTGAACCAAATAGAACAGGTTAGCAAGAACCTGTTGAGATGAGACTCCCCATGGCGGACTGGTGTACATGCATAGTAAGGCTTCACTGACTCCAGCAGCTCAGGCTGAAGGAACCGGATGAGACATCTGGCTCCATGTGGTGGTGACATAGCCATTCATTCCTAACAATCATTACTGTGCCATACCAGGGTCTTCCCAGCTTTAGAACCAACATCCATGAGAGCATGAGATAGCCCCCAAGGATTTCTCTCCCCTTACTCACTGGTAAGAAAGGCTCACTAGCTTTGGGCAGGAACTCAGGTGAAAGAGGGCAAGTAGCCAGAGAAAAGCAGACTAATCCTTGTGAGAAGAGTTTACACCTCATCTCCAGACCCTTGTTATGTCTCACAGCTCATCTGTTTATCTAGCTTGGGATACCATTTCTTCTTATCCAACAGTTACCAGCCTGTGGCTTGCAATCCCCACAGGGCTCACATATCAGATATCTTATATAACATTTACACTATGATTCATAACAGTAGCAAAATCACAGTTATGAAGTAGCAATGAAATAATTTTATGGTTGGGGTCAGCACACCATGAGGCACTGTATTAAAGGGTCGCAGTGTTAGGTTGAGAACCACTGCTCTTATCTGTCCTAAGAGGACAAGACCATATCTCCCATCTATAAGGAGTAAAAGAGGTTATTCTCCCCATCCCCACCCCATTGGCATCCACATTAAATTCACCATGTCCCTTAGCCTTGTTAGTACTTTTGTACTAACAAGTTACCCTTTTAGTACTTGTTGGGATTGTTTCGGGATGAATTGCTTTATCAATTCTTGCATTGGCTTCCTCCCTCAGCCATCTCTTAGTCACTAAAAAAAAGTTCCAGGAATTTTTGCCTATTAAACTCCTCCAATGCCTATTTGTGGTTTGTAGTTCCATCTAATTCTAGGGAGCTCAGAGGCAGGAGGACTGATTTATATTCATGTATGTGGATTTCTCAGATGCCATGATGCATTGTAACAGTTGTGGTTGAGAAGCTGAGATCCAGCTATGCTTCTAACTAAATGCAAGACTTTCAGTCTCTTCCTCTTCCTCTTTATGTCCTCTACAGTGTGAGCTGGTTAGGTCAGAGGACCTTCAGAGGGGCTTTTGAATCTGACATTACTCTCCTGTGTTCAATTCTAAGCATTAGAGGGGAATCACTAAGTTGATGCACACCAGAACTGATCATTTCAGTTTAACTCAAGATTTCTGAGAGTCTACTCCTTTGGAGATACATAAGAGCCAGAACATATCTAAAATAATCAAGAAAAAAAACAACCTTAAAATTCATATGGTAGCACAAATGGCACCCTGATAACCCAAGCAACACATGAATGAAAACATCCATGCGACAACTCCACATTCAATCAATAAGCACAGTGAAGACTAATAATAAACAGTTAATAACAGTTATTATATATAGGTATAAATATAACAAATAATTAATTTAAAAGTTAAAATATTTTAAAATCAAGTTAAATTGGAGAAAGAGAAGATCCTACCTTTAAGGACACTTTATCTTAACCAATCAGAAGAAGACTCTGAGTATAGGATTTATGTAATATTTTAGTATACTAGCTGGAACCACTTAAGACTTTTACTTAACTTCTCAGAATCCATTTTGTCTACAAATTGGGGTAATAATGACTCTGGCTGTAAGGGGTAAATGGCAGGGTACTTAGTTTTATTATTCAGTCACTTGTATCATTGTCCTGCCCTATTGAAGTGTTCGATCCTTTTTGCCACTTATCTCCATTTTACCTCCCTCATCTTGAGGGACTGAGGTAATATGCCCCTAGTGCTGTGAGAAGCAAAACTAGTTCTTCCTTCCAGGAACACTTCTCTGTTTCCACCAGCACAATTGTCCATTATCTCTGGGTTTCTGCTGCCATTGCTGAACACTTACCTGTACTGCTTCACAACTGACTTGGACATCTATGCTTTTGGGTGCTTCAAAACTCCAGTTTTCTAGAGTACAGCCAATCTACCATCCAAGACCACTTATCCAGTAGAGCCCAGGATTTTATGCCGATGCCCTGACTCTCTTCTTGGATTCATCTTGGTCACATCAACTGAATGTTTAAGTATTTCTAATGTTTCCTCTCCACAACAGCATCCTCCAACCCATCCTGCTTGCTGATTCTTGCCCATCTCTCAGATCCAGCTTTCCTTACCACCACCATCACTCAAGCATACATAACTTAAGCATCCCTGATGACATGGTTGTAACATCAGACTTGGAATAATGACATATTAGCAACCTTTTCCAAAATATCCCTGCTTACTTCCTCACCACCTCCTATCATATCAGGTGTTTGGGTGGAGAAGACAAAAGCCAGAGGATGAAAACAGCTTTGGATATTTTGTACACAGTTCTCATTTTGTTATGAGAAGTTGCCCACCCTTAACAATTACTGCTTCTTAATCTTTTTCTTCTACAGCCTGCTCTCCTACCCAGGTCACTTTCCAAAGCCTCCATTCCTTCCATTTACCACCAAACTGAAAGAGGTCCCCTTCCCTTAAGCACACCACACACTTTCACAAGCCCATGCTTCACATCTTGTCTTTATGTCCTCTCAGAATCCCTTCCTGTTTATGTCTCCCTTTCTCCTTGCCTGGGAAAGGTCTACATAACCTTCAATACTTATAGCCAACGCTACCTCCCTTGAAGACTTACTAACTCCTAGTCCCTTCCAGATGAATCTGTCTCTGCCTTCTCTTAAGTCTCCACACCACTCTGCTCACCAGGTTCTACTTCTGTTTAGCACTAATACCAAATGGCATGGTTCTACTTGCTGGACTCTCAAAAGTATAAAGATTTAGCCTTCAGACTCCTAGGTAAGATTTCATGTTTTTATTATGGTCTACTGTCTATGCCAACCCCATATGTGGTATGTTTAAGGTCCTGCATGCCTTCTAAACTAGGCCACAATATCTTCAAATACAGACAGTGTCTTTTACTCCTTTGAGTCCCAAGCATGAGCATAGTGTTAGTAAATACAAGATTCAGATTAGATTGTCCCCTCCAGACATCTTCCTAGTCCTGTGAAGTGTCTACAGGCTGCTACTGTGACAACTGGACTGAATTCATTGTCATCTCTTTACAGATTATAGACTTCATGAGCATGATATATATACATTATATATTATATATATTATATAATATAGTTTATATTTTTATTGCATTATATTTACTTGTTATGGTAGATAATATATTATATGTAGTAATGGATATCATATTCTATATACAAGATGTATATATATTGCATTTTTTATTATTCTCATATATTTTCGGCATTATCTTCTCTATATCTGCACTAAGAACAAGTATTCAACAAACAAATACCAATTAACAATTTTTTATTGGCTGAATAAGCCTATGTCTGCCTAGGAAAGGATAAAGTCTCTTGTAGATGTGTTGTCTGTAAAGGAAGGAATTTCTCTCAGTGGCTATTTCCCTGTGCTTTTGGCTGTCTCCTGTACATCCTGGGATTTCAGCAAGTTCAGTCAAGTCATGAGGAGAGGTGGAGCCATTGTTTTTGCAGTTCTCAGGTCATGGACCTGGAACAGCTGGTTTTTTAAGTAGTTACCTAGATACAGTCACCAAATTGACATACATCATAGTTACTTTGTCTAGTAATTTTTTTTAAGCATTAAAAGGACATAGAATATCTTTTTTAATCATATTTTTTAAGTATCTAAAAGGACATAGAATAAAATTGAGAAAAAGTCAAAGCACTGCTTTGACAAGTATAAAGTGAAGGGGTGCACCACCATCCCATGCACTCATAGTTACAATCCGTTAGCAAACACAAGACTGGCAGGAGGCCCTCGGTCCTGTGGAGCTTCGTGCCCCAGTGTAGGGGGATGCTAGAGCAGTTAGGCAGGAGTGGGTGGGTGGGTGAATGGGTGAAGGAGCACCCTCACAGAGGCAAAGGAGAGGGAAGATGGGATGCAGGGTTTGCAGAGGGGAGACCAGGAAGGGGGACAACATATGAAATGTAAATAAATAAAATAACCAATAAAAAGAAAAGAAAACACTGGACTGCTTTATCCATCATAAAGTGTACACTACCTTTCCATGCATTGATAGTTACAATCTGTTAGAAAATACAGGATTGTTTTATCCATTGTCCAAATACTTATCTTTACTTGCATATGTCTCTTCTTCACCTTCTCCCCTTCCCTAAACCATCCTCCACCCACCAAACCACATGCCAGTTACAGACCCCATTTGCTCAAGAGAATATCCATTTGCTCAAGCCCCCTTCCCCTGGTAAGTCATTTCTCTTTCCTCACACTAGCCTCAACCTTCCACCATCTGCCAGGGGAAGCTTAGCTCTCTTTAATAGGTTTACTACGGAGATAAATTTATGCAAATAAACTCAATATCCCATGAATACTAAAATAAAAGTTATCAATATACTTTGTGGTGTTTTATTTTGAACGATATTAATTACCTGTGATGTTTTTGGAAAAAGCTCTTTTTATACATTGTTTGAATGAGTTAGCATAAGCTTCCTTACATGGCTTTGTTCATCATACCACCATCCTTGATGTCACCATCCAAAACAGTAAGTTAGCTGATGAGCAGCCAGAGAAGTAAGTTTTCTAGATGTTAGGAAATTGCATCAGCTTGAATTAAACAAAAAGAGTAAGTTCAACAGTGACAGAGCTATAAGCTAGGAGGTGGGGGAGAAAGTCTGGTTGCCATCATAGTGCATGATAACAGAGACATGGACAAACCAGGAAGATTTCCCAAGATCCTGTAGTACAAAAATACTTGGGAGTCAGAAAATAATGATGCTATGCTTTTTATTTAAGGTAAAAGTCATGGGACATAGGCTACTTTCACCTCACAATTGTGGTTTTATGTAACGGTCCCAAGAGTATTGATTGTACTACAGTTCTGTACTCAAGCCACTTTTTTTTTGTTACTGACTTTGCTTGTGTGATTAGCTACAGTACAGTAATTTTAAGACTCTTGAAAGAAAAAAATTAAATTAAAAATGTAAGACAGTAGTCCATATCTGCTTTGTTGTTGGGGGGAGGGGTCATTTGTCTTTCTAAGACAAGGTTTTATTCTTAGCCCAATCTGGCCTTGTATTCACTCACAACAATCTTTCTTCCTCAGTCTCCCAAGTGCTGATACTACAAGAGCAAAATACTCTGTCCTGATCATATTGTTCTTATAAAAGCTGATACTAAGTGGAAAGATTGATAGAGTTTTGAGGGATTGCAATAGTTGATCTTCATAACAGAAGGCCACTATTAGAAAAGTAGAAAAATCCAAAATTACTCACAAGGAAAGGATAGGATCTGTCCCAGGACAGCAGTACTAAAGAGAAAACATTTTAAGAAGTCGTACTGTTTCCTGTGTGGCTCACCCTGATATCCCTCTGTCCTGCTTTATCAGTTTCTCATGAGAGAAAAAGAAGTCTTAAGAACCAGTTATTGTGTGTTAAGTGCATAGAGGTTGACTATGTGCCAGATAACTAGGAATGCACATCGATTTTTTTCACATCTTAATTTAAGTATTTCACTTAATTGATGCACAAAATTGTATATTTTCATAGGATCTCATGTGCTATGCTAATATATAATATATTGTAAGTGTGTGGTGAAGGGTATAAATATCTCCTTAGGTGTTTATTTTTCCTTTTCAGTGAAAGTTCTCAATGTCTTCCTTCTAGTTGTTCTGAGGACTTCAGCTCATTCTGTGGCCTGTCATTTCCCTACCCTGCAGCAGAATACTAAAGCTAGAACTTATTTCTCCTTTCTAAGCTCACCTCAGCTGAGCATGCATATCTTAAGAGCAATTTGGGTCTTTGATTACTGTAACCAGACTACAGAAACAAATGGACTTTGAGAAACAATGCACACTGAGCCAAGAAGCTCCTGGGAGGCATGGACTTCATATCAAGTCATGACTCAGCACAATACAGTTTATTAGCATGTGTGTATGTATACACGTTCCTGTGTGTCCATGCGGTAGGAATGTGTGTGTACATATCTCTGTGTGGAGGCTTCAGAATGGCTTCAGGAATCTTCCTTAATCACTGAGGGGCAGGTAAGGGCATGGAGCAGCTTAACAACACGAGTCTGCCTGGTTAGGTATACACAACACACCCTTCCTCTAACAATGTAGTTGACAATCTAGGACCCTCACCTGTATGTACTATGAATACACACCCCTCTTCTAACAATTTGCCCCACAGCCTAGAGCCTCTACTTGCATTAACCTGCAGATATGTTCCCCTAAAATGGTGAAATAAGTTTCTACTTCCCTTAACAACCATCAGGAATGGACATTTTCTATTCAGACATTCCCAGTTGTATCTCAGATTAGGAGCAATGAGTTCAAACCAACCTGGTTTGAACTATTTTGGAGTAGATGTAATAAGGCAAATTCTACCCTCTGACAACTTTTTTAAGAGAATTCCCCATTTGTCACCTTATGCCTATGCATAATTGAGCATGCATCTGATTAAAGTCAGATGCATTGTGAGAAGGGGCATACGCAATAAGCAAAAAATGTATATAATCCAAACCTGTCTATCAAAACAGATAATCACTCACACTATGTCCCTGAACAACAAACATCTGTGTCCTTTGCACTCCATAAAAAGAAGCCCCAACAACAGCAGAGCCATGCTGAAGCCTACACACACACAGATATGCACACATGCACTCCTACCCCCATAGACACACAGGAACATGTATACACACATGCTAATAAAATGTATTGTGTTGAGTCATGAATTGGACATTCTCTCCCTATCAGGTAGACTTTTGTCAGTCTCAACAGAGTATTCCGACCTATATGATCACTTTGCTTTGGAATTAAGTTCCCTTGCTACTTTGCAATCTGTGTGTGTCTTTACTACAATTCTTTGAGTAAGAGACCAGCAACCTTGTAACACCAGTTGCAGACACTGACCACTGCTAACAACTCTCCATCATTTTTCTTTTGAGCCACAATGTCTCACTGAACACTCGGATTTAGCTAGACTAGCTGGGCCACAAGCCCAAATGTGTTCTTGTCTCTTACTTCCAAGTGCTGGGATTCCAGGTGTGTACCACTGTGTCCAGAATATTACATAAGGTCCCACCTACCCAGCCCATCACCACGTGTGACTTCATTGTGGGTAAGCCAAAACTCCACTGAACACCTAATTTCCCTTTGTATATACCAGGGAAAAAAGAGTGTAAAGATGGATTAGGTTATCATTGCCAAATGACTTTGTACAGTAATAATGGATTTCCTTCAACAAACTAAATAGAATACACTGATATGTAATTTCTTAGCTTAGGCTTAAACAACCTGGCTTCCGTGGCTAGTGATGCTGGTGTTCTGTTGGGTACCATTTCAGTCTTTTCTTGTCAGAGGCTGAGGTAAACGGGACTAGAGGCTCCCAAGGTCAGAGTGGGAAAGATCCTGCGATGTTGCTAACACTGTGAAGCATTGAGTGTTCATTTGAGAATGAACCATCTTATCACCATCCTACAAACTTCTTTTCAACACTTCTGGGGTGGCTAATTTCCATACCATCTCATTTCTAAATCTGCACTCAGAGAAGTAGCTAGAGGAAGAATCTACCCTCCCCCACCCCTGCAAATCTTCACTGATTCTCTTATATACAAGTACATACAAAGGCTGGTGAGATGGCTCAATGGGTAAGAGCTCCTGCCACCAAGCCTGATCCCAGGAATCAACACAATGGATGGAGAAAGCCAGCTCCTGTGATTTGTACTCTGATCCTTAAATGTGTGCTGTAGCATGCATATTCTCCACCCCCCCAAATAAGTTAATAAAGTATCTATTGTAAATATTTTATACTGGATGAATGTGTAAACATCATATATGTGCATGTATTCCATGTATTGTCACACTTTGTCTCTTACATGCTAGAGAACTTTATAATCTACTTAACAAGCCAACTGTCAAGATAGTATAATTATATTCAAAGAACCCTCAAAGGTCTACAGGTTGCCTAGGCAGTCTGTATACAGGGATTCTTGTGTACCACTAGACTTCATCCTGAAACAATTGGGAATGAAAAACCAACAGGTGCCAAAGCACCATCTCTAGATACCATCCTTATTTTGCACATTTGTTTATCTTTAAACTCAACTCCTTGAACACAGATCGTCACCTCTAAGTGCCACCCCTCTGCTGAGTTGACAAATCACTAGGATTTTTCTATTTATATCCCCACAAGTTATAGAGACAGTGAGGCCCTATGGTTGGCCCTGACAGCAATTCTTCTTTGAGCAAATGCCTTGTACTTCTCTGACAACTAAGATCTCTACATCACAAGTGAAATTATGTGAACTTGGATCTGTAAAGGCTTCCTATCCCCTGATAGTAGAAGTCCTGCTATATGTTCAAAGGGATAGGCCACTGTATAAGTCGGGGTTCTCTAGAGTCACAGAACTTATAGGTAGTCTCTACATAGTAAGGGAATTTATTGATGACTTACAGTCTGTAGTCCAACTCCCAACAATGGTCAGCAGCAGCTGTGAATGGAAAGAAATCCAAGGATCTAGCAGTTGCTCAGTCCCACAGGCAAGCAGGCAAAGAAGAGAGAGGGCAAATCTTCCTTTTTCCAATGTCCTTATGCAGGTCTCCAGCAAAATGTGTGGCCCAGATTAAAGGTGTGTGCCACCATGCCTTTAATCTCAGATGACCTTGAACTCAGAGACCTCTCTGTCTTAATCTTCTGGGATTCATAGCCATTATGCCTCAAGATCTCCATGCCAAGATCCAAGTCAGAAACTTGTATCTCCCAGCCTCCAGATTAGAAACACTAGTGAGCCTTCTAATTCTGGACTGTAATTCATTCTAGATATAGTCAAGTTGACAACCAGGAATAGACATTAAGCCACATATATCTCCCCTACTGGAGGAAGAAAAAAATAGATCTTACCAGTATAATATGAGATAAAAGATGCTGTTGCCTCAGAACTGGACAATCTCAACAAAAGAAACATAGTTTTGAAAAGAGAAAATGTTTTCAATTAGTCATGGAAACTAGTTTTTAAGTCATGGCTATGCTCTGCCATTTTAGTAGGTTCTTTATGCCAGTATCAGGGCATTATGGGTAAGGTTTAATGAAGAACCACATTCTGTGTTCTGTGTGGAAATGACTGTGATCTACTGTTTGATCCTGGATAAGATATAGCCCCACAAGATCAGAAAGCACTATTTCATCTTTTCTTTAAAAAAAAAAAAATGTTCGTAAGCTCCATATGCGGCTCAGTGGTTAATAGTACTGGCTACTCTTGCAGAGAACCTGTTTGGTTTCCAGCACCCACATCTGGTGGCTTACAACCATTCACATGTAACTCCAGTTTGAGAGGTTCTAACTCTGGCCTCTGTGGACACATGCACTCATATGCAGACACACACACACACACACACACACACACACACACACTTACTTTAAGGTTACAATAAATAAATAAAAAAATTACAGCTATTTATAATTTTAGGTTCCAAGAGACAAAAAACATGAGTTAATGTTTTGACCAAATGAAATGATGTTTCAATACATAAAAATATAGGAACTAGAACAAACAAACAGTTAAGAAATGCCCCTGGGCTGGAGAGATGGGTGACTAGTTAAAGTGCTTGCTGAGAACCTCTGTGGACCAGAGTTTGGATCTGCAGAACCAACTTAAGCATGCCAGGTGGAGTGACAGAGATGGGGGAAAGCTGTCTAGTGACACTAGTGACATCTGTCCACTGTAGGTTTCCCTAAGAGACCTGCATCCATGACCGAGGTAAAGAGGGACAGAGAATGAATCCTGATATTCACCTGCATGCACATGCATATGCACACACATATTACATGTCCCTAACATGCATTTGAACATGCATACATGTGCATAAAACACACAGAGAGAAATGAAAAAGAACTGTCCAAGTGAGACGTCTACATGTTTTAAGTTTGGTGTCGGCCAGAGGTGGCAGCATGCACTTGCCATCCCAGCATTTGAGAGGCTGGCCAAAGAGCTTTGAAGAAGCCAGAGAGACTGACTTATGATCTCCCCATTCCCAAAACTCATTTAATTTTGACTTTGAATCAGTCCCAAATGACTGCTCAATAATTTCTATGTATGTGTATGTATATACACACTGTATATATATACATATATATACACATATATATACAAATATATGTATACATATATACATATATATGATATATATATATATATATATATATATATTGCTATGGATGTAGCTCAATGGTTGTTTGCTAGCATGTTCAAGGCCCTGGGTTTTATCTCTAGCAATAGCAATATTTTGTTTTAAAGCCAAGTAAACTTTTTTTTTTTAATATCTGTAACTACCATATCACAGATAAATTGCCCTTGCTCACAAAGCCTGGTCTAAAGCTGCTGCAAGGATTGCACAGGCTGCAGACACACACTGGGAATTACACAGTGGCCTATCAGGGTGGTGACAATTAAACTCAGCCTTTCATTCACACTGTAACCTGTCCTGCATTTCTTCACGAAGTTTCGGGTTTTTTTTTTTATATATATAGACATTTCAAACTGTCTCTTTACAAAAGAGAAGCAGGGTGGCTCAGTCCAAGATCCCTTAATGCCAGCACTGAGAGGAAAAAGAGAAAGGATGCCCGTGCCGTCCTCCAGACCAGATGTTCACATACAGAAGATCTCGGGCTTGAGACCTAGATGGTTTCCTAGGGAGCCCAAAACATTTTTACACATGGACTGTTATCATTACTTGGAAAAGGAAGAAATGAGTTTGTATTAACCAGCGACCATCCACCCACATCATGTAGTATTAATTAAATGGCTTCTGAATAAAGTGTAGTCTCTGCATGTAGATATAGCCGCCTTTAACTTAAAATCATTTTAGAACAGAAAGGCTGAATATTTAGCAAATTCTGAAAATAGTAAAGAGTCTTAGACTCCAACCAGAGTAGGGAAAAAATAGCCAGAAGGGAGAGAAACATATATTTTATATATATATTATATTTTTTTTACTTAGATGGAACCTTGGAAGTAAATTTTAGTTAGCCACTTGGAGCCAAGTGATTTTTTTTTTCTAAGCTAAAACTTAAGTTTGTAAAATACATGAAAGCTCTTGGTAGCTAAATTATTTGCGTACAAAGTTAGCATTTAATCCATCCTGTGAGTCACTGTATATGGAATCATTGTGAGTTGGTTTTATTTGTAGAGGTAAAAGCTGTATAAAGTCAAAGAGGCAGGCTGAAACGCCCGACACTCTCATGCTCTGTCAAATACACCTTTGAAGTAACTTCTTAGGAACTTCATTCAGGGGAGTGGCTCTGTAACCTTTGATAACTTTGGGAGCTATCTGGAGTTGACTGGTTCACGGAAGATAATCCCTCAGGCATAGAGACCACCCAGAACAGCAGCTAAGGTGAAGGCGCCAAACAATAGAACATCAAGACAGATACCTACACAAACAATGGTCATTTTGTGTGTGCGCTACACAGCTCATTAAGTTACCACAGAAATTACACATGCAAAGTTAGATGATCCAAAAGGACAAACACAGACAGACTCGGACTCAACTGATTTCAGAACAGAACATACAGTAGTTCTGGCCTTCCCTAAAATTCATACATAGGTTTGCACAGAACCAATAAATAAGTAAGCAGAAGCTGACAGATAAGGAGGCCCTTTCTCACGACTTTAAAGACTAAAAAGAAAACACACAACAGAGATTGTGACAGAAGGAACAGCCTTGGGCAGGGAGGCTGAGGCAGTCTCCACAGCATCCCCTCCATCTCCCACCAGAATCCTCCAGTCTCACAGTCTCACTCCGTTGTCTAATTCCGTGGACTGCACTGCTGAGCTGTTTATTAAAACAGCGTACAATGAAAACATTCCATTCCTCTATTCTATGAACCCCTGTAATTTTCTCCCTCCTCCTGGACAGAGGCCACTAGGACAGGAAAGCCTCAGGAAAAAAAAATTAAAAGGAAAAGCAGTGAAAGCAAAGAAGACAATAGACAAACCCTGGCTCTGACAATGCCGTCCCTCAGCCCCCTTTCCAGGCCTGCTGTGACACTGGCATTCAAGAGCAAGGGTGGCTGCCATCTGATGCATGGACAATGAACTGAGAAACACAAGGCAGAGAGGGGAAGGAAACCAGATGAATTCCGAGCTAAGATGCAGGGCTCTCACCTTGTCCACGTTATTATCATTATTATTATTATTTTGCGGATAGTCTGGATGGAAGCGTCCCGCAGAGAAGGAAAAAAAAAGGGTGTCTTGAATTGTTGGATGGCTCTGAAGCTTTCTGCATTTGCGGATGCATTTTAGAACTACTTGCAGAGTGATTCTCTCTCTCTCTCTCTCTCTCTCTCTCTCTCTCTCTCTCTCTCCTGTTTTATGCCCCATAACCTCCACCACACTTCCGTTGGTACAAAGACCACCTGCCCGTGTGAGTCTGTGTGTTCCTTAGTATTTGCATCAACACACACATCTGCATGTGTTTCTGACCTGAGGAGCCTATCACAGTGACTACAAATATCAATTAGTCAGCACTAGCTGAGACTTCCAAAGCCTCTGAAGGAACAAAGCTGGAAAGACATGCATACGTTCCAGCAGCTGGATCGCACAGCTCACAGGACGTATGCAGCAGCGCCTCTCTCTGTTTTGCCTCCTACTTACCCCTCAAATCTATGTCCTACTCTGGTTATTAACAGATCAGCCAGGTAATTAGCTGTGGCACATCCACAAACACATGTGCTTCTTGGGCATCATTGGAAGTAAGACATGTTACACTGAACTAAAAGGGAATGCCTCTCTTTACAGGGTATGTGATTCTTTCTCTGTTTTTTAACCAGCTGTTACGGGGAGCTAAAAGTAACTGTGTGGCTAACGTTCTTTGTCTCGGTGGCTCCTATGAAAGAGGCAAAGGAAATTTAGCAGAGAAGAAAGGCAAAAGAAAATGTTCAGCTGCAGAAAAGCATCCTGGGAGGCTCATTCTTCTCCACAGAGGAAAGCACTTCAAGATTTACAGGCAGTCTGGATTTTGGCTAACATCGGGTGTATTTGTTTCAGGGGGGTGGGGGAAGGGAGGGAGTGTGTGTTGGGGTGTTTGGTTGCTCACGGAGAATAACAGCTTATGTTGGACATGTCTGTATTGGTTAGTACTGGATGGATACTGAGCTTAGTCGCCGTCTGAAATAAAATAAATAATTTTTTTTATTTCATTTTACAGAAACCTCCACATAACCTTTGGAAAACAATGCACTGCCTTCAGTGGCCAAGGACAGAGAAATACTGCTAATCTGAAAGAGAGAGAGAGAGAGAGAGAGAGAGAGAGAGAGAGAGAGAGAGAGAGAGAGAGAGAGAGAGAGAGAGAGAGACTAGGTAACAAGTCTAGGGACTAGCTCTCCCTCATTTTCCAGTTTCCAGAAGAATGGTGTGCTCTGGAGTTCTTCATATGTGTCCTTTGTGCCTCTCCTTTCTACTACATGGGAAATGGGATTTCTTTCATTAGTGCCTCTTGTTAGAATTAAAATCATTTCAAATGAGACACAAAATATCTCTATGCTCTCTGCCTCTGTAAAGGAGACAGTCGTCTCACCTGGAGACCTTTTCTCGGCCAGGCAGGAGCAGAGAGACCTCTGTGGTCTCTCCGATCTCCTTTCTTGAGATTATTACTCTGAAGAGCCATTTCTGTTTTCTCTCCTCTCGGGCACAATAGCTCAACAATCGTTTCAGCATGTGAGGTAGCTTCACAAACTAAGACATTTGGAGCTGACATTCAAAAGAGAGACCCCAAAACAACAAATCATTAAAAAAAAATAAACTGTTTACAGAGACAGGGAATGCGAGTCTAACAAGCTTTCCTAGTGAGAGGAAGTGTTACAAATCCTGAGAGAGATTCAGATCAGAATAGATCAAGGATAGAGAGGGGCTAAGGAACCCCCTCAAACCCTGGGCACTTAGAAACTAACAAGGTTGAGGAAAAGAAAGGAAATGTGCAAAATAGCCAGCGAGGTGACCCACCGTCCTGCGTGCGCCTTGACTTGCCGAGGGGAGTAACAGCCACAGCAGTGACATCGGAGTTCTAGCGGGTCAGGTGCCACCTCTGCCCAGCGCTCTCGCCCTCCCCAGCAGGATAGAAAACCAAGCTCAAGACAGAGAAGGAGCAAACAGCCGCCACCGCCAAGTCACGGACCCCCATCAGCACCGGCTGGTCTCTGAAAGCCTTGGATCAAGGGTCCCATTCAAAGGCAACGAGGAAGCAGACAGTGGCAAATCAGACCCTGGCGGGCCTTCTGGAATAATTTAACTCCTCGCTCCAGCATTTAGATGGGGATAGCAAGATACACAGGCGAGAGCTCCTTCACACCGAGGCGCGAGCATATGCCTGCATCTCGGTGGATGTATTTTTAGACACGCTGTCATGGGCAAGGCAGCCTGCGACAGCTTTGGCTTCCCAATGTGGGTGCCGCCTTCTCCGTAGCCTGAAAGCAGCTGAGAGAGCCCAGGGTAGCCATACACTTCTCTCAGCAAGCCAAAGGTCAAGCAGGAGGAAAGCACCCCCACCCCCAACCATAAGCTATTGTCCCTGTGCTCAGAAAGCAGTCAAAACATTTTCAAGATGTGTTCTAGAAGGAGGGTCATGCTCTGGGGCTGAATGTTCACTTCCTGTCTTTGCAGGCTGAAAGCACTAGCAGGATTCAGACACACCTTGGGGAAGAAAATTCTAGCATAGGCCTGCCGGGAAGAGTAAAACATTAGGCTGGACATGTGTTATTAATAACACGTACTAAACTTTTCAATACTTCCAAGCTGTATTATTCTAGAAAAACAGGAGATGAGTGACCCTTTGTGGTAGATTTAAATGTGCTGTGAAAATCTGGGTATCTAGCCTGAAATTTTTAAGTAATAAACTCTCATCTCATTAAAATGTAATAAACTGCTACCCTAACACCTGGGCATTACTTTGTGAACCAAAGCAACAAAGTCTGGTGGGTTCTAATCTGATCTGGAGATTGTGCCCCCATTGACATATTTTAGAAGACACTTTTAAATTTTTCATATTAACATACTTATGAAATATGCATGCAGATATACCTGATGTATGTAAAATTCTCAAGTTAATTTGAATTTATGGGAGATATCTATGGGAAGAGTAGGTTAGGCAATCAAAATAACAAGATAACCATAAACAAAATCTCTAACTACATACCAGTCTCTCTCGGGTTTCATATATTCTGGGAATGGGTAGTGGAAATGAGCCAAAACAGCCTTGTAACATGCAACATTGCAAATAAAACTGCCTAAGACATGAACAAAATGTCTGCCTCACACATTTGGGAGTTCTGGTTTTTGTTTGTCTCTCTTTCCTCTCTGCCATAGGTAGGTAATATATGAAAGAGAGTTGTCCAAAATGGGTTAACTCCCAACTCCTCCAAAGCCCACTAGCACACGAGTTCTCATCTTCTTTAAGGGCAGAGGCAGTACGATTTCGCATTGTAAATCTCATGCGTCCTGAATGAAGCTCTCACAAGAACTGACAAAGAAAGAATAATTCACGTCAGACCAAAAGGCTGCTTTCAGACAGATCTGGACCCAAAGGCAGGGAGAATCCAGAGTTCAACCCCCATCACACTTCCCGATTTTTTCAATTAATGGCACTGCAATCAGATCGATAGAATGTAATAAGAAAAGAGCTTTGCATTTTCTGCAGCTATTAATTCGCTGAGTAACTCCGGCAGTAAAACGTGACTGGAAAGGAAAACTACTTAGGAAGATGGATTCTCTAAGCACACCAGACAACAACTCCCAGGCCCAAAAATAACCCCTGCAGCTTCACCCTTCCAGCCAGTGTTGTAAGGATCGAGCGATGGAGGAGACTGGTGCTATCAAGGCTGAGCCTAGCCTTCCGTCACAAGACACTGCAATACGCTAACACCACCGGATCTGAACAAATGGGTCTTTACTCAGGATTTTGGTGCAAATAATCCTGATGTGCTGGTTGCAGCATGGGCGGATGGGGAGGGGCAGCCATTGTTCTCTGCCTGAGAAGGCAGCCCTGAGCCACCAGAGTCCTGATCTTGCTTTTCAGTGACAGTCTGCATAGAGGAAAGGCTAGAGCAATGACAGGCTAGTGAGGGTGTCCAGTGAGCCCTCCCACAAGCCAGGTTATCACAGTGAAGGACATGCCAGGGCAGCACTGTGCCTGACTGAACCACTTTGTCACCAGAGACGGGCCTGAGAGCAAAGCTGGTGTTCTCTATGGGGGGCACAGAAGGGTCGGTCTAAAATGCTCCCTGTCCTGCCATTCTGGAGATTGAAAAATATTCAAAATATTCAAAAATTCACAAAAAGCACAAAAACAAGCACCCTAAAAGTCAAGCCAACCACCAGGTAGTCAGCCCTGAAGGCATAGACATACAAGCAACACTGAATGGACTCAGTAGCTTGTTTGTATCTATGTGTTTATGTGCATGAGTAAACACGCTGGTAATAATAACAAATAAGAAAAAGAAGGTATGCATTTGAGAGAGACTGAGGGAAATGTGGCAGGATTTGAAGAGAGAAGAAGGAAGGAGAAATGATGTAGTTATACTTAATTATAAAAAATGATATACCTTTTAAAGGGGGAGGGGAGTGTAGTTGAACTTTAAGTAATAAATGAGATAGCATGCATAAGAAAGTCTATAAACTGTTCACCCCTATAACTGATCTTATTATCTTTAACACCAACTAGTACACGTTTTAAAATTGAGCATGGTATTCAGAGGAAAACATTTCCATAAAGGGGTGGATGCTATGACCCAGGTCTAGTAGCATATTTCAAAGCTGTGGAGCAACAGCAGCCATTTCTACTGGGAAGGATGGAACTGCTAAGTCACTTTCCCAGTGGTCCCAATCTTAGCACTACTGGCATCTTTGGGAGGTAGAAAATACTAAAAACTTAAAGCACTAAGATGAGATTGCAAGAAATGTAACAAAGGATGTTAAACTATTATCTATGTTCCCCAGAGGAATGGAGCTACTCACTATGTTTTTCTTCTCTCAGTAAATAGTTAACATGAGTTACTTATGTGGCTTATGTAGGGAAAAAAGTTTTTGCAGTCTAAAATCACAGAGTCTAAAGAAGACAAATTCTAAATTGGGAGATGATTATAACGATGAATTGTTAAGTGGGGAAATGGGACAAGTTTTCTGACAGTGTTTTACAGTAAGCCAGGTTAGACATCTGCAGTATGAAAAGTATCCTTTCTTCTCTTTTGCATATGTATTCATGTAGGGTTGTGCATTCACATGTATGGATGCATATATGCGTGTCAGTGCATGTTCACATGAGTGGGGATGGAGGAGCAAGGTTGGCACTGGGTATCTTTCTAGATTGCTCTCCATCTTCTGTAGGGAGGTAGGGACTCCCACAGACTCTTGAGCTCAATGATTTGGCTAGTCAAGCTATCCAGCTACCCAGGCTTCTCTCTGCCTTCTGCATCCTGGGATTACAGGCAGATTTCCAAGTCCACTCAGCTTTCTCATAGGTGTTGGGCATCCAAACACATGTACAAGAAAAGACCAGCAATTTGCCCATTGAGCCATCTCTGCAATGCCACAAGCAGTTAAAAAAAAAAACAAAACATTATTTTCATCACTTAGTCATGAATGATAAATCTTTAACTAATGATAAGAGTCAATGAATATGAGAGCTTCAAAGAATTGCTACAGAACATCAAGCTCAAGGGCCACAGTGGTGGCTCAGCAGTTAAGAGTGTATACTGCTTGTAGTGACTATTTTTGGTTGTCAACTTGACTATATCTGAAATGAACTACAATCTAGATTTAGAAGGCTCACCTGTTGCCCTAATCTGGAAGCTGAGAGATACAAATTTCCGACCTGAATCTTGGCATGGAGATCTAGAGGCATAGTGGCTATGAATCTCAGAAGATTAAGATAGGAAGATCTCCGAGTTCAAGGTCATTTGAGATTAAAGGTGTGGTGGCACCTTTTGTTGGTGACCTATATAAGGACATTGGAAGAAGGAAAGCATGATCTCTGCTTCGCATTCTTGCCTTGTGGGACTGAGCAACTGCTGGATCCTTGGACTTCCATTCACAGCTGCTGCTGACCATTGTTGAGAGTTGGACTACAGACTGTAAGTCATTAATACATTTCTTTACTACATAGAGACTACCATAAGTTCTGTGACTCTAGAGAACCCTGACTAAGACAAATTGGTACCAGGAGTGGCTCTTCCAGGGGACCCCAGTCCAAGTCCCAGTGACCACATTAGGTAGTTCCTGAGGGCCTATAACTCCCACTCAGGTAGGACCACCGGCCTCTCATATCTGCAAGCATCTGCCTCCATACACATATACCACAAACACAGAAATATTTTTAAATAAAAATAAACATTTTTAAAAAGACATCAAGTTAGTACACTTGATATGGTTGGTAGATTATTTGGAGACTTGTAGAAACCACAACCAACCTATTTCTGTAGGTATGGTAGACAAAAGATTACATCTGCAGTCTTTAGGGAAGAAAATGATACAGTTACAATTTCAAGAACACCTATTCTGTGCCAGATAACCTAGAGAGTGCAAAGAGTTTCATTTTAAAACCCGTTTAAAATCCTCATGTCATCCTTAAGCCTTATGTGATAGATAGCACCAGTGTTTGGCAGAGGAAGAAGTGAAGCACAGAGGGGTCAAGTGACTTGCTCTAGGACACAAAGTCAGTTCCTAACAGTCATACCTGGACAAATTGGTACCCAGAATCCATGTTCCTTTTAGATCCTTAGATCTCCATCAGCTGAACTTCAGAATAAAATAGGAGCAAATGCCTAACAGGCAAATTGTGAGAGAAAAAGCTCATCAGCTAAGTTACAATCGGAAACAAACAGTCAGGCGGGTGGAGGATGGGGGGAGTGAGACTTCATTCATCTGCCACAGAGACTTCATTCATCTGCCATAGAGATGAGTGAGACTTCATTCATTTATGGAGGGAGCACAGCTTTGCCACAAAGTAAGCCCCTACCCCAGGAAAGCTTCAAGGCCTGATCTCAACATAGGAAGCAAAAGTTCTGCTGGGAAAACTAGAATTGAAATCAGATTTCTTTTTTTCTTTAAAAATAGATTTTAAGGCAGTAGGGTGACCAAGGCAGTTGAGAGGATCACAGCATGACTGAGGCCAGCCTGACTCCATAGGAAGTTCCAGAATACTCTAGACTGAGGAACAAGACTTGTCTCAAAAAAACAGTGAAGCTCCTGTGAAGGCCCTATAGCCTTTGGAGCCCCCAGGGCTCACTGCCCACAATGGAGACACAATGTGCCTTTCAACACCAACAGTTCACACTAGCCCAGACACCACAAGAGGAAGGAAGGCACTGCTCTTCTCTCTGCACCAATACTTTTGGGAAACTAAGAAGAAAATTCAGTAATAATTCAAGTAATACAGGTGCTCACACCTTAGTAATGCCAATTACTTTTATGAGTATAATAACATGGATTTACTATCAAAAAATGAGGAGAAAAGTTTCAAAAGCCACCTAGAAGACAATTCAGATCATCTTTAATAGCTGTAGATAGCCACATGAGAGTTGATGAATCTCTCCCTCATCCTCTACGTATACAGATGTTTACCCATGTGCTGGCTAGTTGTTTTGTCAATTTGACACAAGCTAGAGTCATCTGAAAGCAGGTAACCACAATTGAGAAAAGGCCTCAATAAGATCCAGATATAAGGTATTTTCTTAATTAGTGATTGATGAGGGAGGACCTGATCCACTGTAGGTGCTGTTATCCCTGGGCTAGTGGTCCTGGGTTCTATAAGAAAGCAGTCTGAGCAAGCCATGTGAGCAAGCCAGTAAACAGCACCCTTCCCTCACCTCTGCATCCACAGAGGATCATCCAGGATCCTGCCTTGTTTGGGTTCCTGTCCTTATTTCCTTCAATGATGGATGGTGATGTGAAATTGTAAGCTCAATGAAACCTTTCCTATCCAACTTGCTTTTTGGTCATAGTGTTTCCTTGAAGCAATAGAAACCCTAACTAAGACAACCCACATAGCTATATAAATTTTTACAATGTATGAATCACAACAGCTACAGTTTTTCTTCCTACCCTGTCACTTGATACTTAAGCAAAGTTCAAATACACATTAAAAGCTATAGAGCATTCTACTTGATAAATATAACAATTAGTCATTCCACCAATATTGGATATTTAAGCTGCTTCCAAATTTTAGATTATATATAAGATAATATTTTTTACTTAAGCACCTGACATCTTTCATGAAGATAAGAAATGGGTTTATTAAATCAAAACACTTGCAGCACATGTGTGTCTGTGTGTGTGCTTGTGTCTCTGTGTGTGTGCATGTGTCTATGTGTGTGTTTGTTTATGTCTCTGTGTGTCTGAGTGTGGGCATGTGTTTGTGTGTCTGAGTGTGGGCATGTGGGCATGTGTTTGTGTGTCTATGTGTGTGCGTGTCTGTACATGTGTCTGTGTGTTTGTGCATGTGTGTGTGTGCACATGTGTCTGTATGTGGGTGTGTACATGTGTGCGTGTATGTGTATGTATGTGTGTGTGTGTGTATGTTTACCAAATGGAGTGTTCTAGAAAGCATGGTCTCTCTATGTAGCTATTGGATTGGAGTTCCATTTCTCTGCAGTGTCACTGGTTTTGAGCTATGTTTATTTTAATTTCTGCAACTTATTAGCACTAGTAAGTGGTGAGCAAGAGTGCACTGACCTGCATTTCAAGCGTCCAGGGAGCCTTTCTTCTGAATTTAAAACTATTCATTCCTTTTTCCATTTTCTATGATGCATAAGTATTGTTTTTCTTAATTGATATATAAGACACACTCATGTTTATGTATATTTTTATCTATAGTCTCTAACGATCATCACAAATACATTTTTCTTCTTAAAGGTTGTGAGTGTGGGGTATGTATACACATGGAAATGTGGGTTCGTGTATATGTGTGTGGAGGACAGAGGATGATACAAGGTGACTTTCTTGATGGATTTCCACCTTATTTCTTGAGATAGTCTCTCAGTGCACCCAGAGCTCACAAACTAGCTGGCCAGTGAGTTCCCAGGATCTGTCTGAATCCATCTCATGACCCTGATGTTACAGATGTGACCATGAAACACGGTTTCTCTATATGGGTGCTGGGGATCTTCTAGTGTCAACAGTTGCCACGTGGGCATCTGAGCCCTCATCTGAGCCCAGGCCCACAAACATATTTCCCCATCCACATTAAATACAATAGTGTCATGTATATCCCCAAACCTATATGAGTCCTACATATTCCAATCAGATTCCATATTTAACTTCTCTATAGGGGAAAAAAAAACTTGAAGATATTTTCTGTTTTTCAATACCACTAAGACTGAAAGTTTCTGTGATCAAAGACAGAGGCAAGCATTTCCCATTTCTTAGGTTTGTAGAGTGGTTTTAAGGATTTCAGGTGCGATCAGACTGAGGAAGAAATTTGACAGGTCTGTACAGGATGCTGGAAAAGGGTCTGAAGTTGAATTCAGAGGGGTTGAGCTTAAGACTAAACAATGTTGCTCAAGGAAACCAGGAAAGTCAGGAGTCACAAGAGCTAAGCAAAGATCTTATAGGACCCAAATACTAACAAGAACACTTAGAAATTTGAGTTTGAAAAGATCAGGTCCCACTTGAGCTAAGCCCTACAGAGTGGACAACAGGGGCTGAAGCATCTCACAAGGAGGAAGGCTGAAAATATGGAGAGAGAGGAGTGGAACTTGGGTCCCATCTTCTTCCTGGCATGTGGACAAAATGTGTCAACATACTAGGTCAAGACCAAGGAACATCAACACACTTAGACATGTCATCTGCAAAAGCAGTTTCAAGATCTATTTCCCTAGCACATGGAATGCTGACTGTCATGGGAATGGGCTGTCTTGGACAGTTGGAAATACCCTTATTCTTTACTGGCACAAAAGTGGAATTTAGGCTGAAGTTAGGCAGAGAAGAATGCACTCTCTCCCTTTGCAGTGGCAGGAACCAGTTCAAACAGAAAGAATGAAAACTGAACCTCCCCACCCCAGATTCACTGTAAGCACACAAGCAGGGAGAGCAGGCTGCAGCAACACCACCATCCTGCACGGTCCCGCTGGAATGATGGATGCATTAAGGATTGGTGGAGAGTGGCTGATAGCAATTGGAGCAAGCTGGTGGATGCTTGAGTCTAACGATGCCTCTGTGCTCTTCAGTACATTTCCTGGATGGCATCTGCTGTAATGTGGATGTAGTAACTGCATCACCTCATAGGATTGCTGCAGGAACTTAGATGCTTGTGGACTATGTAGAGAGCCTGGGATATTAGTAAGACTCAAACAAATCTCTCTGGATTAGAAGGCAGAGCAGAGAGCCTAAACCTGAGACTCAGATCTCAGGTCTACCTTTCGTTAATCCTATTACTTTATTCTCTATTAAATGTTGATACAGTGATAGCCATTGCACAAAACAGCAAATGTAATAACTCTGGAACTGGGAGCAGGGCCTGTTTTTGTAGAGGCTAGTTGTGTTGTTGTTCTTGTTTTAGTGCCTAAAATATCAAACTGAAATCTCTAGGTCAAAAGTCAGTAAGAGAGGCTGGGAGATGACTCAGTCAGTAAAGTGCTTGCTGCACAAGCAGGAAGACCTGGGCTTAGATCCCTAGAACCCACTTAAACATATTTTTAAGGCACAGAAATGCATGTCTGCAGTCCCAGCACTGGAAAGGTGAGTACAGGCAGATAGATCCCTGGAGCTCTTGCTGGACAGCCAGGCTATCTGGGATCAGTGAGTTTCAGATACAGTAAGAGACTGAGAAAGGAATCTGATATTAGCCTCCAGCCTCCACATACGTGGGCACACATATGCACATGTACCCACATTCACACACACACAGGCACACACACACACACGCACACACAGACACACACAATTGTTCACACATATCCACAAACAAAATCAGTGAGAAACTGAAAACATGAAACAAGGAGAAATTCTCTCCTGTGTTATGTGTTGTAACTGAAGTTGCCTTTCTGAACTGATCTCCTCTCCCTATTGGAAACCCACGGTGCAACAGCACAGGCTCCTGTGGCAATGCTGGAGGCATCCCCTGTGGAATCACAGATAGGCCAGGCCTCTGACACAACCAGGTTAACAGTTCCAAGCTGCTCTGGGTTCCCTCAAAGCTGCCTTTTCTCAGGAAGGTGACAGTGGGAATTCTCTATTCTCCTCCCTGCCTTTGTCTTCTTCTCGCCCCCCCCCCCAACCGCTGTAATTGAGTGGGTGGTTTCAGTAATTTGAACTGTGAGGAAAATACAAGGTGTCCTTATTCTTCCATACCTGTATCTTTTGCTTTTAATATCTAGATCTGATGTCTGTGGCCAACTAATTAGTTCCTTAGCTAACACAGCTCACATTCAAGAGGGAAAGTCAAACAGTTATATAATCACACTAGGAAATAAAGATTCACAAGTTAAGGTGTGAATATCATAAAGAGAACAGTACTGGCTGATGTGTTTGTGACATAAGACTATGAAGAAGTTTAAAGGAACATGCAGACAATATTCAAGAAGAAATACCAGCTTTGACTATAAACTCTTCATGAATAAGTTTGGAGAAAACAGCTGAGACTTCCCACCAGAAGATGTTCTCAGTGCTGGTTACCAAACCCCACCAGCCTCATCATTATGGAGACAAGGGTGAGATTAAGTATTGGTCTCAATCTGCCCAGCAAAATGAAGGAAGGCAAAATGAGCAATTGATATCCTTCTTCATGGGCTAATGCCTCCCACAGCACCCACTGTGTGTCTCTTAGAAAGGATACTGTTTGGAGGATAACAGAACAGAGCCCAGTCAAGATGGCCATCTGAAGCAGTGGAGGTTGGAAGAGGTGGGAAAGAATGGAGCTTATGGATCAGAAGGAAGGAGAATATGGTTCCTAGTATTTAGAAGAGGGAAGCCTCTGGGGAAATGAGTGAATGAAACCTCAAATTCATACATTATGTACACATACTGAAGATACCCCCACCCCCAAAAGAACTCTTTTCTTTCTACCAGTCTAAATCCAACACATTCCTCAAGAGTCAACTCAAGACTGGCTAGGTTCCACATCGCATCCCTGTATCCCAGAGTGCATCACCTCCCCTGCAGCATCACACTTCCACAGTACTAGGATACATTGTTCTCGAGTCACTAGTGAATTATTTCCTTGCTCATTCAATAAGATGATAGACTTCTCAAAGGCTAAGTGCGTTCCTTTCCTTCCTTTGTATTCCCCAGTGCTCAGCTTACATTGTGCTCACTCAAGGCACTTAACATATCAATGCCTATGGGATAAATGAAGGGTTTAATTAATCTGTATACTGGTAGGATTTCAGTAATTCCAAAAGAGATGAAAAGGAAAGGAAGTTCTCTGCATATCACAAAATTGAACCATCCCTGACTAAGACATCCATAGGACTGCTTTTAATCCTGTATATTCTTATTTAATCAGAGGTCTTGGGGTCCTACATCTGGAGTTTTTAATCTGTCTAGGGTAATTGAAGGGCACCCTGCAGATAGTACTATAAGATGGTCTAAGGTACCTTTAAAAGCCCTTTCCATTTCTAATTCTGACTCTCTACATTCTGAGTTATCACCATCTCAAACCAGACAGATCATGGCAGAGACTTTAGCTAGGCCTTAGGAACCCTCCCCTGAACTGTCTCCTGGAAAGAATTAGGCTCCACACCCACCAGACCCCTCAACTCTGTTGGAACTCTGTTGACTCGCTCACCAGATCAAAGTATATTCTTGGGTCCCAGCAAAGTTCAGTCATTGGTTTGGTGCCACAGATGCTGGGTTGCTATGCAAGAGTTGGGAGGAGAGCTTGTCAGGAAGGGAGGAAGGAAGGAAGGAAGGAAGGAAGGAAGGAAGGAAGGAAGGAAGGAAGGAGGGAGGGAGAGAAGGAAGGAGGGAAGGAGGGAAGGAAGGGAGGGAGGGAGGGAAGGAGGGAAGGAAGGGAGGGAGGGAGGGAGAGAGATTGTATCCAGCATTCACTGCTGTATTACTTTCTTCTGTCTTACTGGAGGACAGAATGAGACAATCTTTTCAGAACACTGAAGAGATGAACTAGATATTGTGTAGCTTTATTGTTATTCTTATTTAGGAGCTTGATTGTCTTTAATCCCAGCTAGGATTAAAGGGCGCCTTTCTACTTACTTCTAACAAGCTTTAATAAAATAAAATAAAATATACAGAAGCATAAAACTTGACTCTCTGGAGGCACCAATAGTCCATTAAATCTGATGTCATTGCTTCAGCAGGCATTGAAACAAAAAGCCAGATGCCCCCAAGCCTGTCATCTTACTTGGCCCAGCAGTGGCCAGGCCAATGCACAGGAAGGTCTGGGCCCCTGAACAGAAAGCATCCATCATTCCCTGGACTCGTCCGACACAAAAGGCTTGGTTTTCTCCAGTTCGGCAGCATGTTATGGCCTCTTGCAGACCCCTGTCACACTCCATGACCTCCTCAGTTGGTGTGGCCTTTGTTTCCTTTGCTCATTTCAAAAATGACTCAGCTGGCACCGCATGGAAGCCCAGCCTTGTTTCCATTTTCAAAGCCCCTCCCTTGAAAGTCTCCACCAAGCTCTTAATAGGCAGGTGTCAAACTGTAAAGTTATAAGAACGCGGTTTCTTATGCATATCATCTACTTGTAGCAAGAACAAAAGCAATGACAACAGCATTTCCAAACATAGGTTCTACTAGGATACCACTTTGGGGTCCTTGAGTTTGTTTGGAGGTGTTTTGTTTTGTTTTGTTTTTCAAGGATTTTGGTCATCTTTGCGCTTTTCTCAATCTACCCAGCCCCCTCAAATCTATAGTCCCAGTTGGAGCTTAGGGAAATCAATTCACAACTGAAGGGAAAAGGTATCTAGAGATGCAGATTTCCTGACAGCAGCAACTGGCAGCATAAATCACAGGAAGCCGTGGGAAGGGGCAGGGAAAGCTGCAGAGTATCATAGTGGGTTTTTCATTCAGTTAGGAATAAACAACCCCTGATTAATTTTAACTTCATTATTCATTGGTGGAGATGCTTTCAAATTCCCTGGGAAGATTTGGGAATATCTTATTATTGTTGTTTGTTTTGTAAACCAGGGTAACAGGCTCACTCTCTCTGTATTGATCCATTAGCATCCTTAAGCATCACCCCCAGCATAATCATCCATCTGGTCAACCTTCAATTTTCCTCCTCTTCTTACCAACTTTGCTTTAACTTGCTCTGTGGGCTATGAATGATCTTGCATTTCTCTGCTTATATGTTTATGTTTCATGTTCCAGAGGCAGACAATAGATGTGGTATAAGGCCATTACTCATGAGTAGCTTCAAGGGTAATGTGAGGAATGCCCCATCTCCTGACCCCTCTTAGCATAAGAATTGATGATAAAATTCTGAACTGAAAGAAAAGTTCTTCTGAGAAGCAGACCACTTTACTCTGGAGAGCCTTTCTGGAGGAAAAAAATCTTGGGAAGGGATTCAAATAAAATAAGTACAATAAAATATTTCACTCAGAGGAGTACACTGACTATAATTAAGATTACCAATTCACTACCATCATTGCTGCCTCTGGGAATAGTAACACAAACCCAAAATAACAATAGTTCACCAAATCCTTGAATTAACAAGCTAGAGGTCTTTTATCATATATCCCAACAGATCCCTTTGCCCTCCTCTGACTTTATTTGATTCAGATGCAGGGGAGTGATGGTGTGGCAGAGGCATGGAAAGAGAAGAAACCCACACCACCCAGGAGCTATCAAATCACTCCCTACTTACTCCAGAGTTGCCTGTAAGAGAAGTATGCTGCCCAGAGAGGTGCCTAGAGTGATGACTTCCAGGGTTTCTTTTGTCAGTTACCATTCAGAGTCAAGTCCACTGGATCCCTAAGGAAGACATGGGTAAAAACCAAATGCCTTCCTGTGCCCATTCTTCTGGGCAACTGCCAATGGTTTCCATAGCTGAAGCTTTATCCCTTGTCTACCCCACTAATATCTCCTTTCATGTTCACCTTTGTCATCCTACATCTGTCTCTGAAACCCCCAAGGAAAATACTTTCTAACACTGGAC
The DNA here is from genome assembly GCF_008632895.1 of Mastomys coucha. Classification (NCBI taxonomy): domain Eukaryota; kingdom Metazoa; phylum Chordata; class Mammalia; order Rodentia; family Muridae; genus Mastomys; species Mastomys coucha. Next base: position 35,311,476 of record NW_022196906.1, on the reverse strand, counting down.
TTCTAGTTCGTGGGAGAAACTAAAACACAACATGGCTAAATAAGAGAATTTAACACTGATGCTGATTCTCCCCTCTCCCCCCCACCACACACACACAATGTTCAGCCCTACTTGATTGTCCACAGAATTAGAAAACTAGAAAGCTGAGAGTCACCCTAGTTCCTTCACCTAAATAACACTCCATCCCCAACAACTAGTCTTTCAAACGTGCTGCACCAGTCCACCTTGCTTTTCCTATGCCTGTATTGCAGTCTCAGCACATAGCCTCTGTTACTCTTGTCCAGATGGTAGCAACATACAAGGCCCCCTTTAATGATTCAATATTTTAGTATTCTGATGCACGCTTTAGTACTTCTCCACATGAACAAGAATGTTTTCTTAAAAAGAGAGAAACGTTACTTTTGCTGTTTAAAACCATTCAGGATTTCTTTCTAACTTTCAAAATAAATATCCATCCCTTTAGAAAGGGATACAGACCCCTTTAGTCTACCCTGTGCACTTCTTGGACTCAACTTCTGCCAAAGGTTTGGACTCTAAGTTCCAACTGTTTAGAGATATTAGCATTCCCTGAACATACCATCGTTTCTCACAATTCCTTCCTTTCTATGTGTTCCTCCATTCCTCTGACCTTTTCATTGTGTTTTCTTTTGTTTGGGAGCAAAGCCTCACTATTTTTCCCAGGCTAGCCTTAAACTTCAGTATGCCTCTGTCTTCTGAATGCTGGCATTGCAGCAGTGAGCCACTAGTCCTCTGACACTTTGTCTAGGCAACACCAATTCTTCAAACAAAATAGCCCAAGTGTGACTTTCCCAAACTCCCCTGGTTCTTAGGTTCTTTCTTACCTGCTATGCACACCAAAACACCCATACTTATTTTCATTATTCTGTTAGGTTTCATTATTCAGCTGAAAAAATTATCAAGTGCCTGGCACATTGCTTATTTCTCTTACACCTCTGACGTATGCTTTACCTATAAGCAAGCTGAGACCGGTAATGTACTACTCTTACCATTTATAACTCTGCATGCCAGAGTTGGTGCCTACAGTAACTGGCAAAGAGAGTGCATGGGGGCTGGGGGTGGGCATAGAAAGACGAGTTGAAGCAAGCAGTTCACTTTTCCCCTAGGAGAAACTTTCCTTTTATTCTCCCCCACATGACCTTGAACCACACATAATACACTAGATAAGCATTTCTCTTCAAGACAGAACTTTCTAAACCAGGAATGTGTGGTAACTAGAGCAGGGCATCCCAACAGCCAGCATCAGTTCAGCTTGATCATATGACAGGCTCCCCATTACACATAGCCTACTATTATCATATGCACTTCATAAATAAAGAATTGAACTCAGACTCAGGTGAGCTGCTGTCCCCTTTTTCCGGGATTATGGAGAGATGAGGTATGATATGATTTCTAACAAACCTTTGAAAACAGAGTCTTATGCTGTAGGCCTCACAATTATAGACAGACTGGAAATTACCAATTTCATTGAAGATCTGTGGTTGAGTGAAAATTGACAAAAATACAAATTTTGCCAGAGGAAGGTCTATCTCACACACCTAAATGAAAAAGACTTAAGTGAGCGCCCCTTACCTATAATTAGAGAGCAATATCTAAAAAGCTGTATAAGTAATCTGCAGAGCACAGCTCAAGCGTCCTGAGCCAACAGCATATTGTTAGTTGCTCCATCTTGTAGAGAGCAAGGAATTGAGAGCCTGTGGGGCTGATAAATCTGAGCATTCAATTTAAAAAGCACTTGAACATTCCAAAGCTGACCTATATCTTGTGGTGATACAGACTGATAGGATGCAAAAGAGGCAGTAGCAGGTGGGTCACAAGTTGAAAGCTGACTTGATACACAAAACATGCTCCTGGTAGGCTGGGGATATAGCTAAGCGGCAGAATATTCTAAGTCTAGTATATTCAAAGTCTGGAGTTCAGTCCTCAGCACCACCATCAGGGGATGCTTCTGATACCTCTCCTTACAGGTGTTTTGAGTCATTATATCTGTCTTTATCAAGTAAAACAAAAGCAATTTTATCCAGAAAAATGAGCTTCTTAAGAACAAATACGGTATGCACTCTCTGATAAATGGTTATTAGTGCAGAAGTCTGGAATACAGGAAG
>NW_022196906.1:35299063-35308689 GCF_008632895.1 Mastomys coucha | reverse complement strand
AAAAAAAAAAAAAAAAAGAATCAAGAGGAGGCAAAGGGATGTAAGAGCCAAAGGGAGGAAAGAGATGCTGTCTTTGGGCACAGCACAGCCACTGCATTCATAAACTTGCACAGCTGGGTTGATCTTGTAGAAGATCAAGCCACTCAAAATTTCAGCTTTTGTGAGGGCAAAGTTACATGGACCAACCCCTAACTGAGGAATAATTGGCAGCTGGCGGCTGCAGGGGGAGAAAGGCTAATTCTTCTTTGAGAAGTGGTTGTGACTATAGAAAGTTGCCCATGATCCAGCAGATAATCCCATGCCAACCATGCCAGAGAATCACCAATTTAATTTTGCAGGAAAAGGAGGAATAAGGAGCTAATGGGAGGTAGAGGAAGGAGAAGAGTTGCAAGAAGAAAAGTTAGGAGCCAGGTGTGTAGGGAGAGATTCAGGGGACATTTGAGGAGTTGAATATGATTAAATATTCATTGCATGCACATATAAAATTCTCAAAGAATAATTTTTTTAAATAGTAGCATAGGTCATACTAGAAAAAGTAAAATAAACCATAATATTAATAAAAGTTGTTGAAGTAAACAAACATGGATGGAAACCTTGACCCTACTGATGCTTTATGTAACTTACAAAGTGAATTTTCTGAGTTTGGGTTTTCCCCACCTTAAAACAAACAACATTTTGAATAAAATGAAACAAACAAAGTGACACCTTGCTACTGAGGAATGACATCTCTGCTCCTGTGTCCAATAGGCGTCGTCAGATTCACTGCTATTCATTAAGAGCTGCTGGCATAACAACTTTGGCCCATTGTCCAAAACGCATATGTTTTTTGCTTCTATTTTTACAGTGATAATAGTTGTCTGATGCAGCTCCACATAAAGATGTAGAAGCATTAAGACATAAACTGTATTTCTTCCTTCTCATGTTAGGTGACAAGTCTGCCTGTAGACAGTTTGGGGTGCCAAGAATATCCTGGTAGATTAGGTGTGTCTTTAGTGTGTGTGTGTGTGTGTGTGTGTGTGTGTGTGTGTGTGTGTGTGAGCATGGAGGAGTGTCATTTAAAAGCCACCTTTGATGCCAGATATGACTGATGAATAGGAGTCTAGGTTCTGAATAAACACAATGGGAGAAACTTTGCCAACCACAGACCGCAGAACACAAAGGATGGTCAGTCTCACAAGGCTGTGGGAAAGAAGAGCCCCGACCTGCTTCTGGTGAGAACAGAAACTAGTGTAACCATCACAGAAGTCAGCATGGGGGTTCCTCAAAAAATTAAAAACCAAACTGCCATATAGCTCTTGGTTGCTCCTCTTGGGCACACACCCAAAAGATTCTGGATCCTCTCAGAGACACATACACATTTGTGTTTATTTCTGGGTTAGCCATAAGAGATCAATAGAAGAATGGTGCATACACAATGGAATGTTACTCAGCTGTTAAGAATATGGAAATTATGAAATATAGGAAAGCAGATGAAACTAAAAAGTATTGTGTTAACAGAGTCACCCATTCTCAGGAAGACAAGGCACACTTTCTCTCTTACATGAAGGTCCTAACTTTGAATGTTTGTGTGTAAGTAAATAAGGGCTTGTGACAACAGGCTAGACTATAAAATTAGATAGGAGACAAGAGGTGAGGATGGTAGAGAGATGAGAGGCATTGGAGAAGAGGGAGGCAAAGGGTGAGAGATGGAGAGAGTAGAAAAGAGCTACTGGGAATGAGAGGGGATGAGGGAGGGGAGATGGAGAAGGAAATGATGGAAATTTTAAAATGCCATTATGAACCCTAATTCTACATAAACTAATGATCTTTAATTAAACAAAAAGTATATAGGCTCTGAAATCAGAACAATATGACATCAAATTTCATTCCAGCATAAACAAGCTATTGATATTGGGCAAGTCACTTCTCTTTGAACGTGCAACTTTCCTTTGTATCTGTAGAATGGACAAACTCATAAAGCCCGTTTTGAAGACATGTGACACACATTAAATAGATTGATACTTTCAAATTAGCACAAACTTGACACTCGGTACCAATTTTGCCTGTTGCCACCACATTCTTTAAAGCCACGGTTAAGCAGGAAACAAGAGTGGCAGTAAAAGCATGGATTTGACTCTAGAAGAGTCATGCTTCACCCTTTTGTTCTACTGATTCACAGACTGTGCGACGCTCTGGATGAGAACTGTCTCAACAAGCTTATTTGTTCGTAAGCCCTGCATTTTGTGTGGTGTCATGGTCAAGGAAGGGTGTGGCCCAGTGCTAGAGGACCAGGAAATAGAATGTAGCTAGAACCAAGGGCTACGATATAATCTTCAAGGACATGCCACTAATGACTCAGGCACTTCCTCTGGCTAGGCCCTACCTCCTAAAGGTTCCATAACTTCTCAAAACAAAGCCATCAGCTGGAGAACAAACATTCAAAACAAGACCCTGTAAGGGATATTTTGGATTTAAACTGTAACAGCCTTCCTCTCTGTAGAGCTTTATCCACCCCTCTATTTGCACCTCTTTTGGAGGCCCTAATCAAGATTTACACACACCACCATCACCACCACCACCACCACCACTGCATTGCTAAAATGCAACCACATATCCAGTTATAGACAGATGAAGGTGGTGGAGGGGAGTGATAGTTTAATGGTCAGATAGAGTTGTATTGCCTGGGTTACAAGACAAGACTTGCCTTCTTGAAATTTTAAAGATATATATATATATATATCCATATATATATGTATATATATATGGATATATATATATCCATATATATATATAGAGAGAGTGCTCTAGCTGTATGTATACCTTCAGGCCAGAAGAGAGCATCAGGTCCTAGTATAGATGGTTGTGAGCCACCATGTGCTTGCTAGGAATTAAATTCAGGACCTCTGGAAATGCAGTGTGCTCTTAACTGCCGAGCCCTCTCTCCAACCACAGACTTACCTTTCACTTGGTCAACTGCACACAATTGCCATGACTCAGTTTCTTCCTCTGTATTCTAGGATTATGAGAGTAGAGCATCCACCTCACTGGTTTGTAAAAATCGACTGAATTAACATATGCAAAATGCTTGGAATACCGCCAGGCACAGGACCAGCTATAAATACTACTTTGTAGTATTATTATAGTCAGAGTACAGTGGTTAAGAGCAGGGTGTTGGACATTCCCAAGTATCTGAAATGCTTTATAAACCAGTTTCTTTGTTTATAAACATGAGTGGAAAACACCTATTTTTAAGGCTGTGTTGGTAAGAAGTAATGTGCAAACATTTTAGCACACAGTAACCAATAAGTTAATTGGCTATTATAATTCTTATAATTCAATTCTTGATACACTAAACAAGTTGGTATTTAAAAACGCTCTGGCCTGTCATGAACTTCAGGAAATGTTTTTTCTTTCCTTCTTATAGCTACAAAGAAGGATGGTGGGGCTTGGCGAGTGGATGAGAATTCATTCAGGCTCCTTCTCATCCTGCCTCCTACTGTGTGCTCTTTCCTCCTCTCTGTACTGGAAACAGCTCTACACTGGGACCATGAACTCTTCCTCCACACCCTTGAGTCCTTCTCTGTGTCCCTGGGCACATGATAAACCTTGGAGAACTGTCACGCTACTCCACAGCCCCTGGTTCCACTCGCCACACACCACACACTCCACAGCCCCTGGTTCCGCTCCCCACACACCACACACTCTAACCCTGCAATTGAGCTCTTGACTCTCACAGCATCCCTTGTCCCTTTGAAGTCTTACTGACACATCTGAGCGTAAACACTGAGTGGTGGATAATTTGTAGACCTTGGCTTAGCTTTGAGTGCAGCATTTGGTACCCTAGTGCCACCGGCCAGCAGGGTTCTATCAACAGCATTCTGCTCCCTGTTTCAAAACTATCAAGAAAAGAAGGGCAGCGAGCTGAAAGCAAGTGAACCCTGGCTTTTTGTAACAAAGAGCTTCCCCCAGCTGCTGAGATGAGCTAAGCCTGGTTTAGGTCTTTGAGCCAGTGCGTCCCTCCTGATCCCCATTTCTCTCTTGTACAACTATCCCTGCACAGGATCTGCAGCCCAAATATGGGCATCACATTCTGTATTTGTTTATTCTATTTCCCCCATCCCTGCCCTTCATTTCCCTTACCAACCTTGTTCTCATTTTCCTCCTTTCCCCCTCTCTTCTTTACATCTTTCCTACTGACTTGCTTCATGGTTTTCCTGAAAGGCCTCCTCATTAAGACAAAAATCCTTACATGATGAACGTCGTGCCAAGTACATTGCATGTTCAAAGTAGTTCTTTTGTCTTCACACTTGATGTTCATACCATGAAGTAAAGCTGAGAAGACATTTTTAACCACTGCTTAAAGGGAACCCAAAGGACCATGTTATCTTTGAAAACAAAACAAAACAAAACAAAAAACAAACAAAAACAGGAAAAAGGAGACCTATATCCAGAAAAGACCGGCCCACGTACTTAGCTATCTACTCATGTCTTTATTCCTGTCTACTAGTGTGCCTCACAGGTCACTGAGCATGGTGATGGGCCTGAGATGAGCTCATGTGAGATCCTCTGCTCTATCCCGTGTGGGGCAGATGCTCCTATGCCACCAACACTGGGAAATTTGATGAAATGTCCATTATAAATCCTGTAGCACTACTGAGAATCTGAAAAGGTATAGCACGTGAGCCCCTGCCCTAATCCCTGGGCAGGATCAGCCATGAGAAATCCCAACTGCTATCAAGCATCCCTCTTCAATCCAGAAATGAATTTTTATCCCTCATTTCCTGTGTGTGAGTGTGTGTGTGTGTGTGTGTGTGTGTTGTGTGTGCGTGTCATTTCACTGTCTGAAACGAGATTCAAACACTTACCAACCTATGTGCATGTCTAACTTGAATGGTTTCACCGTTGGCTCCTGAGAACCTCAGGCTTAGCACATGTTATAGATACATTGCAGTTTGTCTATATGAACAAACACTTCATTTACTTTTCAGTCATTTTCTCTTGGACCCACTGGGAGCCAGAAAAATGAGAATTTAGATCAATGACTGAACCACCTCTCCTATCATCCTCAGTAACTGCAGAATGGGGATTGATGGTTGGCTACTGCTGATTTGGACACAGGTACTCCCTAACTGTCTCAGGATGCTTCAGTTGCCTTGAGAAACAGCATCCAGTTATAACCAGGGAAGTATGCAAATATTTCAATACTTTCTTTAGCATTGTCTCCAAAGCAAGCTAGCAGGAAGGGTGTTACCATGTGCCTGAATAGCTGAGTTCCCAGATAGAGCACCATCAAGATAATGAAGACACTAAGACCATCAGTAGATGAAGCCATTGGCAAATGTATATTGAGTGGACAATTTGGAAATGGGGCCTGATTGGAGGAATGAGGCTGATGGAGTTGTGCCTTTGATGGAGATTTTGTTCTGCTCCCTTCCTATCTGTCTTTGCTTGAGGATCACCATTGAAAAAAGCACCTGTCTTCACTCTATCTCTTTCTTCTTCTGCTCCTGCTCATCCTCCCCAACATCCTCCTCCTCATCTTTTCTTGATCTCATCCAGAACTGTCCAAATGATTACCAACCAGAGAATCTTTGAGACAGGAAGGATGTCTGCTACAGGTCAACCTTAAACCCTCTAGGGAAGCACCAAGGGGATGCTTTTGAGGGGGGAAGGGTTTTGTGAAGCCCATGCCACTCATAATCCTCCTGCCTCCACATCCGAAGCTTCAGCCACCACTCTTGGCTTAAGTGGTTGCTCTTTAGACAGGCATGGGTCGTGTCAGTGGTAAAGGAGCAGAGGAGGGTTGCATAAGGCATGTGGAAACCGGACTGCCAAAGCATGATGGGAAGGATCTCCTGAACTGAAGATAATACAAACCAGAGCATCTTCATGGTGATGTTAAATTCTTCAAAGTGAAATCTCATTCATTTGAATCACACTGATCCAGAATGGAAGATAATCCAAACCAGACGGTGTAACTTACTTTTGTATGCCAGGAAGGGGAAGAAATGATTTTAGCACTTTAGGAACAGTGGCTTCCACACAAATAAATGTCATGTTACAATCTTTGAACAGTCACAAATAAATTACTCAAAACTTCTAAATGGCAAGTTACTCGTTAATTGCACATGCAACCCCAAGAAGAGTGGAGAACTGGGCAGAGTGGGTTCTGGCATTGCTTGGACCCTTCAACAGCTATAAGAGCTTAAGAAAAATCACATGTCACCCTGAGCCACCATGTTTCTCTACCAAAGGGACACTTTACTCCTGTGTTATCAAGGGACCCTTTTCGAGACTTTCTGCTTTAGGAGTCTCGTAAACTCTTGCATAAATCACTAAAATAAATGCTAAGGTAATAGTTTGGTGGCAAAATGCTTGCCATGCAAGGATGAGGAATTAAGTTTAGATTCTTGAAATTCACAAAAAAGATGGCTATGGAGGTAAGCTTTGGTAATTCAAGTGCTAGGAAGGTGGAGGCCCCCTAGCTCACTGTCCAGCCAGCCTAGCCAAAATGATGTGCTCCAGGCTCAGTGAGAGATCCCATCTCAAAAGATATGGTGGAGGGCAATTGAGAAAACATCTGATGACTGGGGATGCAGCAGAGCAGGTATGGGGGCGGTGACCACACACACACACACACACACACACACACACACCAAATCTAACAAACAAAACAGAAAAAAAGACTTTTCTGAGCCACACATACCTCTTCCAGGCTGTAATCTGAGACATATTGACCAAGGAATACTGACATTCAACTCAATGCTGTTCGGAATACAAGCGGGCTAGCAAGTCAGGAGATGTTTGCACACAGTGAAGAAGCTCTTTCCTGTTCCTCTCTGACCATCTTGGCAGATGGAGTGAATGCCAGCTTGCCTGCTTCCTACTTGTCTGTCTCTGCTATGATGTAACCAGCTCATCGTTTGTAGTAGAGAAGCTTGATAGTGGTTAAGCTTCTCTCTGAATAATTCAAGTTGAAATTCTCTTTTAACCATAGTATTTGCTAAAGTTGGACATTAGTTACTATTGTGATTGTTGTGAGCAGAAGCTATGACAAGAAGCAATTTGAAGAGGGAAGGGTTTATTGTGGCTTATAATTCAAGTCAGTCTTTTGGGAAGGTGCGGAGGAGTATTAGGCAGCTGGTCCTTACCTTGCCCCTGCTCTGGAAACAGCTTCGTGTTCCGGTGCATGGCTCCCTTTCCCCTCTCACTCAGACTGAGACTCAGCCCACCAGACAACACATTTATGGTTTCTTTTCCCTCTCTGAGTGACTCTTTCCAAAAACATGCTCACAGACTCAGAGAGTGACTCGAAATCCAATCAAGCTGGTTCTGAAAATTAACCAGCAAAAAAAACTAGAACACATTCCAAAGGTATATAAGTTTCTGCTAATATTCTCATTCACTGGTGGCTGTTGTGATATTGGTCCTGTTTCTCAGAGAGGTGAGCCTCTTTGTCTAATGAAGGAGAAAAGGTGAAGGAAAACCATGAGGTTTAAATCACACACACACACACACACACACACACACACACTGCTTCTGGGAACCTAGTTGTTATTTCCTTTAAACATTTTTTGTTAACTGAGAATTTTCAGACAACTCTTGATGTCTAAGTGTATGCTTCAATTTTCCTACCTGTGAAATCATAGGACGATCTCCGATGCACAATGAAAATGTGGGGACTTGAGTAAGAGAGCTGGCGAGCAGTGCCTTATGCAGAGACTATTAGCAATTAATATTCAGTTTAATGCAGAAACCAAGAAGTACAAAGACTATAAAAATGTTCATCTTTAGCTGTGGAGAGACAGGGAAAGACTCTTGGCTAAGAGTTTCATTTTAAAGAAAATGACATTTTTCTGAAAGTTTTTGTTTATATAAAATATCCAGGGGCCCAAGAGACGGCTCAGCTGGTGAAGGTGCCTGCTGCTCGGTTTGATGATTTGACTCTGATCTGCCAGTTCTCACAGATTGAGAGGAAAAAAGCAGCTCTCAAACATTGTCTGATTTCCCATCCATTGTGCACACACAAGCCCATCCAATGCCTACACACATAAACATATACATAAATAAATATAATTTTTAATCTATAAGGTACTAACAATAAGAAAGCCAGTTTCTCCTTTCCTTCTTTGTTTTTACATTTTTTTTGAGATAAGGTTTTATTATATACATCTGGCTATCCTGGAACTACTTATATAGACCAGTCTGGCCTCAAACTCTCGGAGAGCTGCCTGCCTCTGTCTCTAGAGTGCTGGGACTAAAGGTGTGCACCATCACACCTGACATGAAACCATTTTCCTTATTGTTTCTTCTTGGTGTTGTTTTCCTCTCCCTGTATGATGATCCCTAATTGAAAAGCACATAGTTTTGTCCTTGCATCCCCTCCCATGCCTTATAGAACCTTTACATTTATTATGTATGATATGAACATATGTTAAGCTACATTTATCTGAAAATTCCTCCACCTTGCAAGACTTAGCTTGATTGTAGCTAATAAAGTATTCACTCAAAAAATGGTCCATTCTCACAACCCCAAACCATCAACAGATCAGAGGCTACACAAACAAAACACTTCATACCTCTGAATTCTATCTCAAATATTAATGTCTCTTACTTCTGTCAAAATCCTCAGTCTAAACAGAAAAAGGACAGTATTCTGAGCGCATGGAGAGGTTTCCTGTTTGGTCTTTCCCTGGCTCTCAGTGGGCACTCCACTTGCTTATGACAAAGAGACTAGAACTAATTTATTAGAGGACTCTGAGAAGCCAACCACTTTAAAGAGTCACACAACCATCATCTTCCCTTGGCCTTTCAAGCACCCACTTCCACAGAAGAGCTTCTGCCCTCAGCCAAAGAAGTACCTATTCTTTTTCAAGTATCATCAAAGCTCATATTAATGAAATTTTGATGATGTTTAAAGACTTTTCATTGATTCAATATAGATTCATATGATGACCACACTCCCAGCAATGTGCCAAGGATTAGCATAGCATGAACAAGGCAGGCCCTGTACACACAGGTCTGTCCTCTTACACCTCACATTGTAGAACAAGTAGGAGAAAACAGTCAACAAGAAAATTAGACAACACCCAGAGGAAGCTCCACTACCAGGAATGCTGACACACCCAGGATCAGAGAGTAGACCTTGGGAGGAACCTCCACAGCCAGTCCCACAACACCTACAGGAAGCTCCACTCCCAGGTGCTCTGATACACCCAGGATCAGAGGTGAGCAGGAACCAACATCTGTCCCAACACGGAGAGTAACTGGGACCAGCGGGACCAGGCACTTAGGAACTCCTCCAGACCAGTGACTCCAGTTCCTTCCGGTCTGTCTGAGTTAGTGTTCTGAGCAGACCTTGGGCACAAGCTCTGCAGCCAGTCCCACAACACACAGAGAAAGCCACACTCCCAGGTGATCTAACAAGCCCAGGATCCCAGGATCCCAGAATCACAGGGTCACAGAGACAGCATGACTCTGAGGAGTTCTGACACAACCAGGATCACAGGAAGGACAGGCTCCAGTCAGATTTAGCAAGGGCAAGTAGCTCTAGAGTTAACCAGATGGCAGAAGGCAAGCATAAGAAAATAAACAACACAAACCAAGGTCACCTGCCATCATCAGAACCCAATTCTCCCACCATAGCA
>NW_022196906.1:35297476-35298121 GCF_008632895.1 Mastomys coucha | reverse complement strand
TCCTCCTGTCACATAATAATCAAAACACCAAATGCACTAAACGAAGAAAGAATTTTAAAAGCAGTAAGTGAAAAAAGGCAAGTAACATATAAAGGCAGACCTATCAGAATTATGGCAGATTTTTCACCAGAGACTACGAAAGGTAGAAGATCCTGGGCAGATGTCATACAGACCCTACAAGAACACAAATGCCAGCCCAGACTACTATACCCAGCAAAACTCTCAAATACTATAGATGGAGAAAACAAGATATTCCATGACAAAACAAAATTTACACATTATCTTTCCACAAATCCAGCCCTACAAAGGATAATAGATGGAAAACGTCAACATAAGGAGCAAAACTATACCCTAGAAGAAGCAAGAAGGTAATCTTTCAACAAATCCACACAAACCTAATTCCACCTCTTACAACAAAAACAACACGAAGTGACAATTACTTTTTTTAATATATTAATTTGAAAATTAATTTTACCAACATATCCTAATCGATTGAAATCCAATAATATGAGGAATTGGAAATTTGTTGATTGCCATCCAATGATCTCTCTAATTTAGTAATTGGAGAAATAGGTCGAACATTGTACAATCTATATATACTGTCAGCTTGTTTGTTTGTGACAGTGTCTTGCTGTGTACAACATA
>NW_022196906.1:35296762-35296931 GCF_008632895.1 Mastomys coucha | reverse complement strand
AAAATCCTTTGGTGATGTGAGGGTCATTGAAATACAGCCTTATTACAATGAAAAAGAAAAAAAAAGAAAATTAAGCATGCAGAAATTGATAGAAGTGTGTTTAACAAGACAGTATTACAAGAGACCAAGACAGTAAGGAAGACATGAGGTTCCACAAATGACAAATTAG
>NW_022196906.1:35284466-35296752 GCF_008632895.1 Mastomys coucha | reverse complement strand
AAAGGCAGTAACACCAGCCCTCCACTCATATGACCAGTACTCCACAGTAGATATAATAGCAATCATTACTTCTGTTAATGATCGTTCCAGAAGATACAACAACCAAGATAACATACAAAGGATAAGAAAAAAGGGAACTGTTGATAATAAATAACATATATTGGGCACCAGGCATCCTATTCAGCAAGTACAAGTTTGCCTTGGAACCCTTTCAAGCCTAGAGAAACTAATGTTTAGTTTGAACCAACACAAATGAGGAGACAGCACAGTCTGCTCTGAAATCACAGAGTTAGTGACAGCCTTATGGGACTCTGGGCTCCCACTCAGGATATTAAGCAACCCTTTGTTAACTAGGTTCCTCTAACAGACTTAGTAAACATCTCTAAGAGCTGTGTGTTTATTGTTTTCTACAAAAGAGTGAGCCCTGTATGGAGGCTTGTGCCTGTGATCCTGGTACTTGCTGGTAGACACATGTGGAGGAGTAGTTCAGCTATATAGTTAACTTCAAGGCCAACTTGGGATACAGGAAACCTCTAAAACAAAACAAAACAAAACAAAAAAACCAAGGTTGGGCTTTGGTAATACATGCCTGAAATCCTAGCCCTTGAGAGTTGGAGATAAGAAGATGAACAGTTCAAGGTCATACTTAGATAAATAAATTTCTCATGACCAGCCTGGGCTATGTAAAATCCTGTCTCAAAAAAAAATGGAAAAAAAGAAAAACAAGGAGGAGAAAGAAGGAGAAGAAGAGAAGGAAGGAAAGAAGGAATGAAGGAAGGAGAGGAGAGGAAAGGGAAGAGAGGAAAGGGAGGAGAGGAGAAGGAAAGGAGGGGAGAGAAAGGAGATGTCCTAGAGTCATTTTTTATGTTTGACTTGTGGAGACACCTACTAAACTCAACCATTTCACTTCACTGCACATTACAGTGGACTCTGCTCTTGGGAATCAAGCAACCCTCATTTTGTAGCTCTCTTGAGTGCTTTCTGGAACTTCAGTGCTTCATCTAAAAGAAGCAATTGTAATCACAAAGTTGAAGCAAGAAAAACCTACAGAAAGAAGCCTGAATTCCTCAGGAAAGAAATACGCACTAATTAATCCAAGGTTACTGGAAGAGATTTGAGAACACTCCACACCAAGTCAGGCCTGTGCCCCATGAACATCCTTCAACCAAGACTGTCAACTCAGCAACAAGAGCCAGGGTCCTAGGGAAGACATCAGTGCAGGCATAAGAGCTGACATGACAACTTACCTCTTAGCAACATAGAACAACAAAGCAAAGCTGTCCAATTCCGTGCCATGCCCATTACATAATTACACTTTATAAATAGTTACATTTTAATCATTTATATTGCTTTATTCCAGAAATGATAAGACATACTAGATGCATGAGGTGGGAATAAAGAAAGAAGAAAAATCATACGTAATACCACATAATAAAAACAGGAATTGAGCAAATGCAGAAACAATAACATACTGTAACAACCTCCATGCATGAGAGAGCATGAGATGGCTTGTAATTTCAACCTGAGACTGGCTGAACACCTGATCAGGTGACACTCTATGCCACACCAGATTATGTCTATAGTCTTTATTTTAAAAGTACTCTAATTAAATGTCACCCCCACCACCATCTTGTCCAGCTGTGACTGAAGGCAAAAGAGAGTTGAGCTCTGTTCTGAACATGACAAAATGGAGTGTGCAGAAGGCAGAGGGTTCTCTATACTGGCTGTTCTAAAGAGTGATGGCACCAGGGCTGAAGAACGCATGGAGGAAGCTGACCCACAACAGGAACGTCAGAAATGATGGCTGCTCTTAGAAAGATGGAGACAGAGAAGATGGTGGTGGAAACCTCAAGACAACTCTAGCAGTCACTCATGAGGTCATCAAGGGACATCATCCTGTCTCCTAGCCTTGTCTCTAAAGCTGAGAAAATATCACATCACGCATTTAATGTGAAGACAAGTTGTGGCAACAGGTGAGAAAGCATTTTGTAAATGAGGAGCCTTTATGAAAAAAAAGTCATAACTGAGCATGGCTTTGGGGGCTCAGGTAACATTTCCTGACTCACCCACAGTACTCTAGACATATTTGTTCTATGCTTCTTGTCGTCTCTTCCACTTTTCACCTGAGGGCACCCACCCATTCATATTCCAGGACCCAGCCCTTTTCTGGGGCAACCACATCTCCCCTGTTCCTTCCTGACCCACAAGGCTCTATCTACAGATGGTTCCTTATTTACCATTGCTTGACTTGTGAATTTTTTGATTTCATGATGCTGCACAAGCATAAACAGACCCACAAGAAACCATACTTGGAGCTTTGAACTTTGCTTTTCATCCAGGCTAGCAATTAGAAGTATCACAATCTCTCCTGACCTTTGGCAGAGAAAACAAATGGCAACTCCCAGTGGAGCCTGCAGGTGGGCACCTGATTCTGCACTGAGTGCTGGGTTGTTGACTCCTCCCATGTTCAGTTGCTAGTACCGAATGCATTTTTCAACTTGTGATGTTTTCCACCTGCGACAGGCTTGTCAGTCTGCAACACCACTGTAGGTTGAGAAGCTCTGAGTTTTTTTTCTCCAAAATAATAATGACTCTGTCAGTTAGCATTTCACTTTTCCAGTCTAGACCATGTCACTTGGCTGTAAATACCTTGGAAGTGAGAACTATAGATGTGACATACAGCCTTCTGCCAGCGTATGTAAGGAATTCAGCCAATGTTCAATGGATCACGAAGAAACAAAAGTGGATACAGATGTAAAAGATCACCTGCATGGATCCTTTTTCCCTGAGACTGTCATGTCACTTAAGTGGTTGCCATTCTTTCTTGAACTGAGCACAGGACTCCTTCCACTGGAGGTAATATGTGCTAGAAATTGTGCTTGATGCTATGCAAGTTTCAAAGACAAATTCTAGAACACTTAGCAACATTTAAAAAAAGCATTGCATTTGGATCTAAATTTTTCCATCTAGGAACATTGATGAGGGTTCAATAAATCAGTTTAACAAACATTTATCTTGAGCCATGTCCTTTTCTCTAAGCTTTTTACTTTGCACAGTTCAAAAGATATGAAATCCTTCTATTACTCCTTCATTTGTTCATAAATCATTACTCTGTTGGTTTAAATGAGCCTCTTAAGATGAAAATATATCCCCTTATTGAAGTTGTTAAAGGCAGATTTTCCTCTCAGACATAGAGGCCATTTTTTGCAGAAGAGAAACCTAAGCACACTAAGATAGTGTTGCCTCCTAATCTATCCTGTTTGAAGTCTTTGATTAAATACAATTCCCTATAACATATCTGTGTTTTCTGAGTGTATATAAGATTGCAGCAGGCCATTCAAAGTCACTCAGCACATGAGATATCAAGACCTTCAGATGTTTACCATCAAATAGTGAGAGGCGATCAGTAGTTTAGTCATCTCCAGAAGAATGGAAAAGTAAAACAGCTCAACAGTCTGCCCAACTCAGCTATCACCCAACAAATGACCTTTAGAAACATCTTTTTGTGTTACAAGTGGTGGCAGCATTGAACAGAGTCTTTAAAACAAGATTGTATAGAGACAATAGCCATTATCTCTAGGATTCCACCAACTGGATGCCAGCCAACCTTACATTTGGATATTCCCATAAAGATAAAATATGACAGGTAATTGGCTTGAGTCATAAGAGTAAATTGTCTTAAGCAAACATAGCCCATGACAGTGCCACAGCAGAATATTTTCTCAGGAAGTCATGTCAGTAATACCTGAGGGAGCAATGTAGAATGTCTAAAGAAACAGTTAGCGACTATCTTCTGAGGGTTCTATCTTCCTTTACCCACGAGCTTTGTGAAATTCCTTTCAAACAACCTGTCTTCAGATATTCCCAAAGTACTGCAGGTCATAAACTGATGAAACAGAGTTCTACACTAATGCAGAAGTTACCCTGAAGAAAAGATTTGTCTCACAGACTGATGATTTATATAAGATCACAGTGGTCAGACACGTCAAGTCTGTAGTTCTGCAGCTGTTGGAAGTGACACTTGTCCCATGTCTAAGAATAGTGGATATAACCAAGCTATGTCTGAGATTTAACTCAATTTACTCTTAAAGTTCCTGGAATTTCTTCTGCATGTTTTCCGTGAATGAAGGGCCTCAGAAGCCAAAGCACTATTCTTAAGTTGTATTGAAATACACACACACAAATTCATACACGCACACTCACATGCACACCTTTAAAGGCTAACTATATTTTGCTTTAAGGAGAAATTTTGAATAGCTTTGTATTTATCCAAAGAGGTTTTAATAACATATTGCCTTAATGGGCGGCAGAGTGGAAGAAGTTTCACAGGAGCAAAGTGATTATGTATAAAAGTTTGATGATCAAACTGCAGGGAAAGAAGCGAGAAAAAGCCAGGTGATAGAAAGAGAACTATAGAGTTCCTGAGAAAAGCAAAAATATATGTCACAGATGTGGACAATGGAATCTATGGAAAGCAGCTGGGGGATATTGAGAAGTTGAGGCTCCTAGCATAGAATGTTATGGACTAGAGGTGGAATGAGCCCTAGAAGAAAGTCTTTGCTATCTTACTAGTATTAGTAGAAGAAACTTTCCCTACAGGAAGCAGCCTGGTTAGAACATGACATAGATGGAGTTCCACTTGTTTGTTTGCTTGGTTATTGGTTATTTTATTTATTTACATTTCAAATGTTATCCCCCTTCCCAGCTTTCCCTCCACAAACCCCCATCTCCTCCCCCTCTATGAGGGTAATCCCTCTTCCACCTACCCACTCCTGCCTTAGCACCTTAGCATTCCCCTACACTGGGTCTTCGAGCCTCCACTTTGATGCTAGATAAAGCCATCCTCTGCTACATATGCAGCTGGAGCCATGCGTCACTCCATGTGTACTCTTTGGTTGGTGGTTTATTCCCTGGGAGCTTTGGGGGATCTGGTTGGTTGATATTTTTGTTCTTCCTATGGGGTTGCAAACACCTTCCACTCTTTTAGTCCTTCCTCTAACTCCTCCACTGGGGTCTCTGCACTCAGTCCGATGGTTGGCTGCATGCATCTGCATATTTATTGGCCAAGTTCTGGCAGAGCCTCTCAGGGGATAGTCATAACAGGCTCATGAAATTCACTGGCAAATGAATGGAACTTGAAAATATGAGTGAGGTAACCCAGTCACAAAAGAGCACACATGGTATGTACTCACTGACAAGTGAATATTAGCCAAAAAAGTTCAGGATACCCATGATACAACTTACAGACCTTATGAAACCCAAGAAGATGGAAAACCAAAGTGTGTTTGCTTCAGTCCTACTTAGGATGGACTTTGTCTTATCAGTGGTTCTAGAATGAGTTGTGTGAATGACAAGTCCTTGCTAGAAGATGTCTGTTCCTACCTGCAATTTCAGCCTTCCCACTGTCCTCATTGACCCCTGAGCCCTTGATTTCCTCCTTTTCTGAACAGGTCACTATCTAAATATCATAGATACCAAGTCTCAGTACCATAGAACAGAGTATGAGGATGCCCAAGTACCAAAGAATGGGGATGCCCAAGCACCATAGAATAGAGTATGAGAATGCCAAGCCAGATGCTTGGAGATGAGCTGAAAACTCAACAGGCAAGCAAAGTCATGATGATATGATCAAAATGAGGCAAATGGCTGAGTTCAGAGGACAGGAGTAACAGAGAGATGAAGGGAGTGATGAGATGTGATAGACCTAGTGAGGGTGTTAAAGAAACAAAAAAGGGAATGTTTTCCTTATAATCATTCTTCTCTCCATCCCACAAACACAAGTTTGAATCGCATTGCCATTTACCCCTTTCTGCATTATCCTGGAGCATGTGATAACATTTGGGGAAATATGTAGCATCAATTAGATTTGAGGAAAGCAAAAAAAGAGGGAAAATTATTTCTTCCAACCTTCCCACAGTGCTCTGGCCACATTTGGTCATGGCTCCTGACAGCTTCTGTCACTGCTGCTCTGTGCCATCCATCCATCTTTTAGAATCCAGCCCTCCTCTTTCTCCATCTTTCCTATGTTTCCCTCTAGTCTTCACCTACAGATGGCTCTTGAGTTATGGTTGTTTGACTTTTGAGTTCTTTTGACTTCAGAGGATCAGACCCACTCTGATGGCCTTCTTAAGCACACATGCAGGTACACACAGACACAGACACATACACAATCACACATTCGAGCACATATGCATAGATGAAAACAGATAAATAAAAATTAAAAAATCTTCTTTTAGAAAAGTAGTTGTAAGAAATAATGAAAGTTTTGATTATCTCCACCATATCTTAAAATGTTCTCTTAACATATCAGAATTTGGAAATCAACAGGAATAATTTCTGGCTCCCTTACAGGATTGAAGAATCATGGGACCATACAAGGTCAGTGACATGAGCACCCCCACCATACAGCTAGAACAGGTTTACCATCTAGGCTCTAGATTTCTCTCCATCTACATTGCCTGGCTTGCCTCTTGTTTGGATCAAAGTACAAAGCAACAAAGCTGCCTCAAGCAGCCTTTTGGCAGAGATCTACTTCTGTTGGGGGTGAATGTGTTGAGCCCCAGTTGCTAAGAATAGCTCCAAACACCTTGGAAGGAGGACTGGTTTCTAAAGAAATTCCCATGTAGGGAATGTGCCTCCTTCTTACTGGCCCATCTGTCACTATGAATCTCCAGTAACACTTCAGATATGGTTCAATACATGGAAACATACTGAAGGTATTATATATGCCAGAGACATTTTATATTTCCATTAAAAATGCTCAGCCACGCCAACAGAAAACTCTCATTCCCAAATGGGGTGCATTTCAGCAAGTGAATGATGGATTAAACTGAAAGAACTCTCTAAGGATGAAGAGTTGCAAAATAGAATGAAAACTTGGGAGGGGGTGGAGAAAGGGAAAGAAAAAGGAACTGCAAGCAATCCCAGAAGACAAGGTTGAGTTCTCAGATTCTACACTAACTTATAAGACCTAAACCTTGCAAACTTCAGTTTTCAACTCACGTCTTTTTTTTTTTTTTTTTTGATTTGTTTTCTAAAGCAGATAACAAAGTTAAGAGGTTCTCAGTGTACGACAAAGTCTTTCTGCATGAGCATTCAGCATGGTTGTTTCTGTGACCATCTTTGGGAAGGACTTTTTGCATCTTAACTTCTCCTTTCTGTGTCTTTTGCAGACTTCACTGAGCTCGCAGGTTTCATGGCATCACATGTTGTCAGCCTTCAAGGAATTGTATATTTCAAGGAAAACCTCTCTCAAGTTTGTCTGTCAACATGAGGAAGTCATAAAATACCATCTTAGAAACAATTTGTTGCATGGCTACAATGAAAAGGACCAAGTCCTAGAGCTAAAGAAAATGGAGCAGCTACTCACTCACAGCAGTAATTCTCCAGAAAAGGGAGTATAGCTTGAAGCCCTGCTGAGTTTTAAGTGTCTCTTTGACAATCACACAGCCAGAAAAGAGATACCCTGAAAACTACTTGGGGAATTTCTCCTCTTCCCATTTTTCAGAAAGTATTCATGCCCCTTCTGTCTTTAGCAATTGCAAATCCCAGGTTACTGTTCAGCTTCTATCTAGCATGGTCTGATGTTAATGCTGGCTCATGGTGTCCATTCCTTCACAAACATAGTCCTCAGTAGTGCTCAGTAGACACAATGATAGAGAATAGTCACCGTATGGCATTTTGTTTTGTAATGTGGTCACAATGGTTGGTACTAAAAATAAAGTGATAAATAGTAGGTATACATAGGCATAATGCATGTGCTTCTCAATTTCTCAAGTTGTCCTTTTATTTTGATAGTATAATTGCTATTAAAGCCATTGTCTGTTGTATTGACCTTATAGTAATTCTTCCCCATGAGTTTCATCACTTGATTTGATTCCTCTTCACCCTTCATTTTTTCCTCATCCATGCCTGGCTCTCCAATAACCATCTAGGATGGCTAGAACATAACAGGGAGCCACCTTCGTATCCTCACCTCCATCTTTATCCTCTTCCATGCTTAGCTCACTCATGGCCCTCTAGGAATGACTAGAACACATAGACAATGGCCTTGAAACAATTGTGCTTTGTCATAAACTGAGCATATTATGTTTGTTCCACAACTCGGGTCTTATTTATTTGTATAGTTTTCATCTTTTGTTTGAGACCAGATCTTATTCTGTAGCTCTGGATGGCCTAGAACTTACTGTGCAGCCCTATCTGTGATATTAGTTCTTCAGCCCAGCCTTCTAAGTACTATGGTTACAGGTATGAGCCACCCTGGCTGCCTCCATTCTAAGGTTCTATAGTATATCTGAAGACTGTGCGCTTCTCTAGCCTTCCTATGCTTCGTGAATATAGAGTGGTTCTGATGCTTTGATTCAATCAGGAATCTGTGTTTACTGATGCTGAAGGTCCTTGGCCAAAAATTAGTTTTTGATCAAGAGGAGGAGGAGGATACTAGGGGAAGAGAAAGAACAGACTCAGAGCTACAAGAGAGATTATCAAAAATGTAGATGGAGGGAGATCTGACATATTTTTCTCTTCTGTGACTTTCTAAGGTGGGACCAGCCAGGAGGCACAGGCCTCACAAGTGGCAGGACAGCCAGAACAGGATCCTCTCTACCTCCTTCTGCACCTAGGAATGATGGTGGTAGATCCACTGCCCTCTCTGCCCCTTCCCTGTAAGTGAAGAGCTTGCCTCCTGGGAGTGCTCTAACCCAGGGACTCGGAACTCAGGAGGGACAGTTGATCCACAGCCAACTGCGCCCAGGTTTTACCAGAGGAGAGCTGATCTCCCAGAAGTGCTGACACAGGCTTACAGATCCACAAGAGGAACAAGCTACAGCCAAAAACAGCAAGAATATCTACCACCAGAGATCTACAGATGGCAAAAGGCAAACACAAGAATCTTACCAACAGAAACCAAGACTACTTGGCTTCATCAGAACCTAGTACTCCCACCACAGCAAGTCGTGGATATCCCAGAACACCAGAAAAGCAAGATTTGGATCTAAAATCATATCTCACGATGGTGATAGAGGAATTTAAGAAGGACATGAATAACTCCCTTAAGGAAATACAGGAGAACACAGGTAAAGAGATAAAGCCCTTAAAGAGGAAACACAAAAATCCCTTAAAGAATTACAGGAGATCACGAGTAAACAAGTAGAAGCCCTTAAAGAGGAAACACAAAAATCCCTTAAAGAATAACAGGAAAGCACAACCAAACAGGTGAAGGAATTGAACAAAACCATCCAGGACCTAAAAATGGAAGTAGAAACAGTTAAGAAATCACAAAGAGAGACTCTGGAGATAGAAAAACTAGGGAAAAAAAGTCAGGAACCATAGATGCAAGCATCCCCAACAGAATACAAAACACAGAAGAGAGAATCTCAGGTGCAGAGGTACCATAGAAAATATTGACACAACAATCAAAGAAAATGCAAAAGGCAAAAAGCTCCTAACCCAAAACATCCAGAAAATCCAGAACACAATGAGAAGACCAGACCTAAGGATAAAAGGTATAGAAGAGAGTGAAGATCTCCAACTTAAAGGGCCAGTAAATATCTTCAACAAAAGTATAGAAGAAAACTTCCCTAACCTAAAGAAAGAGATGCCCATTAACATGCAAGAAGCCTATAGAACTCCAAATAGACTGTACAGAAAAGAAATTCCTCCTGTCACATAACAGTCAAAACACCAAATGCACAAAACAAAGAAAGAATACTAAAAGCAGTGAGGGAAAAAGGTCAAGTAACATATAAAGACAGACCTATCAGAATTACACCATACTTCTCGCCAGAGACTATGAAAGCCAGAAGATCCTGGGTTGATATCATACCGACCCTAAGAGAACACAAATGCCAGCCCAGACTACTATACCCAACAAAACTCTCAATTACCATAGATGGAGAAACCAAAGTATTCTATGACAAAATCAAATTCATGCAATATATTTCCACAAGTATAGCCCTTCAAAGGGTAATAAATGGAAAACTCCAATACAAGGAGGGGAACTACATCCCTGAAAAATCAAAAATGTAATCTTCCAACAAAACTAAAAGAAGATAGCCACATGAATGGAATTCAAACTCTAACAACAAAAATAACAGGAAGCAACAATTACTGTTCCTTAATATCTATTAATATCAATGGACTCAATTCCCCAATAAAAAGACATGGACTATCAGATTGGGTACATAAACAGGATTCAACATTTTGTTGCATACAGGAAACCCACCTTAGTGACAAAGACAGACACTACCTCAGAACAAAAGGCTGGAAAACAATTTTCCAAGCCAATGGTCCCAAGAAAAAAAAGCTGGAGTAGCCATTCTAATATCAAATAAAATCAACTTTCGCCCTAAAGTGATCAAAAAAGATAAGGAGGGACACTTTATACTCCTCAAAGGTATGATCTACCAAGATGAACTCTCAGTTCTGAACCTCTATGCTCCAAATGCAAGGGCATCTAGATTCATCAAAGAAACTTTACTAAAGCTCAAAACACACATTGTATAGCACACAATAATAGTGGGAGATTTCAACACCCCACTCTCTGCAATGGACAGAACAAGGAAACAAAAACAAAGCAAAGACACAGTGAGACTAACAGAAGTTATGAAACAGACGGATTTAACAGATATCTATAGAACTTTTTATCCTAAAACAAAAGGATATACCTTCTTCTCAGCACCTCATGGTACCTTCTCCAAAATTGACCATATAATTGATCGCAAATCAGTCCTCAACAGATACAAGAAGATTGAAATAATTCCTTGCATCCTAACAGATCACCATGGGCTAAGGCTGTTCCTCAATAACAACATAAACAATAAAATGCCTACATACACGTGGAAGCTTAACAACACTCTACTCAATGACAACTTGGTCAAGGAAGAAGTAAAAAAAGAAATTAAAGGCTTTCTAGAGTTTAATGAAAATGAAGCCACAACTTATCCAAACTTATGGGACACAATGAAAGCAGTCCTAAGAGGAAAACTAATAGCTTTAAGTGCCTCCAAAAAGAAACTGGAGAGAGTATATACCAGCAATTTGACAGCACATCTGAAAGGTCTAAAACAAAAAGAAGCAAATTCACCCAATAGGAGTCGAAGGCAGGAAATAATCAAACTCAGGGCTGAAATCAACCAAATAGAAACAAAAAGAGCTATACAAAGAATCAACCAAACCAGGAGCTGGTTCTTTGAGAAAATCAGCAAAATAGATAAACCCTTAGCCAAACTACCTAAAGGGCACAGAGACAGTATCCTAATTAACAAGATCAGAAATAAAAAGGGATACATAACAACAGACACTGAGGAAATCCAAAAAAACATGAGATCCTACTACAAAATCCTATACTCAACAAAACTGGAAAACCTGGATGAAATGGACATTTTTCTAGATAGATACCAGATACCAAAGTTAAATCAAGATCAGATCAATGATCTAAACAGTCCCATATCTGCTAATGAAATAGAAACAATCATTAATAGTCTCCCAACCAAAAAAAGCCCAGGACCAGATGGGTTTAGTGCAGCGTTTTATCAGACCTTCAAAGAAGACCTAATACCAATACTCCTCAAACTATTCCACAAAATAGAAACAGAAGGAACTCTACCAAATTTGTTCTATGAAGCCACAATTACTCTTATACCTAAACCACACAAAGACCTAACAAAGAAAGAAAACTTCAGACCAATTTCCCTTATGAATATTGATGCAAAAATACTCAATAAAATTCTTGCAAACCGAATCTAAGAACATATCAAAACGATCATCCACCATGATCAAGCAGGCTTCATCCCAGGGATACAAGGATGGTTCAATATATAGAAATCTCATCAACGTAATTCACTATATAAACAAACTCAAAGGAAAAAGCTATATGGTCATCTCATTAGATGCTGAGAAAGCATTTGACAAAATCCAACATCCCTTCATGATAAAAGTCTTGGAACGATCAGGAATTCAAGGCTCACATTTAAACATAGTAAAAGCAATACACAGCAAACCAGTAGTCAACATCAAACTAAATGGAGAGAAACTTGAAGCAATCCCACTAAAATCAGGGACTAGACAAGGCTGCCGACTTTCTTCCTACCTATTCAATATTGTACTTTAAGTCCTAGCCACAGCACTTAGACAACAAAAGGAGATCAAAGGGATACAAATTGGAAAGGAAGATTTCAAATTATCACTATTTACTGATGATATGGTGGTATACTTAAGCAACCCCAAAAATTCCACCAGAGACCTCCTAAACCTGATAAACAACTTCAGCAAAGTAGCTGGATATAAA
>NW_022196906.1:35274986-35283256 GCF_008632895.1 Mastomys coucha | reverse complement strand
TCAGAATGGCTAGGATAAAAAACTCAAGTGACAGCAGATGCTGGAGAGGTTGTGGAGAAAGAGGGACACTTCTTCATTGCTGGTGGGATTGCACACTGGTACAACCACTCTGGAAATCAGTTTGGAGGTTCCTCCAGAAATTGGACATAATACTACCAGAGGACCCAGCTATACCACTCCTGGGCATATACCCAGAAGATGCTCCAACATGTAATAAGGACACATGCTCCACCATGTTCATAGCTGCCTTATTTATAATAGCCAGAAACTGGAAACAACCCAGATGTCCCTCAACAGAGGAATGGATACAGAAATTGTGGTACATCTACACAAGGGAGTACTACTCAGCTATTAAAAACAATGAAATTATGAAATTCTTAGGGAAATGGATGGATCTGGAGAATATCATCCTGAGTGAGGTAACCCAATCACAAGAGAGACCATGGTATGCACTCTCTGATAAGTGGATATTAGCCCAGAAGATCAGAATACACAAAGTACAATCCACAAACCACAAGAAACTCCAGAAGAAGGAAGACCAAACTGTGGATACTTCATTACTTCTTAAAAGGGGGAACAAAATACCCATGGAAGGAGTTGCAGAGACTAACTATGGAACAGAGATTGAAGGAAAGACAATACAGCCTGATATAGCTGTCTCCTGAGAGGCTCTGACAGTACCCAACTAATACAGAAGTAGAGGTTCACAGCCATCCATTGAACTGAGTACAGGGTCCCCAATGAAGAAGCTAGAGAAAGGACCCAAGGAGCTGAAGGCTTTGCAGCCCCTTAGGATGAACAACAATATGAACTAACTAGTACCCTAAGAACTTCCAGGGACTAAACCACCAACCAAAAAGTAAACATGGTGGGACCAATGGCTCCAGCAGCATATGTATAGTAGAGGATGGCCAAGTCAGTCATCAATGGGAGGAGAGGCCCTTGGCCCTGTGAAGGTTCTATGCCCCAGGTAGGGGAATGCCAGGGCCAGTAAGCAGGAGAGGGTGGAGTGGCGAGCAGGGGGAGGGTGAAGGAGTGGTGAGCAGGGGGAGGGGAGAGAACGGAGAGAAGAGAGGTTTGTTTTTGTTTTTTGTTTTTTGTTTCTTGTTTTGTTTTTTGTCTTTGGGGGGGGAGAGGAAACTGAGAAAGGAGATATCATATGACATGTAAATAAAGAAATTATCTAATTAAAAAAAAGGTATATACCACAAAAAAAAAAAGAAAGAAAGAAAAGAAAAGAAAAAATGTAGACTGAGAAAGAAAAGTGGCCCAGGAAAGGGGAGTCTAAAAGTGTCTTGGGCAGCAAGACCAATGAGCTTCACAGAAGGTAACTGTGCAACTAAGTTGAGGTCAGATTTAGAGATGTTGAGCAAGGAGTAAAGGTACGGCCACACTAGTGGCAGGAGGCTTAGAAGAGCCCAGCCATTGACCCAGTAAGACAGGTTTAAAATAAGCTAATGTGTATATGGTTTTCATCTTCGGATGTGGGTGGGTACGCACCTGCCACCAGCCAGGAGCACAAAGTGGTGTAGACAAAACTACATGCTATACCTGTCAAAGCTTTATAACCTGGGTTGAATGAAAATAATGGAGCTTAAGGTCTACATCCCACTGCCTTTCTTTCAGCAGCCTTAAGATATGATTTTTGTGCAGATTAACAATACACCATGTAGCCACACCTTCCCTGCCCTTTCAGTACCAAGAGCTCCCCATCTATCAAGTTCAAGAGTATTCAGTAAACTAATTTTTCATTATTAATGGCCTGATTTTCTAAGAAAACTGGGATTCTGCTCATTAATGCTGCAACTGAATTCAGTTTAAATAAATGTCTATAATGTTATTGTATCTTTCTGTCTTAGAGTTTTTATTGCTTTGAGGAAACACCATGACCATGACATCCCTGTTTGTTTGTTTGTTTGTTGTTTGTTTGTTTGTTTGTTTTTCTAGAAAATGTTTGCCTGTGTGTAGTGCTGGCTGTCCTGGAAGTTGCCTTTTAGACCAGGCTGTCCTCAAACTTCCTTTGCCTCTGCTTCCCAAGTGCTAGGATTAAAGGTGTTGCACCAGCAGGCACAATAACCACAGCAACTATTAGAAAGGAAAACATTTGACTGAAGCTAGCTTGCAGTTCAGAGGTTTTCTCCATTGTCATCATAGCAGGAGCATGGTGGCATACAGGCAGACATGGTGCTGGAGATGTAGCTGACAGTTCTATATCTTGATCATAGGCAGAAGGAGTACACTGGGCATAGAATGAGCACGTAAAATCTCAAAGCCTTCCCCCATACTTCCTCCAACAAGGCCACACCTCCTAATACTGCCACTCCCTATTGGCCAAGTACTGAAACCTATACATCTT
Source organism: Mastomys coucha (assembly GCF_008632895.1). Lineage (NCBI taxonomy): Eukaryota > Metazoa > Chordata > Mammalia > Rodentia > Muridae > Mastomys > Mastomys coucha. The sequence continues at coordinate 35,280,900 of NW_022196906.1, read as the reverse complement.
ATGGGAGCTATACATATTCAAGCACACCTTCCTACCCTCATAATAGAGATTGCAGCTAATTATGTCATTTATAAACTTTTTTTAAATTCCGTCATTCTTTATTCCAAAAATAAACAAATAGTCTTGAACCTTGGTCATTCTGGATTTTAGGGACCTTAGCAGGTTCTTCTCCAGTCCACCTAGCCTTCCTGTAACTATTTGTTCTTCCAAAGAATTCAGGCAGGATGCCTTTTCTTTCTGGACTGATTATATTCCCACCTATCTGTAAGAGGGGCTGCAAGCCCCACCACCACAACCAGTGTCTCAAGTCAGTAATAACAATGCCATCTGCATTACAAACTATACAAAGGAGCATCCCTCTGCCTAGTTTATTTATTGGAAAGAAAACTGACCTTTAGCAGATAGTGACATATTAACCTGTTAGTAAGTTCAGAAGGAAGAATTTAATCCTAGTCTTTCCATGTCTCAGAACAGAGGTCTCCACAGCAAACTCATGATTCACTTCCTCTGGTGTTAGGAACTTGCTGTCTCCAGCAGACACTTGTTCCTAAGTGCCTAGCTGCTGCCCCTTTCCCTCCTGATAAATCCATCACATTCAGAATTCCTTCCAAATTAGCCAAAAACGATATGTGAAGCAGTGGCTTAAAGGGGAAATTGTGGGAAGGTTGTTTTTTTGTTTTGGTTTGGTTTTTGGTTTTTGGTTTTGTTTTTTTTGTTTGTTTGGTTTGGTTTGGTTTTTGTTTTTGTTTTTTTAATGTGTGCTTTTCTGAGAATCCTACTTCTTGGGAGATACTACCCACATTCTCAAGAGCTTGGCATATTTAGGGATGCCTGACATAATTTATACCCATGAAAGAATGAAACACCAACTATATGTCACAAAGGGAGAGGGTGTTAGACACCAATGGCAGAACCTAAAATCCTCTATTTATAATTACTAGGCACCTTTCCTGATGGTCTATAAGAGCTACAGCACCCCCAGTCATCTGACCCACCAACCTTACTACCTTCATCAACATGCCTTGCAGAAACCTGTGTTCTGAACAGCTCTGTGAAGGCACCACTCTCCACATTCAAGCTCAAGGCCCCTTGCTCTGGTCACACAGCAGACACTTTGAAGATTCCACAACACTGAGGACTTAGATTTCCTCTCACTAGACCAGGGAACCTCCAGTCATTTTCTCTCTTCCTGAGCAGCCCGTCTGTCATCTCCCCAGCATGACCCAGAAGTGTCTCAAACTCTTTGCATATCTATATTCCAAAAGAACTGGGAAGGTCAGAGAAGCGGACAGTCTAGACACACCTCCTTCCTCTGCATGATCCACACCTGGGCTACCAGAGCATTTCTGTTAACATGAAGGGTTACCTTCACCTCTGAGGCCCCTGAGTTCTGCGATCATGACTCATTCCTCATGCTTTTAGTTCTTGGGGTACCCTGGCTATAGACAGTGGCACTCCCAATTCCTTGATAGAACAGACAGATATGTGCCTGTATTGACAATGGTGCTACACAAGATGTAATGAACAAACCACCTAACACCTGCTCTTTTCAAAGCATCACCAGGCTCCCAGTCTTGAGCCCATTAAACAGGAAAACCTTCTCAGGATATGTTAGAACACCCACCTAGTGAAATAAATCTCAGAGTCCTGATAACCAAAGTAGTATATGGATTGTTCAGTCTTGATTTCAGGATACTAACTAGAAAAGCTACCTGGGAGCACCTAGGGAAATTTGACTATCAATCAGCCAGATCAGATAAAGAGAGTATTGATTAATATAATTATCCTGATAACAGGAAAAAATGTTTTAAACAAATATTTAAGGGTCAAAATTACATGATTAAAGTGCTTCAATTGAAAAAAAACAAATTAATGTACCACAATACTAATAATAATAATAATTCTAAATGATAGATTTGTGAGAAGTCAGAATGCTGTTATTTTCATTTTTATACCTGCATAAACTTGCTCTTGGGAATTTTGACAGGAATGTGAACCCATCTTTTTCACATGAGAGCATTCAGACTTTGAGTACAGAGTGATGTCTTCATCTATGAGCCAATATCAACGTGTGCTGTCCTTTTTCCATGCCCTTCCTAACACTGACTTGCTTCTCTGGATATTTCTTTTGCAAGTAGAGAGTTTAGATATTTAGAAAACTAAAGGCATTTTTAGTAAATACCAAAGTAAACATCTCATACAATACTATTGCAAGAACATCCCCTGAGGACGCATCTGTGCCGGAGAGTTCAAGTGACTGATTTCAGTCTAGTTAGACAATAAGAAAATTTCAAAGAATGGAGGGAGGAGAAGTCAGAAGGGGAAAAGAAAGACAAAAAACCTCTATTTTTCACCTACACTGAAACAATTTTGTGGACTTTTCTCATCTGATTTGACAAACATTTTGGCTATTTACCATAAACCAGGCATTATTCTATGCCCCATCCAACTCTGAGCTCATTATATTAGAATGATGCCCTTCAGGTCAAGTCTATCCCTTTCTCCCCATTTGGAGTTCTCTATGGACACAGAGTAAGAAGCAGGATAGGTTCCATGGAGGTTAAAGCAGCAAAGCTGAGGTGGAGGGTTGTAACCTTGCTCTCCATGTGAGAACACTTCACCACAGCATGGTCTCCAGTCCAGTAATTGAAATAGTCACTGAAGTGGCAGCTTTTAAATAAGAGTGAAGCATCAGCCAGTTGTGGTGGCATATACCTTTAATCTCATACTAGGGAGGCTGAGACAGGTAGACCTCTGTGAGTTTGAGGCCAGTATGATCTACATAGTGAGTTCCAGAACAACCAGGGCTATGTAAAAAGACCCAGTCTCAAAGAAATACAGAGAGAGAGAGAGAGAGAGAGAGAGAGAGAGAGACAGACAGACAGACAGACAGACAGACAGACAGAGACAGAGACAGAGAGACAGAGAGAAGAAGGAGGAGGAGGAGGTGGAGGAGGAGGAGGAAGAGGAGGAGGAAGAGGAGGAGGAAGAGGAGGAAGAGGAGGAGAAAAAATAGCAACACAATAAATAACCATTCTTTCATAACTTAGAATAACCTTTTGAGGATGCACAATTTGGGAAGGGTATAACTCAGAAGGCCCATCTGAATCAAGAATGGATAATTCTGTAAGAATGCCTTTTTCTCCAGTGTGTTCTTCATCCATGAGTATATACTTCCATCATCGGTCTCCTGAATGTTGGAGTGACAGGTGTTCACCACAATGTTCATCTTGTTCTAGCTAAAAACATCCCAAGAGTAGAGAGATGGGATTCTACTGAAAACAGACTTTAATCCAAGAAGTTTCTAGACAAACTTCCAAAGAAGAGCAGGAGAAGCTAAGAGGGTTGAACATGCTGTCAGAGTAAAGCTGCCAGGATTGACAAAAGGTATTGCAGAGCAAAAAAGCTGCATATGCTTGGTACATGATGATGACATTGTCCCAGGAAGCTCCATTGTTAAAAACCTAATTGTCATGTGCTTATTCTGAGGATGAGCAATTGTGCATACATTTTAAGAACTCGTTTAAGCACAACTACTTCCTGAGGTTCTTCACCAACACTTAGGGTTAACACAGGCATGCAGCTATAGTGGCAACACTACATTGGTGAAGGCAGTTAAATGCTATGAGCCCAAAGCAGACAACTCCTGCATCCAGCTCAAATTCAGAGTTTCTTAGCTCTGAAAGTCTTCAGTGCAATGCTAAGCCAACCTGAAGGTGTGAGTTGATGTCAAACTAAAACAGCAGCAACAACAAAAACGTCCTCTGAGCCTTCATTGTTTTGTAGCCCTGGCACATTTCCTCTCAAAATCACTAGTCCTAAGATGAAAGTTACCTCCGGGATGGTGGGAATTTACCTCAGAGATGGTGGGAAGTTACCTCAGAAATGACAGGAAGTTACCTCAGAGAGGGTGGGAACAAAATCTGTCAGGTGTGATGCAAAAAGTACATTTTCTTTCCATGTTCACATCTTCTCAACCCTAAATAACTTTATTGATCACAGGGATATGTATCATTCTGTTTTACTCCTACATGCTGGAAAATTAGCTTCTGTAAGATCCAAGTAAACAGGAGCATCTCAGAAAAACACCGGGAGGCCAGGAATTTCCCTGATAAGATAATCTCAGGAACTTTGGGAAGGTAGTGGAACTCTCTAGAAGGGAAAGGCTAATTAACCTTCCTCAGATCACAGGGTGGACCTTTGCCCACCTTCCACTTCAGACAAGGGAAGTCCTTGCCACCTCATTCCCTGAAGACCAATCAGTTTAAAAGTCACACTGTTTTACTAATCACATTGTGTCTAATGGCTGCTGCCCTGAAAATTGTATAAAAGCTCACTGAACAAGCTGTGCGGGGTCACCTCCTTTCCTTAGGGTCTGAGACGATCTCAGGGCACTGGAATGAAAATCCTCATGCTCTTTGCATGGATCAGGCTCCATGTGATTCACTCAGGGGGTCTCTGGTAAGCTAAGGCTCGACAGGATCTTACACTTCCTCTCAACAGTTATCCCTCCTTTTCCAGCACACACCTATAGAAAGGAGTCCTCCTGCTTTCAGTTGCTGTGATAAAACATGGCAAAAAATACCTTGGCAGGGGAAGGGCTTATTTGCTTCATAGGTCCTGCTCACAGCCCATCATGAAGGGAAGCCAGGGCAGGAATTTAAGTCAGGAAAATGGAAAATTAAGCATGAACCATGGAGAAATGTTTCTTACTGGCTTACTCTCCTGGTTTGACCAGTCTGCTTCCTTCTACAGCCTAGGACCAGTGCCCAGTAGTGTCACTGCTCATAGGGGGTGGGGCCATCCCACACCAATCACTTTAAAAAAAAGTCCCACGAACTTGCCTGCAAATGTCATTTAATGGAGGCATTTTCTTTCGTTGAGGTTCCATCTTTTCAAATGACTCAAGCTTGTTTCAAATTGACAAACAAACAAAACCAGAACACCTTGAGACAGTTTTGTTATGTTACTAAACTTGTTATGACTGGTGTCCTGAACCTCTTCACAGGGCTGCTGAGATGGGCCATCAGTCAGGACAAAATGGACTTATTCACCCAAAATTAGACTGAAACAAGAAATTGCGAGCTGCGGACCAGTTATGGGAAGCCCTCAGCCAACAAGATGGCCTTCCACTATGCTTTGGAAATGGAGGAGGACGTCTGAGCACCTGACAGGCAAAGGCATAAACACAGTTCCACATGGGACTGCTATTCAGTAAGCAATAGATAAGTGGTCATTGGTGTGATGCTTGAGGAGGCATGATTATTTTACATAAACTTTGATGATGGTAACTGTGCATCTGGATACTCATCAGGGTGAGGCTGAGGGCAGCTGGCAGAATACCTGTATGTGTAGACAGCTGTGTAAGAGAAAGGGCGAGAAAGGTCTATAGCAATGTCTCGCCCTTCTGAGACATCATCACGCTTCAAGAAAGCTGACCCTGGGCACAGACTAAGTGAGCTTAGAGGCCTGGGTGTTCCTAGAGACCCATGTACATTCATGTTTGTGGCTATACTACCTACAGCGGCCAAGGAAGGGAACCAGCCTAGGTGTTCATCATCAGATGAATAGAAAAATCACATGCGACTCTATGTGCAGAGACTAAGAACCTGTGGAGTACTCTGCCCTATGTGGGATATCTGTATCACAACCCTTCACCCAAGGCTTGGTGATTACTGTGGATGAGGCAACTGAAAGACTGTAAGGGCCAGAGATAGTCGACATCAGCAATAAAAATAATACCATCTGGACATGGGAGGGCTTTTGCAAACACGAAGTTACAACAGTCTTGTGACTGCAGGCACAAGACTTGCACAAGATCAAGCCATACAGAATCCCAGCATGGAGGGTGTTAGCATCAAGAACCTGCCTGCAGCAGATATGTGGGCGGGTCCACAGACCTGTCACCAAGGCA
>NW_022196906.1:35232679-35265130 GCF_008632895.1 Mastomys coucha | reverse complement strand
TCTTACACATGAAACTGCCTGAGCCTGGTGTCTGCAGACGCTTTCTGCCGCGACTCAAAACCCATCAGAGGGGACTTGCAGGGGAGCATGAAGTCCCACCCTTTGAGGAGACACAATTGGCATAGGATTGCCACTGGGAGAGGGAGAGTCATCTTGCTTTAATGGTGTGACACCAGGTATAACAACCACACTCCGGTGCATGATCCATACCCAGAAATGGTGGGTGGGTATGGACATCGGGGAAATCTGGAAGAATTTGGGGAGGGTTTGGAATATGATCCAAATATATTGCATCAAGTTCTCAAAGAATAAAAACATTATTCTAGGGAAATAAGAAATCCATGTGTTCTACTCAGCTCTGATTCACTCCCTGTCTTTAACATGAACTGGCAAATTGGGGCTAGGATGCGTGACTTCCCTAGCTCCAGGCTAGAGAGTAAAAAGTGTTCCTGTTAAAATATGTCCCCTGTCTGAGGTGTTGCAGGCACCTGGAGCCCAAAGTCCCAGAGTTGAATCTCCTGCTTGTCATGCCTTAATCCAGGGACCTTAGCAGGCTGCAGGGTGGCTAATGAGCCAGCCTTTCTGAGATTATTGATTGCAAATAGCAGCACCTCCTTCACTGCACTGTTATGAAAATGAGATAAAATTATTTAGACTTTTTTAAAGTTTAAAATGCCATTCAAATGTGATCTATGCCCCCATCCACTAATTCGAGCACTACCTTAGCAAGATTAGCCACCCATGTCGTTCCTTGTGCTTGTCTCTTGTCAGATTTCTAAGGCCTTTTCACAGGAAAAATGGAGTGGACATTCCAATAATTATCTAGTGAAATCAGATCGTGAAAAGGCTCGGCTGTATGTCCTAGGAGTAGAAGATTGGGGAGTTTGTGTCAATGTGCCTCGATTTAATATCTCACCTGTCACTCATGGTAAATGCAGTTTCAGGAACTGACACTCTGATGCTCTGCGGTTGAAAATTTCTCATAAGGAAGATGAGAATGTGCTTCACTAGTCACCTCCCTGCCCCTAGACAGGCATCATTTCATTAAAAAAAAAAAGAAAAAAAGAAAAACCTACCCCACGCTGCTCAGACAGGGTGACTGGCTCCAGAACAGTCAAGACGCTATTTCAAACACATTCTTTCCTTGCTTTTCCATCCCCATGGGGCCCTGCTCTAATCCTGGCCTCCTGCAACCCCAGGCTGTGGCTTCAATCTTACAGAGCAGGATTTTCAAACAAAGTCCCCTTGCTGAGCTCACAGCTCTGCCCTCCAGAGCCTGTTGAAGTGAGGAGTTTGGGTGTGGGGGGAAGAGGGAAAGAGGGGGGCCCCCCAATGCTGAATTTACTTCTCACATCCTGGACACCTCACTCTGCCCCCATCCCCCATCCCTCCAGGGCCCACTCCTCCCCACTCCCCTACTTCATTCCAGAGTTCTGAAGCCATGACAGAAATAAATTAGCTAGAGGTGCAGGTCACACCTTGGAAAGCATTAAGCATTCTGTGGGAAATCCATAGAGAAGATGGGAACCTCCAACTGCTGAAGGCAGAAGGGACCATACGTTGAGGGCCGCCTGCAGACCAAACAAAGGAGCCTGTGCACTGTTCCTGCGTGGGAGGTACAGGAACCCACTCATTCCAGCACCTGCACTCTGGATAGCCAGCTTCACACCTGGCCCTGTCCCCCAGGAAGCTGACATCGTGCCAAGTAAACGCTGGTCAAAATGAACATTTCAGTTCGGATTGTGAATTCTGATGCTGAAGCTCCCCCCGCCCCGGGAAACCACCTGGAGAAGCTGAGTGTGGGGGACACTATGATAGATTTGTCCCAGGGAAACAAACCTTCCTTTGCTGCTGCGGGGTGGGGGGGCATTACCCAGAGGGTTTAGGGAGGTAGAATTGCTAAAGCCATTGAGGGTGGTTTACTGAAATGCACGGGCTTATACCCCAACAGCCAAAAGCAAAAAAGAAAAAGACACCAGCATTAAAATGTCAGGTAAGGCCTGCAAAATGGTAGAAAAAGAGAACTTATTTCCCCCAAATTATCATCTCACCTCCACACCCACAGACACACAGGTGCACACATCATATGCAAATATTCATCATCATCAACAACAACAGCAGCAACAACAACATTTTAAAGTAAATAAACAAAATAGCCATGTAAAATCTACCCTGAAGTCCATTGTACAGGTGAGATAAATATTTGTGAATAGATACCACAAATAGAGCACTTAGTGGGTGCTCATAAATGGATACCACAAATAGAGCACTTAGTGGGTACTCATAAATGGATACCACAAATAGAGCACTTAGTGGGTGCTCATGACCTTCCCTTCTCCCCATTAGACAGTTAGACTTGTCCCCAAGTATCTCTTTAGTTCTACTACTCTTCTCACCAAGATCTTTTACCAAGGCTGACCCTGATGAAAACTGACCAAACTACCAAAGACAGTATCTCAAAACAAGGTCAGAGCAGGGCCAGTGACACCCCACAACCCCTGTCAACTGCCAGAGACACCAAGTTCAAGTCTTGCCCTACGCATGTTGTGCAATCACAAGGTTAGAATGAAAGCTTAGCTCTAAGTTCCTCGTGTATGAAAATTCTGAAATCCCCTTTGCTGTGTATGAGGGGCTGGCTCCTTGCACTTCCAAAACCTGTACTCATTGAGTGGTTTAAAATACTTACCTCTTGATTTTTATTTTTAGATTTACTTCGTTCATGTGCATCAGTGTTTGGGCTGCATGTATGTCTGCACACCACCTCACACCACCTGCACACCACCTGCACACTACCTGCATACCTCCTTTGTGCCAGGTACCTAAGAAAGCCAGAAGAGGGTATCAGTTACCCTGGAACTGGAGTTGTAGGTGGTCGTGGGTGCTGGGACTCAAACCCGAGAGCTCTGTAAGAGCAACAAATACTCTGAACTGCTCCATTCTACCATGCCCCACTGCCTTATTTTATTCTCTTCCGCTTGAGTGTGATTCTCACACATTTACAATGGGAAGCCCTTGTAAATTTAACACAGTCTTCTTTTTGAGACAATGGCTTACTATGTAGGTTAAACTGGCCTCAGATTCACCTGCCTTGGTCTCCTGAGTGCTGGAACTCAAGGTGTATGCCACCATTTTTTTTAATTAAAATAATTTTTAATTAAACTAAAATTGCATCATTTCTCTTTCCTTTTCTTCTCTCCAACCCCACACTGGTCCACTCCACTTTTACCACTCTCAAATTTATGACCCTTCTTTCTTTAATATAATCATATTTTTATAATCTCAGCTTTTAAAGATTTTTATTGTGGTTAATGATATACAAGATAAAAATCTACCTAATTAATCATCTTTAAGTGCACTATCAGAAGCATTTGGAACATCCATATTGTCAGGTTACCATCTATCATCAACATCCTCTTCCAGAATGTTCATACTCCCTAACCAAACCTCTATGTATTAATTATATCTCTCAGATACCTTTGGCCCGGGAACCAGCATTTTACTTCCCCTTTCTGTGTATTTGATTTCCCTCCATACTTCATATGAGTGGAAGCATGAGCATTCATCCTTTTATGACTGGTTACTTTCCATAATAACCTCAATATTGACCCATGATGTAGTATATGTCAGGCTTTCCTTCATTTTTAAGATTGTATCATATTCTAGTGCATGGATATACCACAGTTTCCTTATCTGTTCACTCATTGAAGACACTTTTAAGTTGCTTCTACTTTTGAGCAATTGTACTGATGCTGCTAGGAACAAAGATACAGAGTATCTTCTTAAGACCTTGACTTCCATGCTTTAGAAATACACCAAGAAACAAAGTTGCTAAAAAATGCGGCAATGCTTCCTTTTAGTTTCTTGAGGAGTTGCCACATTGTTTCCAGAGTAGCTTTCTGATACAAGGCATCCTGAGGCTTAGGAGATGGTTCTGTGGGGAAAACACTTGCTGTGAAGCATGAGATCCTAACTTTGGATCCTAGCTCCTACTCAAAAATCTATGTGTGTCAGTGCTTTTCTGTAGAGACAGGAGGTTCCCAAAGATGCACTAGCCATCCATCCTAGCCATTTGATGGGCTCCGAGTTCAGGGAAAGATGCTGACTCAAAAAATAAGAAGGCAAACAAAATGGATTGAAGAAAATATCTAGTGTCAACTTCTAGCCTCTAAGTGCACATGAATAGGTGTGTGGATACGTACACAGGCACACAGATACAGACACACATAGAGACATTCTCTCTCTCTCTCTCTCTCTCTCTCTCTCTCTCTCTCTCTCTCTCTCTCTCTCTCTCCCTTGCACTCACGTGCTTTAAAAGCCAGTGTACCCTATGCTAGGTCAGCGACCTCACGGTCCCTCTGTGCTTCTATGGCTGTATATACAGCATATACACTTCTCTTAGAACAGGGTTCCTCCCCTGAAACCTCCTTCTTAATCAGAGTTACTTTTGCTATGATGAAACACCATAACCAAACCCAAAAGCAAGTTGAAGAAGGGTTTATTTTGCTTACACTTCTCTATCACAGTTCATCATCAAAGGCAATCTGGGCAAGAACTCACACAGGACAGGAACACAGAAGCAGGAGCTGATGGAGAGCCTATGAAGGACTGCTGCTTACTGGCTTACTCCACACTGCTTGCTCAGCCTGTTTTCTTTATAGACCCAAAGACAATGATTTGGCCCCTCCCCCATCAGTCACTAATTAATAAAATCCTCTTTAGGCTAACCTGTCTACAACTCACTCTAATAAAGGCATTTTCTCAATTGAGATTCCCTCATGTAGGTGACTATAGCTGCATCAAGTTGACATAATACTAGCCAGCAGTTTTGGACTGTCTAACTTTGAAAGATCTTAGTAAAGCTTCTCAAAATCCACCCACACTCCCTCCTTCTCATCCCCTTCCCCCTCAGTGACCATTCACTCCTGCACAAGTGTATGAAGGCTGTGGAAAGCCCTTGAAAGAGAACTCTCCATTAAAAGGCAAAGAAGTTAAGAATTGGATGTAGACATCTGGAACTTTCATCTTGAGCAGTGGTCAGCCTGCTTAGACCTGTGTTGAGCAGGTTGTCTACATTCATGTAGCTAGTCCAAGTACTTCTATGCTGCATTGGTTCAACCGCAGGGTGTGTGATCCAAGCAGAGTGACTCTTTCCTGACATTGTGCATCCTTACAGTTCTCAGTACATAAAATACTTTATTAGGAACAACCAATTTGCTTTGCCTTTGACCTTTCCGTCTCTAGGGGGATCTTTCTATTGCAAGGCCACACTCACCAAAGCCCAGGACCTCTGGAGTAGAGGGGTGTTGTTGATCTCTAGTCAACAATGGCCAGGGGTGCCCAAGGGAAACTTGGTCTTGATACAGCTACATGCTGCTTGTTTTCAATTCCCCTCAAATCTATGAAGCCATCCTAAGTATGGACTAGCCATCAGTACCTTCCTATCCAAGAAACTCTCTTAGTAGCATCTGAACCATAGCAAAGATAACTCAATTTGGCTCACCGGTACTGCTAAGTCCATATACATCTGCACAGGCAACCTCCTCACATCCTTTCTCTGGCGTGAACTTGTTCTAGCCAACCCATTTTATCATTTAGTACAGTTTGTATTGTCAATAAATTTCCCTCAGGTGCTATCCATACACTGATGGTGACCTACCAGAGCCACCCTGATGTGGACAATAAGAATAACTGGTCCTTACTTTAATACAACTAAAAGTAATGGCACAAACCACCCAAGAGTTTAAGATTTGCTCCAAGTTATAGATTCATCACGGAACCTCTTAGTTTCCTCATTTACATCTGAGCACAGACAGATGCCAAGAACCCCAGCAATGCCCAGGGGCTTGCACAGAACACAATGCATGCTTTGGGGTTCAACAAAGAGAATTCAAATCCAGCTCCCCAACCTCTTAGTAGAACCGTCAGTGAAGTACATGTCATTTCTTGAGCCTTGGTTTTCTCCTTTGTAAAGGAACTGACATGCTATAAAGGTTCTGCTTCTACTGTGCTTCTGACAGTTGGGAACATGGAACTTATGAATTGCCATGCGGTCTCTGTCCAACCTGAGGCAGGAAGTCATTCAGTCCTGCACCCTTTGTCTGATGTCAACACTGGCCCAACCTAGTTTGGCTTTGTGTGTTTATCTTCTCAACCCATTACTGGAAATGTATCTCTTTCAATGGATGATGTTGAAGGAAAATAGGGGAAAATTCGAGTTACCTGTAAAGCCCCATAAAGCTTCTCAGGCTTATGATAGTGTGATACCAGGAGGTTCAGTCTAAGAAAGTGTTCCATGAGCTAGGGAAACTGAGTCCATAGCGCAGGCGCAGACGCAGGCACAGATTATGCTACCACGGAGCAGCTGAAACTTAGACCTGAAGGATCAAAACTTACATTAGCTTAGACATTGTTTAGTGCAAACCACATATTTCCTATAAAAGAGACCATGTCTGCCTTTCCAAGAGTCCAGTGGGTGGAGATGAGAGTTGAATTCAGAATCCACGTTCAGCGTACTCAGAACAAGGAAACTAGGAAGTCAATGATATATAGTTTTTAAAATGACTGTAAGACTCAGACTCCTCTCCCCCGTTTACTCTTGTTATAATCTAAATCTTACCCAGACATGACTACCAGGAGGCCCATCTCTGCTCCACTGCACAGCCTTCGGTATCTTTGTACCTCTAAGGGTTTCAGTGCTGTTCTTCAAAACATTGGTTATGATGAAGAAAGGAGGATGAAGGGAGTGGTGTAAGTAATGGCAAAAGAGTCAGAAGAAAGTTCCAAAGTATTGGCCACATGTCAGTACAATAAGAAAGGTCCCTGACTCAAACCAACACTCCCTAGTCTTGCAAATCTTTTCCAAGAAGCAAGGTCTCAGAACCCAGGCTGAGGGGGCACATACACAGACACAGCAAATACTCACACATACTCTTTCACACTTACACATACACTCAAAATCACTCATGTACACACAGCATGTTTTCTCTCGCATTCTTACACACACGTTCACATTCACACCTCCACATGCAAGCACACACATGGGCATACTCATTCATGCACGTAAACACACATACATGTGCACACTCACCTTCAGGGAGACCTGTGCTTTCACACCCCAGAAAGCATCTGCACCTTCAGTCAAACCACTCAAGAACCGAGCTGTAAGGTAGAGGGAAACAAAGGAACCTGAAGGAACTTCACTGTTGCCTTAGAGGATGGTCTGCATCAAACAAAACCCATCCATCCACGAAGAGTGACCTTAACTTAGAGAACCAGAAAGTCAGGTGCAGCAAGCAGCCCCAGGACTAAATCCAAGAGCAGAAGTGAATTTAGACCTCTCTGGAGCACTGGTCAGGGCTTAAGTCCCAGCCAGGGTGGGTCTGCCTCTCCCTCCTGATCTCCCCTGAGGTCCTGTGACTCCCAGCTCTCCACACCTGCTGCCTCTTAAGAGCAGAAGTTAAGAGAGTAAGGTCAGCTCACGGGCCATGTATTCTTTCACCCCCACGCCCCGCCTCTTGCAGCCCTTCCTGGGTGCAGAGGGTAATGAGGATCTAGTGCTGCTGTATTTGACCCTGTGAAAAATCGAGGGCTTTCATTTATGTGCCCTGAATAGTTGGCAGATCTGACTTACATATTGGTAGCCTGTGATGCACCATGTGCCAGCAAATATTTAATCCCAGTCAAATCAATAATACTTAACTGGCCCTTTTGTTTTGAAAAGAAAAAAATTCCCTTTTGCTCTAAAGATTGTGCATAATAGAGCAAAACAGCCCAGGACACAGTCTCCCTTAAAGCCATGTCGTTTCCTAAGCCCCACCCTCAGATGTTTTTAAAGGGACTATCTTTGCACACTTGCTTGTTCTGCTGCGTGTGACATCATCATCACCTGATGTTACAGAACAATGCTTTAAAGTTGGATCCACTTTCTCCAAAAAGAAAGATTTAAAGGCGCAAACCTCAGGAAATCAGTGAGTTCACAGCACTTAATATTTTTCTTGTCTTGCATCTAGTTACCGTGAGGGTCTTGATTTAATTGTTCATTATAAACTGTCTCTGCCTTTGACTGAATATCACCCTCCAAAACTACACTTTATCCCTACACAGATTCTTAAAAAGATACAATACTTACTTAGAAACAGAGAGTTGAATATTTAAAAAAAAAAAAGAGAGAGAGGGAGAGAGACTTTTTTTTTGCACATTAAACAGGAAAAGAAGTCTCTCTCTTTCCCTCTCTCTCTATCTCCCCCCCACCCACCCTGAGGATTTTCAATGAAACCTCCAAACCTACCAAAAGTTTCAGAAACAACGACAGAAATAAACTAGCTCCCTTTTATCTTTGGCAGCACAAAAGCTAAGTTCATCAAAGCTACCCTTGCCAGGAATTAACGCCACACAGCTTACATCCACATTTTACTATGACTGCTACATCACTTCACCACAATATTTACAATATATGAAAAAACATAATTTTTGGTAGAGAAGAAAGAGAAAGAAGAAAAGAGAGAAAAAACTCCTGTACCCCCTCAAAAAGAGTTTCTTTCAAATGCAAATTAATCCAAAGACACATCTTTCCCTGTGTTTGGGAAATCACTCTAACATAAGAAAACCGTAGTTCGCATGTGAAAAAATATTGGTGTATGTACACCCACCAGTTGAAAAGACAATGAAATTGCTGTCAGTTCCCTGAACCACTCCTGACTCCGGAAGCCTTTGGGAATATTTGATTAGCTTCTACTGACCTAAGAAGTCTTCTGGTCCCAGGTAGCCAACAATATTCTTTTCTTCTCCAGTGAGATGCTGGTGTGGACATCAGAGGGCATTGTATTACTGAACTGATCAGAAAATAACACTGTTACTGATCTTCTGAGAGAGAGAGAGAGAGAGAGAGAGAGAGAGAGAGAGAGAGAGAGAGAGAGGCAAAGCACAGTGTAATGGAGCATTCTTCCTGGTAGAGAAGAAAGTAAAGGCAGCCCTGCTGGACTGAGTTCAAACATAGCTGACAGACTCTGGGAGAATTTACACTGAGCATGCTTGCCTGCGCTGCTTGCATGAGACACTCTTAATGAATATTACTTCCTTCCCACTGGCTAGCCCTGGAAGTCCACACCCTCCCCTCTTTCAGAAGTCAGGAACTTAGCATCAGCCAAAGCCCAGAAAACAGGCTTCCAGGGAGGCCTTGTCTCCCTGATCCATAAACTTTCAGGTTATGACCTGTGGGTCAGCATGACAAATAGAACACGGGGTGAGTTTTCTCTGCCCCTGATTATGTTCCCGGCTTTGTGCCTCCCTGTCCGAAATGGCAGCTACCCCAGAGAGAAGAAAAACAGACGGCTGGCTTTTTCTCTAAAGAAAGAGCTGTCCCAAATGCCTACATAAAGGCCTTTCTCCAGCCAGCTTTGGGAGCCAGGTCAGAAGGAAGGTTTTCTTGTGACTTAAAATTCACTATAATTATTTTTAACCTCTGGCTACAATGAACTAAAATCCCTAGCAGTTTTGAAAGCTTACCCCTCACCTCTCTCTAAAATGCTGTATAGCTAAAATCTAATCTAAGAATATGCTTAGAATCCATTTTAGCCTGATGTGTCTCACACGCACATTGCATTTGTGGACATTCAGTCCACACTGTAAGGTAGGTTTTTCTTTTTGTTGTTACTGTGGTGGTGGCTGCCACTTTTGCTTCCCATACAATATTTTCCTTTTCCCTAAGACTGAAATTCTAAAAATTTAAAAATAGGCTGTTTTTCTGACAGTCTTGAAAGACAAGATTCTTACTCAGGGAAGAGGGGACGTGGGGAGGGAAGCATCAGACAGCATACACAACAAAATCAAAGGACATTTTCCTTTTTTGAGGAATGATATTGAAATCTATTTTATTATCCATCTGATATTTTCAGATTCCAATTTATAAGTGCCAAATGACAGTTAAATAACATCAAATACTTTTTTAAAGTGCTTACTTATCTAACAAGTGCTAGCAAACACAGAGTTCTGTTTAGAAAACAATGACATCAGAGTTTAAAGGGCAAAAGAACCTATGCTTACAAAGAAACACTCTACTAGCAGGCCTCCGATACAAAGCTTGCCTGACCAACACTGGTCCATGATTTACAAGAGGTATATGTCTAAACCTGATAAGAAAACCAGCTTCTCCCAGTGCTTGTAGCGTGTGACACAGCCATGCTGTACTTCTGGAATGTTCCTGTTGTCTGAGGCTCTTGTTACATAAACATCTCCTTGCCTATTATTGAACAAATTCAGTCACTCACACATGCATCCTTTCCTGTAATTCTGAGTATTTTGGGAGTGTTCAGGCATGGGGTTTGCTTTGTTTGTTTTCATGCTCTCACTAAGGGAAGAATAAAGCTTAGCACCCTCCCCAACACACATCACACTGCAGGGTGTTTATATGTACGAGGAAGAGGGCAAATGGATTTCTCATCTGTTAGATAAAACCCAAAAAGAAGACAGTTTAGAACGGCTGAACCATCCTCATGGCAAGATATCTTAGAGAACAGAGAGGCCCCGCAGCACAGCACAAAGGGCAGGCATCCTCAGCCTGAAACGGTGTCTTAGCTTGCTATGTCTCCAACTCCCTCCACCAGGGTCCATGTGTATCTCTCTTTTTCCATAGCATAATGTCATCTCTGGATCTAAGTTGCTGTTCTAGGCAACACAGAGACCTGAGTAAGGTCGACCATGCTTCCTTCAGTCAAAAACAGCAGAGGCGTGTTGGGAAATAAGTCAGGAGGCAATGGCTGGGATACACCCTAGAAGATGGCGTGAAGCCTCTGTATTTAGATGGTAGATCATGAGATGTCATGGGCGACTTTTGTAAAGAATCAGTTCATCTAGAGCTATCCTTTGCCAAGATTCAAATGTCAGCCAAGTACAAGTCACTTCCCAAATCTGTGGAGGATATATCTTACGAATCCCAGAAATCACAGGTAACACGAAACCATATGGCTGCAGCATTCCCTCCTTTACACACATCTGTCATAAAGTACCATTTGCACATTAAGCACAATAAGAGATCGATAGCTAATTTAAGAAGTAGAGCAATCACTAACAGTGTAATGACTAAGTTGGACATGGTGGCATAGGCCTTTAATCCCTGCTACTCAGAGCAGAAAGAAAGAGGATCAGGAATCCCAGAACAACCCCAAGAGTGAGTTCAAGGTTAGCCTGTGCAATTTAGTGAGACTCTGTTCTAAAATTTCAAAATCTAAAATAAAAGAAGTCTGGGAATATAGTTCAATGATAAAGTAGAGGTCAAGCATACATGTCCACTGTGTTTAATCCTTAGGACAAAGGGGAGTGGTCATGTTAAGTAAAATAAAGATTATTTGAATGCTAGCACCAGGAGAGCTGGTCTTCTGGATGGCTGTGGAGCAACTCCCAACAAAATGGATACAAAATGGATAAGCTGAAAAGGGACGACTCACCCTCCAGGCAGAACAGAGTTGAATTGATTGTAGTTCCATGACACTAAAAATAACATGCAATCAAGAATCTGTAAGTTATCCATATGGAGAATTTCTATTTAATGTTTTCAGACCCCAGTTGACTGCTTCCTGAAATCAAAGTTTGGATAAGAGAGAACCATTATGTAGTAACTCGTAGACCACATTGGGCAAGAGCACCAAGGACACAAAGCTTTTGTAGTAGCTGAGATGGGAGGTGAGCAAAGAAGGGGTCATAGCCAGGTGCCCAATCTTGAAACGGTGTGACAGACAGGGATGGGAAGAAGCTAGCCCAAGGCATTGTTGACAAGCTTTGACAACTAACTGGATATGCAAATGAGCATGAATCCAAATGAGCAGAGAGCCCCTAGATACATTAGCTTTGAGAATCACAGTGTCTTGAGCAGAAATTGAGTCTTACAGAGAAAGAATCTGTTGAAGAGCAAACTTAAGAATTTACACTGCCCATAGTCTCAGACATCCCACTAATGAATTCTTCATGGAGCGTGATATGTTTTCTGCCCGTAGGACTGACAACTTCTTGATCTGCCCACCTTTTCTTTACCATCACCCCACCATCACCTGCTTACCCCCATGCAACTTAAAAGCCTGGAGAACCATGTGGATTATAAGCATTTGCAGCCCCTCTGAGCATCTCACTGCATGGTGCTTGCCAGGGACAGTAAATATTACACTGCTCTCTGCAGAGGCACCTTCAAGACTAAGGCCATCATCGCATCCTCAGAGGATTGACTTTGCCTGCTGGTGCCTGGTTCATAATCATCCTTCCATCCTTCCCCCTTTTCCTCCTCCAACCTCTTCTCACGTCAGCCCCAGGAACCACCTTGCTAAGATCCCTAGAGACTTTCCACATCCAATGTCCAATGACTATCCATGGTGGAATTCACAAAGGCCACCCAACCAGCTTGCCTTCCCCTGAAGATTTCTATTCTTAAGGTTTCTGCCAACTGTACTGCAGCAGCGTCTTCACACCAACACCACTCTGCTAACCTCCCCGTTCACTTTTCAAGTTATTTCTCCCAATATCGTCCCTCCTAAAACTTCCTGCATGAGTATCTCTACGAGGCGCCATTTACAGGGAATTATATCCCCAATAGTCAGTGGTTCTGACCCTTGGAAAAGCAAACTCTGATTCGACCTCTAGGGAATGACCATCCACACACCCAGCCAATGGGGAGTCAGGATTTTGTGAGCCGCAGTAAGTGAGTTACCGGTAATGGGAAGCTCCAGACACACTGGTGTCTTGATAATGTCAATCAGTGGTGAATCAGGCAGGATACTAAGCCAATAAAATGTGCTGACATGAACCTTGAAGTTTATGGCTGTGGTGCTGGATAGGAGATGGTTGGGGACCATCAGTGTATTGAGGGACGAAAATTAAAGACGGTAGGTTATCAACGGACAACTAAAAGTCAAATAGAAAAACCAGTAGAAGTCTTCAGCTGCTTTAGAAGGGAATGGTTCTCCTGATACTGAAGGATCTCAAAGCTGAACTTTAAGCCAAAGTTAAAATACAGGAGCAGCAGGATTGTGGAGTATTAAAACCTTCCGAAGGTTGCTACACTGAGGTCAAGAACTGACTTGGGAAAGAATGAGGCCCTGAGATGAGAGATGAAAATAGTAGAACTGATGGAGCCTGAAGACCTAGAATTCCCAGTTTCTCGTGGACTTTCTGGTCCTCAGGGATGACCTACTCCTCCCTGTTCTGACAGGGGAGTCTCTTAGAATTTTTAAAGCAATCAAGAAGATCTGGGCTTTGCAAGAAATGATCGTGTGCTTCCTGCATGATCCATGGTCATTATAGAAATGTTTTAAAGTGCTTTTTTTTTTTATCAATTTTAGAGAAAAGATGGTGGACAGTGAGCAAGGGAGTGGCTTAATACACTGTCTAAAAGGAATTGAGGGTGACTAGTCAGAGGTCCAAAGGCTGCAACCCCAACTGAAGGTCAAAATCAGTTGACGGATCCAGATCCCATTGAGTAAAGGAAAAGATGTGTTCCCAAGAGAACGACTAATGAAATGAATAAATATTTATGAAAACAGTAGATCTTCCCAGAAAGGGAAAAATGTGAAAATAAAATCATCAGAGACAACATTTAAAGGATTGCACAAAAACTGAAGTTTTAGGGGCTCCCTTGAAAGAGAAGGGATTCAGGATCAGGTAATACATGAAGACTTGTCCCGGTTACAAATGACAGTAACTTTGTTTGCCTCCCAATACACTCACTGATTGTTTCTTCCACTCTAATGTACAGTGGAAACATTGTCTTTGGGAGTGAACAAGACCCACACATTGGCGCCTGGGGCTGTGAAATAAAAGCAACCCAGAGAGAGATCCAGAGGAATTCTTTAACTCATATCCTTTGGCCAAGATAGTAAATCAAAGCAATACTTTATTCCTGGGGGAATGGCAGAGATATCTCACTCCAAAGACCAAAGGAATGCAGGGGTGATGGCTCCGTCATATCTCATTTAATTCACCCTTCTGCCTGCAACAAAAACCAGATGGACTGTGATGGATGGCAGTGACAGGCAGAGGAGTTAACCAATCTCAATCGCAGCTTCTTTGCTGAGTTTAAAGTCTTTCTGAGGTACACAGCCTTAAGCACATGGTCCACAGATAGCCAGTGATCTGGGAAATGTGTCCCTTTCTATCCTTGTCAGAAAGTAGGACCACAGCAGTTTCTAACCATATGGAGAAGAAAAAAAAGTCCACATTTGGCACCAGACTCTGCCCCTTGTTTGATAACATTGTCTAAAGGAAACCAAGTGCTTTCATTCTACATAGTATCCGTATTATTTCACTCTATCCATCAGGCCACATTTGTCTGCCTGGGTGAGCTGGTGGCAAGCACCCTGCACTGTAAAATGGATGTGCACCAGTTTGGAGAGGCTCCCATGAAAGCATGGGGTGCTGTACCCCAGGACAGAGCACAAAATTGTATTCAATGGCTAGTTTATGCTGCCATGCCCCAGTAGGCAGGGCACATAGGTCTGGGAACCATGTAGTCTGTCTTATCTATACACTCAGGGACTCACTTGAGGATTTGTGTTTTCTAACCCTAAAGCTGCCCCGTGTGCTTAGACATCTTTAGTCTCAGAACGGAGTGCACCAGTTGGGTGCCAGTTTCCCTGACATGCAGTGCATTCAGCAGGGACCTAGGGCAGAGGAGAGAGACTGAGAAGGACAAGAGACATGAAGAATGAGAGCAAGACAGTTGTCTGATCAAGCTCTGAAATACTTTACTTCAGGGATGACAATATAAGCACAAGCAGGAGAAAGCTACAAGGGAGGGGGAAGAGCCCGGGGGCTTTCCGAAGACCAGGTGGCAATCTTCAGTTTCTGGAACTAGTGGTCACAGTGTGCTCTACACCCACAAATATTCTTACTGTTAGACTACACATGTTCTCTCAGGGCTGTATGTGTAAGCTAGTAATTTTCCACAAGGCCATGGTTAAGGCCATGGCTCTCAGCACCCCATTTAGCTTTAGACTAAAGCTGCTACCTGGTCACTGGGTTCTTGTCTCAAAATACCAGCAGTTAAGAAGTTGTTACAGTAGCAGAAGAGACAAGGGAAGCCAGCTCTTCAAGAAGTGGGAGAAAAGTCTGTGTCCGACTAAGTGACCTGTCACTGATACTTCCCTAATTCTGAACAAGTAAATAAACGCAGGAGTCAATGCTTAAGAATAGCATGGTGGCCATAGGTCCCAGGACAACGCTTTTTAAAATAGATAAGAATCTGTGTCATAGCAGGGAAGCCATCTTGAAGAGAAGAATATGAGGTAGAGGGTAGATTTGAGGTGGTGAGCCTCCTGGAAGCCCCTAGGCCAGTTACAGACTTGAGATATAGATCCACCAACCTCTAACATATTTGTCTAGAGACAGAAGTAATGAGAATCTAGAAGAGGTATCCTTTTACTTACTTTTTTTTATGTATGTGAAAGGGTATGTGTGCATGTTTGTGTATGAATGTATGTGTGTATATGAGTGTGAGTATGTGTGTATATGAGTGTTTATGTGTGGTGTGTATATGTATGTCAATATGTGTGTATAAGTAGGTGTATATGAATGTGAGTGTGTATGAGTGTGTGTGGATTTTTTTATAAGTATGTGAGGATGTGTGAGAATGTTCGTATGAGTGTGTGTATGAGTGTGTGTGAATGTATATGAGTGCTTGTGTGTATAAGTATGTATGAGTGTATTGTGAATGTATGTGTGTGAGTCCATGTGTGTAGGAGTCTGTGTATATGAGTATATGTAAATTGCTGGGTCCAATGTGGCCTTGGTAGGGACAAAATGACATGGTTCCTGCCCCTGGGACAGAGCCAGCAGATATGGTCCTCCACAAGTGTTGGTGGGTGCTGTGACATAAGGTTTGTTCCTATAATGATATAGATATTTTATGTCCCTCCTTCAGGGAATGGTCCTCCCTGGGAATGTCTTTTCTGTTAACATTAAAGACTCCATGATAATCAGAGTCTGGGAGGCAAAGGTGTGGCTAATGTCTCAGCAAAATGGTAAATGCTGGGACCTTCAGGACAAAACTTAAGGCCGTGGAAAAGAACTCTGAAAACGTGGGTTCAAAAATATATAATTTCTCAAAAATGAAAGGATGCAATATAAATTTTACAAGGGGATTCATAAGTCTAAAGAAACAAAAGCCCCTGAGCTATGAGCCAACTCATGGGAAAGATACTAAGGAAGGAGATACAGAGACTTAGGGAGTGATGATCACAGGAGATCCCACCCAGCTAAGTTTTTTGTTTATACCTCCAAAGGCAGACAAATTCCTGAGTTCAAGGTCAGTTTGGGACAGGGCCAGATTGGGCCCAGGTGTGGCAGAAATTATAATTTCAGAAAGAGCTTCCACCCAGCTAGCTTAGCATCTATGCTTAACAAAGTCAGGCAGATCTCTGAATTCTTTTGCAATATTAAAATAAATTTTGTGCTTGCTGTCTCCAAGAGTTAAGGGATTAGGGTCATAGGATGCTGACTCATAGGATAATCGAAAGCAAACCTGGAGTAAATGACTGGATTGATATGTAAAATAAAAGACTGGGTTTATAATCTACAAGAGTAGAGCTATCCAGAGAATTTATTTTCTTTTAGAATAGCAAGAGACAACTGCTTGGAGAACTGTCTCCAGCAGAGAAAGCTGTCTAGAGGGAAAGCTGTCTGGAGATCTCCAGAGAAAGCAGAACAGAAAGAAAGCTGATTGGAAAGCTGCCTTGAGCAGAACATAGGCCACCAGCTTGGACCCACAATTTGACTTTGGGTTGTTTGTTTTCACTGTTCCCAGACATCCCTTTTCTCAGAAGCCCTCTCCAAGCTGAGGCTGGTTCTTGGCAGTAAGTGTGTGTGTGTGTGTGTGTGTGTGTGTGTGTGTAAGTGTATAATGCTGAGTGTGCATGGGCTAGTCAGTTGGTTTAGAGGACAAGAATACTCAGACTCTTACAGAGAACCAAGATTTAACTTCCAGAATCCATATAGTGGCTCAAGACTATCTGTAGTCCTAGGGGATTCAATGCCTTCCTCTGACCTCCATGGGCACTAGATGTGCACGTGGTACACATACATACATTCATGTCAAACACCCCTACATATTATACTATAATAATATAAATAAATAAAAATAATAAAAATAAACAAGTGAGTACTTATGTGGAGGCCAGAGGTCAACAGAGGGCATCGTTCCCCAAGAGCTGGCTACCTTGCTTGTTAGGATAAAAGTCTCTCCCTGGAACATGGGGTTCACTGATTAAGCTAGATTGGCTAATCTTTAAGCCCCCAAAACCAGTAGGTCTCCACATCCCCAGCACTGGGATTACAAGCATCTGTCTTACCCCTGTGCCTTGTGTCTAGACACAGTGGAATCAAACTCAGGTCTCCATGCTTGTGTGGCAAGTACTTTTCTAACTGAGCCATCTCCCAAGTTCCTTGGAAGAGGTTTTCTAAGAGATGCAAACATAAACTATAAATAGTGTAGGAAGTGAGTTGTAGTAGACCCTGCAATGTGCCACTGTAATGGTTAGTATTGTCACCTTGACAAGCCCTAGAATCACCTAGAAGATGGTCCTTCCAGCATGCCTGTGGGGACGAAGGACCATTCCTTGAGCTTGGGCCCTAGACTGTATGAATTGGAGAAAGCTAGCTGAGCACCAGCATTTATCACTTCCTGGACTTGAGTGTGGGTGCTCTGTGAGCAGGTGCTTCAAATTCCTACTATTTTGATGTCCCTGCTATAATGAACTTTGAACTGTGAGATCAACTCTTTCTCCCTTAAGTTGCTTCTGCTGGGGCATTTTACCATAGCAACAGGAAAAGAAACAAAGACAGTTGCTAGCAGCTCTCCCTTGAGGTTGGAACGCTTGATTTCTATACCTTCTAGGAGTGTTTATTGCTGTCTTCTTACAGCAGAATCTCTCTTGAAGAATGCCTCTGACCCAACAGAAACTTCCTTGTTCATGGCCATGTCTCCATACTCAGGAGACTCACATTTTCCAGTATCAGCAAAGGGCATAATAGACTCTTTGCCTCAAAGATCTCAGGGAGCATCCCAGCTCCGTCCTCAGCTAACTACAGGAATCCCTGAGGCCTCCACTACCTTGATGGGTGGTGACACCACGTGGCTCAGCGGGTAAGAGTGATACTACACCCGCATGAGGACCTGAGTTCAGATCAACTAGATCTGCTTACTGTTGGCTGTGGCCTCAGTCACCTGTGACATGGCCATGGACAATAAACTCAGGACTTTGTACATTTAACTCCATGATGAGTATTTCAGAACCACACCCATTTTTACTTAAGCATGCTCTAAGACAGTTGTCCTCATCATTAGCCTGAAATGGCTCTCTGCCAGCTCGTTGGTGACTACATTGCCACATGCAACACAATACTCATTTTTCATTCTCTTCTTTGTCTACCATATCTGTAGATACAGGTGAAAATTCCTGGTGAAACGTCTTATATTCTTGGCTGTTAGGATGCCATGCCATCTTCCTTTCTAGTTTTCACGTCCAGCTATACCCATTCATTTCCTTTTCCTAGCTTGTCCTCATTTCTCTGACATCTAAATGTAAATTTCCCCCAGTGACACTCATAACCTAGCCTGCTGTCTATCCATATAGTACTTTTTTTTTATATTGTCCCACCACAGATCCATGTCACACTTCAAATATCCTGACTTCAAATGCTATTCATATGATGGTGGCTTTCGACACTATCTTCAGCCTCTCTTCATTTAGCCAAAAGTGACACTTAAACATCACTTGCTTAGGGAGGGAAGAGACAAGATGAAATAGCATTCAGACTAACCTAACATACTACTGTTTTCAACCAGACCAACCCCTTTCTCTTCTCAATTCATGGCCATTCACTCAAACTGAAACTCCTGACTCTTACATTTCTCAGACTAGAACATGAATGCTTTCTCTGTGGCCTCTGCCTGTCTGGCCACTAGTACATGCCACACAACTAGAAGTACACAGTGTACAACAGGCACCCAATAAATGTCTTTAAGCAAATCCTGCTGGTGTCCTCCCCAAAATGTTTTTTTCTTCTGTTCTCCAATGCAGTGCGTTTACAGACACAGATAAATGCTACCTTCTCCCTGCTGTTCCCTGGGTTCCTCAGACTTCCCTCCCTGTCAGAGTCATTTGCTCCCTCCTCTGTGCTCCTGGCGCGTATTATATTTAACCTCTGCCATTGTACTTAAAATATTGCTTTGTGACTTTCAGTATCCAATTTTCCCACAAGATAATGAGTTCCTGCAATACACAATCATCACCTTATTATTTCTTTAATAATCCCAGGTGCCGAGCTCATAGTAAAATTAATAAAATTGCTGAAT
Organism: Mastomys coucha; assembly: GCF_008632895.1. Lineage (NCBI taxonomy): Eukaryota > Metazoa > Chordata > Mammalia > Rodentia > Muridae > Mastomys > Mastomys coucha. The sequence continues at coordinate 35,245,800 of NW_022196906.1, read as the reverse complement.
GAATCACTAAACATACGCTGTCTTCTCAAAGCCCCCTGCCTCCCCTTTCCACTACCCCAAAACATTAGCTAGCCCCTCTGCTGTAAGTGACTAAGAACATGGACTCTTTCATGCCTCCACTGCTCCCAGGTTCTCCTCCTGTACTCACATCTTTTCTGAGAGAGAGCAATTCCTCCCATCAGTTTCTAAGGAAGATACTACAACAAACTAGTGAGTCCCAAGATAAATTTAATGGATTATCTACTGAACACTAGATCTCAGTGTTATTATGCCCTTTCCAACTCAAGAAAGTGAACAACATCCTACAGTGGGGAGAGAATGTGGAGATAGGTGGCCAACTCAGCCTTTGATGGTACTATTTGGTGGTTCACTGGTTACTATATCTTAGGAGGTTTATGTCTAAGGTATATTAGGATGAAGGAGACTGTAGGTGTACCAGATGTCTGGAGAGATGAAGAGATAGCTCCATTATGGTGATGAAATGAAAGCTTACTCCACTTGGCCTCAGGAAAAAATTCACCCATACAACGTGAATCATTTGAAAGTGTTTTGGAGACCAGAAGATGAGTTCAGTCAACCAAGCATCCACTGAGCCCAGCTCAGCATCTCCAAACACAAGAGGCAGAACAGATGCCAGTGCTGTGCAAGAAAGAGCCAAGGAGCTGCAATGACAATCACAGGAAAGCCTTGAGCTGAAGTGAATTTGAAATGTAACACTCGAAAAACTGTTGTTAATGAGAGAGTTAATGGCAAACAGGAGGGTGAGTGTGATGTAGGAGGAAAGTCAATGCTGGGTTACTGGGTTGGAATGCAAATTGACACAGCCATTGCAGAAAGCAATATGATGGTTCCTCCAAATATGAAAAACAGTACTACCATCCAATCCAACAATCCCACTGCAGAGTCTGAATCTAGAGGGAATGGAAAGCTATATGTTGGAGACACATGCACCCTTAAGTTTATTTGAGCATTAGCCACAAGGAAGGAAAGCAGCTTGAGTATCCATCACTCATGAGGAAAATGTGACACATAGACACACTAAAAGCTACTCCTTTAAGAACTCCAAATCCTACCACTTGCAACATAGCTGGACCTGGAAGCTGTTATGCTAAATATAATAAGTCAGTCATACATTATTGTAGATGCCAGCAAGTGCTTGCTGACAGGAACCTAATATAGCTGTCTCCTGAGAGGCTCTGACAGTGCCTGACCAATACAGAAGTCGATGTTCACAGCCATCCATTGGACTGAGCACAGGGTCCCCAAGGAAGGAGCTAGAGAAAGGACCCAAGGAGCTGAAGGGGTTTGCAACCCCATAGGAGTAACAACAATATGAACTAATCAGTACACCCAGAGCTCCCAGGGACTAAACCACCAACCAAAGAGTACACATGGTGGGACTAATGGCTCCAGCAGCATATGTAGCATAAGGACATGGACTAGTCAGTCATCAATGGGAGGAGAGGCCCGTGGTCCTGTAAAGGCTCTATGCCCCAGTGTAGGGGAATACCAGGGCCAGGAAGTGGGAGAGGTTGGTTGATGGGCAGGGAGAGGGAGGAGAGAATAGAGGGTTTTTCGGAGGGGAAACCAGGAAAGGGGAGAACATTTGAAATGTAAATAAAGAAAATATCTAATTAAAAAAAATAAGTCAGTCATAGAAAGACAAGAACTGGGTCTGGGGAGATGGCTCAGTGAGTGAAGTACCTATGGAACAAGCATGAGGACCTGAGTTCAGATCCCTAGAAATGGCATGGGAGCATACATCTGTAACCCCAACACTAGAGAGACAGAGACAGGTGAGTCCTGGGGACTTGCTAGGCAGTGAATCTAGCTGAACCATCAAATTCTGGGTTCACTGAGAAATCCTGTCTCAAAAACTAAAGTCAACAGATATTGAGAAAGACAACTGACATCGACCCCTGGACTCTATACGTACACATATGAGAATGTACAACTTACATTCACACACATATACTACACACACACAAAAGACAAGTGTTTTGTGGTGGGTTACATACAGAATCAAACAGCAAAGAATATAATGGTGAATGGTGACAGCCAGGGTGAGGAGAGGTTTGAGCAGATGTGCTCACATGACATGAAATTTCAGTTTCATGGGTGGAGTAGGCTCAGAACATGAGGGATTTGATCATTCTAAGAATATAGATGTGACATCTCAGCTCAAGAATTATAAGTTTGTCAAGTAATAGATATGTTGAATTTAACCCCTCCACAAAATACACATTTAGCAAGGCACCAGCTTTCACACCATAAATACAATTTGTATCTGTAAATTTAGAATACTAATTTTTTTTTTATTTTAAAAAATAAAATTTATACCTGTAAATGGGAAGTAAATTCTCAGGCAATAACTAGGCAAGGCTCACTTGACACCAGGGTTATTTAAGAAATACATAATGGAATGTGGTGGCTGTTAACACATTTAACCAGCTTGTTTGCCTTATTGACTTGTACCAAATAGCCCTAGACTAAGAAACACGGGTCTGATGTTTAACCAACTCATTAAACTATTTAGTAACTCACTTAACCTGGGTCCTGGTTTCCTTATGTAAACAATAGGGGGTGTAAACAACCAACCCGTGTCTCAGAAGATCTCATGTTGAGAGACTATGCCATGACACCAGAAAGGGAAAATGTGAACCATTCATAACCATAAATTACCTCAATCCTGGCAGATTTTGCACATCTCTTCTTTCCATTAAAATAACCCTATGTGTGGTGGTTCAAAAAAATTATAGCTCTCATAGCCTCTGGTGTGTAGGTATTGTTGGAGGAAGTGTGTCACTTCAGGGGCAGACTTGAGGTCGGCTATGGTCAAGCTATGTCCAGTGTGACACAAAAACTCTTCCTTGCTGCCCGTGGATCAAGACTAGAATTCTTAGCTCCATCTCCAGCACCATGTCTGCCTGTATGATGCCGTGCTTTCTGTCATGATGATAACAGACTGAACCTCTGAAACTGTAAGCCAGTCCCAGTGAAATATTGTCCTTCATATGAGTTGCCATGGTAATGATGTCTCTTCACAGCAATAAAACCCTAAATAAGACACTAGGAATCACTAAACAGAGATAAACCTACCCTGCCCCTTCACCTGCCATTCCCTTGTTTCTCCCCCTTACACACAGTGTCCAAAAGCTCTCTGTCCATGTTTATGCCACCATCTTTTTAATTATTTCTGGGGGCTACAAAATTGCAATAGCAGGATGAAGAGATGGCTCAGCGGTTAAGAGCACTGACTGCTTTTCCAGACGTCTTGAGTTCAATTCCCAGCAACCACACTGTGGCTCATAACTATCTGTAATGGGATCCTTCCAGTATGTCTGAAAACAGATACAGTGCACTTACTCATACAAATAAAATAAACAAAATTTAAAAAAAGAAATCATGCAATTTGACTTTTTTTTAAAAAGTGCAATAACTAAGTGACCTAGTTTGCTCTCTGTTGTTGTGATAAATATCATGACTCAAACCAACTTCATGGAGAAAAGGGTGTATTTGGCTTACATGTCCTGATCATAGGACATCATTGAGGAAAAGCCAGGTCAGGAACAGAAAGCACGAACTTAAGCAGAGGTCATAGAGAAACACTGCTTACTGGTTTGCTCCTCATGATTTGCTCAGTTTGATTTCTTATATAACCCAGGGGTTATATAATGTCACCTGCCCACACTGAGCTGAGTCCTTCCACAGCAATTATTAATCAAGAAAATGCCCCCCATAGATTTGCCTGCTGGCTGATATTATAGAGGTACTTTCTCAATTTAGGTTACCTCTTCCTATGACCCTATATTGTGTCAAGTTAATAATAAAGCTAACCAGCACACTGAATAACCAACAAATATACCTGGTAAGGTATCAACATGTTTGTTCTCATGCAAAAAATATTCCATGATAGTAGACAAGAAATCACATTAAAAATGTGAACTGATAGCAGTGGTCATCCTAGGGCTAACAGCAAGTGCTGTTGGCCTAATAAACATTGTGTCTACACTGTATATAATCAGAGCCTTCATACCCTGAAAAATAACTTCAGACCAGCCTACAGTACATGATGAAACCCTTACCCCCAAAAAGTACATAACTAAGAGAGTGCTATCTTGATTTACCTTTGAAGATTTTTTTTAAAGCCATCATGTCAAGATTTAGTATAACTTGAAACAATCACAAATCTAATTCAGAACAGTAAGAATTGTGGGATTGCATGAAACTATAAAGCTTCTGCATAGCAAAAGAAACAATAAGAAGAAAGCCTACAAAATGGGAGAAAATCCTCGCCAATTCTACATCTGGCAGGGGATCACTGTCCAGAACATACAAAGAACTCACAAAATTAAGCATCAGAAGAACAAGTAATCCAACCAATAAACAAGCCAATGTACAAAACAGACACTTTTCAAGAGAACAAATGCAAATGGGCCTTCATTCCAGTTTGCTTTTCTGTTGAAATTAAACACCATGGCCAGGAGCACCTTGTGGAGGATGAGGTTTCTTTCCTATTCTTGCTTGTAGTCCATCTATCAAGGAAGCCAAGGCAGGAGCTCAAGGCAGAAACACGGGGGAATGTTAATTACTGGCTTGCTTCTTCTGACTTGATCAGCTACTTTTCTTCTGCTGTTCAGGCCCATCTTCCTAGGCATGACTCCACCCACAGTGGGTTAGACCCTTCCATATCAGTTGGCCATTGTGAAAGTGCTTCACAGACATACCTAGAGACCAATCTGATGGAGGCTTTTTCTCAACTGAGGTTCCTTCTCCCCAATGACTCTAGTTTATGTCAGTTGCCCAAAACTAACCACCACAACAATAAATGCAAGAAAATGTTGAACACCCATCAGGGAAATAAAATTAAAACAATGTTTTATGCATTCTTCTTAGCCCCTTCATAAAACACAAAGAGGCCACTGAGATGGCTCAGCAGGTAAAAGCACTTGCCACCTAACCTGATGATGACTTAAGTTCGGTCACTGGGGCTCACGTGGTAGAAGGAGAGAACCAACTGCTCATGGATTGTCCTCAGACCTCCACAAGGATACCATGGCATATCCATGGACAAATAGATAAACAATAAAAATTTAAACACAAGAAACAGGAATGGGCAAGAATGCAGGGCTAACAGGAACTCCTACACTTTGTCTTCCACTGTGGAAACTGGCATGGAGGATCCTTAAACAACTAAAACTGGAGCTAGCCCATGAACCACCTGCACTTGGAAATTAACCAGAGATACCTGCAGACACACGCTTATTATAGCAATATTCGTTACAGTCTTGCTGCCCATCAACAGGCAAGTGCGTTAAGAAAATGCCATACATATACACAGACATTAAGAATAAAACTATGTCATTTGCAAGAAAATGAATAGAACTGGAACATGTCATATTAACCAAAATAAGTCAGAGTCAGAGGCACCTTTCATGTATTTTCTCTCAAATGAGGACTGGAAAAGTGGGAAGGAAGATTACTAAGGAAGGAATGAACCAGAGAGAATGTAGGGGAGTAGGAGTGGATATTAGGGAGTATAAATACTATAAAAGTTATATATACATAAACATATATATGTCCATATATATATATATATGGTGTCATAATAAAACCCTAATAATTCATAAAACTAATGAACACAAAAAATAAATTATTAATGAACAAATTGGATTCAGTCTCTTCTAATGAAATTGTATGGGCTGCATAGCCCTCCAGTCCCAGCCAAGGAAGACCAGGGCTGATTACAGAAGAGGTTGAGGTATTTGTAGAACCTTTCAAATGAGAGCATTATGGGGACTTTATCAGCCCTCATGGAGTTCTGCTGAGCCACTTGATGTCAAAAGGCATCTCCTTATTCTGAGATCAAGAGCAGTTTCTGAAGCTGCCTCTTACTCAACACTGGGAAAGAATTTTCTAGCTCAGAAGAGATCACTTGATACAGTGCATGATTTAGTCCTATAAGAACCAGGGAGCAGAACCACAGGTAACATTAGAATGTACAAGAGGTCAGCGGCCTTTGGACCTGAGTGCATTTGGCATGAGGGAGTCCCACTCACTGCTATGTCTTTGGACTCTGGCAGAAGGAAGAGCGGTGTACGTAGCATCTCATGAGACATGCCAGGTATATGCCTCAGCACTGCCCACACCTCCCTTCGCATTACCACTAAGGAAACATTAGCCCCTGCCTGGGGTTGAGATGGAAGAAACAGTGTTTGAAGGATCCTTCCTGCTCCTTGTTTAATGCAAGCAAGGCAAATGACTATAGAAAATACAGGAGGTTCAGTGGGTAGTGAAGAGGTAGAGATAGGGAATCCCCAGAGTGAGCTAGTGATTAGCCAAACCAGCAAGCTCTGGTTGAAATGAGAGAACCTGCCTCACAATCTAAGGTAGAAAACAATTAAGGAAACCTCTTTAATTTCCACATGCATGCATGCACACATGTACCCACACACTTGTGAAAACACACACACACACAAGAATATAAGTGGGATAATGGGTTATATGGAGCTCATTTATTTCCCTGACTCATGTGAATGGTTGACATTTCCTAGAGTAAGACACTAAAAGACAAAAGGCAGCGTGACTGCTCCTTTAAGCTTCCAGGGACAAGAAACTTTTCCTCCGCCTATTTCTACCAGTTCCTATTGTTCAGCCAGAAACACATGTGTGGATGGAAAGGCAGTGACCAGACTCCACAGTGAGATGGAATCTACTAGAGGCAGAACTTTTCCAGGATGGAGCAGCAGGGTGCCAGGCACCTGAAGGGACACAGTGACACTCAGATGGGGACATGGGAGAGGAGGGTGGGAGCCTTTGGAAGCTATTGTACTAACTCTGTGATTTGGTCATGTCTGCCACACAGGTGTTCTTGAGGGTAGCTCTGGGTCGCTGAGTTTCCCCCCTTCTCCCATGAGCTCCCACTGCTGCCCCATCCCAGATACAATTATCATGGGCTTCAGAGACAAAGTCTCTCACTGGCTTTTGACCCCTGCCCCCTTAATAATATTAGACCATAAAGTTGCTTAGCACAGGAACAGTTGCCATGACAACGACATCCATATCTCTGTATGAGTGCCAGAGCTGAGACCTGGGGGCTCAGGCACAAGGCAAAAGGACAGCTTGTGAGGAACAATGGAGGGAGAGATTGCAGATTCTTTTCATGCCTAATTACCCATGAGCACATGGCACAATGGCTTATTTAACTCTGCCTTGGCTCAGAAGCAAGGCAGGTTCCTGTTCCAGTTGGAAGGGATTCCAGCCCTGGCCATGGAGGGGCAGGAGAAAAAGAACCATGAGTTACGGAATTGCAGAGACCTCTTCCTAATTACTTTGCATTTGACCATCTTTCCTCAGAAGGCAATTATTCCAAGTCAGGAGGATCACTCCACCTAACTGCAGGCTGAACTCTGGTAACTGGTATCAGGAACCATCGCTGCCCATGCATAGCTGGGCAATAGGACGCAGCACAGGGTCCATGCTCAGAACTGACTCAGCCAATCGGAGGGTAGGATGGCTTGTGAACACCTTAGGGTGTAGAAAATGACTTTTCCAGCTTCCTATTCACTAGACAAGAATAGAATTTTGGCCTGCCCCCTACACACACACACACACTACACTCCACTGGAATTTTGCAGATCGGGGTGGGTGCTGACAGGAGAGCCAGAACGACAAAAGGAGGAAAGAAGGATGTCTACTTGCATCCGGGGGCTGGGCCACCTCTCTACACAAAGATCTCTCAAAAGCCCCCAAGGTGCTTTGCATTCATCAAAGATAGAAGGAGAGAAAACAAGACTACATCCTTGCAGGAATTAGAAGTATGCATGATTTTCACAGATTTATGCCTTAGGCTCTTTGTTGGATTCTCTATCATCATAGCCAAATGAATTGGCAAGAAATGCAGGGGAAATGTTCTGTGCTTTTACTGATTACCCAGGCAGCACCCATGTCAATCCAGATAACCTTGCTTTAGCCACTGATTGGATCTCTGCTCCAGTCTGACCCGGATCATTTTCTTCTCTAGGTGATTTACTGTTCATCCTCTGAGCCAAATAACCCTGGGCGAAGAGGTCAAAGGCTTTCCTCCTCTCTTTCCTGGCTCAGCGAAGTCCAGTGTGTCTCTATGTGCTCTTTTTGAATATCTCTTCCTTATCATTAAGTGCACTGGGATATAAGATGTCAGAGCTATCTTACCAAGGTGTCCAGAGCATACTCTAAATTATGGAAAGAAAAATATTTGTTAAGGAGTCTTTGAGACTCTCTTAGGCATCTTTGAGAAACCCTATAGATCTATCAACCATGGGAAGTACAGCCATAATGTCTGTATATGTATACGATATTTATTTATGTGTATATGCATATGATGTGTATGTATATGTAAATAATGCATATGTATGATGTATATGTATGTGATATGTATATGTTTATGTATGTATATGTGTACAAGTACATGTATGCATGTACATATGTGCACACACACATAATTTTTGTAGTGACTTCCAGATGAATTGGCCTTGTCTGTAAGACAGGGCTCATGTGGATTTTTATCTCCATGCAGCCACAGAGAAAGAGAAGTCTAAAAGGAAGCAGCCCCCCAAAAGATGACCCTCGAGGGCCTTGAAGTACCCTTGAGGTCCAGTTTACTCGCCCTTTCTGTAACCATGGGAAGTCTTATGATGTGAAAATGGACTATGCTCAAAATGCCAGAGTTATCTCCTGTACAGTGTGCAGATCTATTAGAATAACATCTGACTTCTAAATGGAGATTCTAAAAGCCAGAAGTTTCTGGACAGGTGTTCTAAAGACTCTAAGAGACCACAAATGCCAGTCCAGACTACTATATCCAGCAAAAGATTCCATCATAATAGTTAGAAAAATTAAGGCATTTCATAATTTAAAAAACAAAAACAAATACAAGCAATATCTACTTACAAAGGTAGCCATGCAGAAGGCACTAGAAGGAAAAGTCCAACCTAAATAAGTTAACCACACCCAGTAAAACACAAGAAATAAATAATCCCTACCAGAAAAAAAATATAGGGGGAAACACACACACATACAGCACATACACACAGCACACACACACAGTACACACACACAGCACACACACACACCACCACCACAACAACAACAACAAAATAACAGGAATCAACAAACACTGCTCATTGGTATCTCCCAACACTAATACTCTCGATTTTTCAATTAAAAAAAAAAACACAGACTAACAGAAAGTATGGGAAAACTGGATCCATTCTTCTGCTGCACCCAGGAAACACATCCTAACACCAAGGATAGTAGCCATCACCTCAGGGTAAAAGAATGGAACAATATATTCCAAGCATATGAACCTAAGAAGAAACTGGTGTAGCCATTTTAATATCTGACAAAATAGACTTCAAACCAAAACTAATTAGCATAGGGTATATGCATATGATGACATCAGATGCTCATTAAAGGAAAAACCCACCAAAATGACATCATAATTTTTAACATTTATGCCGCATACACAGGGGCACTCAGGTTCATAAGGGAAACACTACTACAGCTCAAATCACATATTGACCCTCACATGCTGATAGTGGGAGACTTCAATACCCCATTCTTACTAATAGGCAGATCATCTAGACAAAAACAAAACAGGGAAATGCTGGAATTAACTGGTTATAAACCAAATGAACTTATGGGATATTTATATGAAACATTTCACCCAAACACAAAAAAAAATACCTTCTTCTCTGTACCTCATTGAACTTTTCAGGCATAAGACAAGGTTGTCCACTCTCTCCATACTTTTTCAATATAGCACTTGAAACCTTAGCTAGAACAGTAAGACAACTGAAAATCAAGAGGATACAAATTGGAAAGGAAGAAGTCAAAGTATCTTTATTTGATATGATATGATAGTATGCATAAGTAACCCTAAAAATTCCACCAGAGAACTCCTGCAGAAGATGAACACTTTTATCAAAGTAGCTGGATATCCCATTAACTCACAAAATTCAATAGCCCTTGTATATATAAATCTCTTGGGGTAACCAAGCAAGTGACCTGTATGATAGAACTTTAAGACACTGAGAGAGAAATTGAAGAAAATATCAGAAGATGGAAAGATCTCCCATGCTCATGGATCAGTAGGATTAATACAATAAAAATGGCCATCCTTTCAAAAGCACGCTACAGATTCAATGAAATCTCCAACAAAATCCCAAGACAACTCTTCATAGATATTGAAAGGACTATTATCAGCTTCATATTTCCATATACACACACACACACACAAACAAAACAGGATACCTAAGACAATCCTGAAATATAGTAAAAGTAAATAAAAACTGCTGGAACCATCCCCATCCCTGACCTCAAATTGTTCTATGGAACTATGTTAATGAAAACAACATGATATTGGCACAAAAACAGACATGTCAATCAATGGAGTCTAATTGAAGACCCAGACATAAATCTACATACTTGTGGACACCTGATTTTTGATAAAGAAGCCAGAAGTACGTAGTGGGAAAAGAAAGCATCTTCAACAAATGGTGTTTGTCAATCTGGATGGCCGCATGTAGACAAATTCAAAAGATCCATAGTTATCACCCTGCATAGAACTCAGCTCCAAGTGGATCAAAGACTTCAACATAAAATCTAATACACTGAACCTGAAAGAAGAGAAAGTGGGGAATATTCTTGAACTCACCAGCACAGAAAAAGACTTCTCAATAGAACACCATTAGCATAGACACTAAGATACACAGTTAATTTATGAAACTGAAAAGCTTCTGTAAAGGAAAGGACAACATCGATAAGACAAAATGGCAGCCTACAGAATGGGAAAAAATTGTTACCAACTTCACATAAAATAGAGACACAATCCGAAATATATAAAGAACCCAAAACAGTGAATATCAAGAAAACAAATAAGTCAATTTTAAAAATCTATATATATACATATATATACATATGTGGAGAGAGAGAGAGAGAGAGAGAGAGAGAGAGTTCCCAATAGAGGAAACTCAAATGGCTGAGAAGCACTTAAAGAAATGGTCAACATCCTTAGTCATCATGGAAATGCAAACCAATACTATTTTGATATTTTATCTTACACCTGTCAGAATGGCCAAGATCAATAATAATAATTTAAAAAAAGGACATGAGGAGGTAGAGCACGGCAACACTTCTCAATTGTTGGCAGGAGTGCACACTTGCACAGCCACTATGAAAATCGTTGCGGCAGTTCCTCAAAAATAGAAATTGACATACCTCAAGGCCCAGCTAACCCAGTCTTGGACATACACTGAAAAACACTTAATCCTGTTGTGGAAACACTTGCTCAACCATGTTCATTGCAGCTCTATTCATAATATCCAGAAACTGGAAACAACCTAGATGTCCCTCAACAGGTGAATAATTTTTTAAAAAAATATGGTACATTTATACAATAGAATATTACTTGGCCATTAAAAATAATGAAATCATGAAATTCACAGGTAGATGGATGGAACTAGAAAATAATCATCCCAAGTGAGGTACCCCAGACTCAGAAAGAAAGACATGGCATGTATTCACTTATGTGTAGATATTATTTCTTAAGTCAGTGATAACCAAGCTACAGAGTACAGAACCACAAAGCTTAGGGTGTCTTCAGAGGACAGATAGATCTCCCTAGAAAGGGGAAATAAAATAGTTATGGGTGGATGGGGCTGCGATGGGAGGATCAACTTGGTGGGGGAAGGAAGAGAGGAATGAGAAAGGCAATGGGGAAGGACAGCCACAATTAAGGGCCATTTGTGGGGGAACTGTGGAAACCTAATACAAGAGAAACTGCCTAAAAGACATATGCATATGAAGGTGATCTAAGTGAAATCATCAAATAGTGGGGAGACAGGGCCCCAACTGGCCATCTCTTATCACCAAATGAACTTTCCACTCTTACAAATGGGTTACATCTAATTCAAGTTGGTCAAGGAGGTCCCAGGAGAATCCCCCAAATAACCCAGGCTGTTGCCAAGACTGCTGGTTGCTCTCCACAAACTGACAGCAAGACCCCATTGCCGAAGACAACACCTACAGAACTCATTAAACATGGAGCAGCGGAGCTGGTGCCTGACTCCTGAAAGGGAACTCTGCTGGGAGTCTGCTACTTGCCTGAAAGCATGAGCAGGTGACCACACATCTTCACCCTCCAACACGTGGACCAAAGATGGAGGAAGGGAACTGCCATACTCTTAGTGGCAACTTAGCAATGAAAAATGAGGATGCTTGTTTCATACAGAACAGACTCTGAGGAATTACATGGATTCCAGGGTTCCCCCAAGACTTTCCTCTGCACCTGTGTGCCCAATGTTAAGAGCAAATGAGCTCTTAGGTAGGGACAAGGCAATTGACACTGCAAATCTTCAGGGGTGGAAAGCTAGTTCATCCCATTAAACAGGAAACTTAGTTGTATCTTCCCAGCCCCATCTGATACTGTTACAATGCTTGTACCATTTGTGTCTACCTTCCTCCCTCCCTCTCCCCCCATGGGAAGTTCACTAATAGGAAGTATTTGTGCATATAATAGGGTATATGAGAAATGCTGCAGAAAGGAAGAACTAAGGGGGATGAAGAAGAGACAAAGGAATGAGGGTTAATGCTGCTTGGGACCAGATGCAGCTTGTTTGCATAATCTCTCTATAAGTCATACCACAAACAGCTGCTAGTCATCATCCTTAAGGGATTTTTCTGATTGGTTAGAGTCATTTCTTTCCTATTAGAAAAGGAGTGAAGGCATTTTGTTCTGATAAAAAATAGAGCAATCCTACGGGGGAGGTAGATATGAAAGGTGCAAGGATTATTACACTACCAGATGGGGCTGTGGAGATGGCTCAGTGGCTAAACTGTCTACTGAGCTACCATGAGGAGCTAAGGTCAGAACCCCAGTACCCATATAAAAGCCTGGTGTAGTTACCTACATTTGTAACCACAGTGCTAGGGCTGTGGAAAGAAGCAGATGGCCTGGGCTCACTGCTCTGCCAATCTAGCTAAAATGGTAAGTTCTGGAATCTCTGAGTATCCATGATGATGATGATGATGATGATGATGATGATGATGATGATGATGATGATGGTGATGGTGATGGTGAT
>NW_022196906.1:35213576-35232397 GCF_008632895.1 Mastomys coucha | reverse complement strand
TGGTGGTGGTGATGATGATGGTGGTGGTGATGATATGATGATGTGGAAAGTAGAAAGACAACCAAACATTGACCCCTAGCCCCCACAATATACACTCCACACATATGCACTCAAACACCAGACACATGTACATACATATAAGAACACTACTTATTTTTGTCCCCTATCTGATACTCAGGATGCCATCACATAGTTAGTTATAGGGACCCTGAATCACTAGTTTCCCCATGATGTCACTCCAGGAACAAACAAATACTCTTGTTTTTCACTCGAATCCCAAACAACAGACTCTTGGAAACACCCTGAATTATCACAGCCCTCTTGTCCGCCTCGCTTATTGTTACCTTCACACTTGTTCACCCGAGCTTATACAGCGTGTCATTGTAGCTATTCATAGACTTCTGCTCTACTGGAAGGTACTTGCTCCTCCAGGAATCTGCAGAGTACACATTATCGTGTCTGTCCTTCCTGCTAAAGCTGAACCCCTTTCTTCAGCTTACTAAACTGTTTAAAGAAAGTATAGACAGATTGATATGTGTAAATGTGGTAAAGAGTTGAAAAGAGCAGAGATCAGTCATGAAGGTCAAGTTCACTTGAGAAGAAGTAAAAGGAAAGCCCTTCCTTTAGATAATCCAGGGTTGATGAAGGTCTCCAACAGCTCTAATTAAGATGGTCCAAAGAAGCAGCATTGAGTCAGAAATGCAAAGTCCAGCCTTCCCTTCAACCTCAAAGGGAATTGGGAAGAATTAGTAGTGTGTAGAAAGGAGTTAAAGGGAATGTTTATCCAGGTGCATGAAGGTCCCTGTGGAGAGCGGGACACTATTCTCTAGAATAGTATTTCAGGTGTAGCAACCTCACTAAAAGCAACAAATTTCCTCCACTCTGGTTGGTACAATTTGCAAATAAGTGTGCCACTGGGAAGATCTAAAAATCACTTTACCAGTGCATTTATGGTGTGTTCTATAGAGTATCCATTCTGAAAATGTGAAATAAATGGTTTTGCAAATAAGACATTCCATGATCAAATAAGCTTGGAAAGTTTTAGATTATAGTTGTATCCCTTAGGAATCTTCTCTGGTCTTTGTCATTTGTATTATTTGACAAGGGAAGCATTAAACAGACACACACACACACACAAAGGGTGAGAGAGAGAGAGAGAGAGAGAGAGAGAGAGAGAATAAGACAGGCAGACAGAGAGACCATATGTAAGTACTCTCCCCATAAATTTAGCTTGAGAAATGATGCTTCACAGAATAAAATCCTATGTAGGAAGTGGAGGATTTAAGAACATTGGTAGGGGGCTGGCAGCATAGCCCAGGAGTTAGTAGCTAGCACTGCTCTTCCAGAAGACTGGAGTTTGGATCCCAGCACTCCTGTTGGGCACACAACCTCACAACCTCCAGTAATGCCAGTTCCAGGGGATCTGACACCCTCTTCTGGCCTCCAAGAGTTCCCACATGCACATATGCACACACACACACATATACACACACATACACACACACACACATAAGTGCAATAAAGAATTAAGAACATGAATAATATTTCTTATTTAGTTTTTAAACTGTAAGAGAATGCAATCATTTCTTTTCATAGTAAGTAGTAATCATAAAATATTATTTTACATAATAAAAAATATAATTGTCCTTCTACATTAATCTTTCATGAGCTTTGAACTTTATCTTGCAGGCCAGTAGGTATATAGACTCGGGTCTTGAAACGCTGAGACAAAAGGAGTAGAAAGTCTCTTCATAGACTTTTACATTATTGGGCCTTTTATTCGTTGTTTCCTCACAGGTATCATTGTATATTGGAGAAGTGTAATTTTCTTCTTGACTTTACAGGGACACACAGTGTAGAATTTGTCTTGCATCTAAAAAGAGGATTTAAACTTAGGCGTTGGAGTTATGTTAAACTGTTGAGACCCTGAGGAGTCTCAAGTATGAACTAAGGGGTACAGTAGGAGATGAAAATAAGTGTTTGGAACAGAGCAAATGTGAAATGTAGCTTAGGGAGGTGCGATGAGGTGATAGCTATTACCAGTGAACTGGTGGTGGTTCATCTGTCACCTAGGAGGGGCTGGAGAGAAAGTGCAGCAGTTAAGAGCATGTGCCGCTCTTGCAAAGGACCCAGGTCAGGTGGCTCACACCCACCTGTCACTCCAACAGGAGGAGGATCTGACCACCTGTGGCCTTTGCCCTCTTCATTTACACAGACGTACATATATACACAAAATTTAGAATAAATATTTTTTAAGAGAAAGAAAAGTTCCTAGGAGGCTCTTTTACTAGAGAGGGAGGGAAGGAGGGATGGGGGAAGAAATCCAAAAACAGAGAAGCAGGACTTAGAGAATAAAGACAAAGAAAGAACTTGGCAACAGTGAACCTCTGACTCCAATCCTTGGCTTCTTGGAAGCTTCCTACCCTGAGATCTCTTCCTTCTATTCCAGAATTTTGACACTATTTTCCCAACAGATCCCTTATTTTTAGTTTATCTTCTGCTTGTTTTTTCCTCTGTTGGATTGAGCTGAGTTCTTTCAATGGCAAGCTTCCCCACAGAGACTCAGTAGGAGGATTAGATGCTACAAGGAGCAGAGCCTGAAATGTAGAATTACCTAAATCAGAAGTGAGTTATGGATGCTTTCTTCATATAGCATGACCAACTCTGGGGAAAGTAGTACATACGGGTAATGCCTGCAGTCAAAAGAGTTCAAGGCCAGTTGAGGAAGCAAAGCCAGACTCTGCCCCCAAACAAATAAACAGACAATGGTTCTTCCATTTTAGCTTTTATTTTCCCTCCTCTCAACTCCATTTCCAAAGAGCAGGAAAAACAAGATGAGGGTTATTTATTATTGTAACTCATTAGGTATTCCATTTCTGGCTTTGCATACATGCCTTTAGCTTGCATATTTGGGGGGAGGGGAGGCTTGTGTGTACACATTTCTGTAGGTACGTGCATGTGGAAGCCAGTGTCAGAGTCTTCCTCGATCACTCTCCAGCTTACTGTTTGAGACAGGGTCTCTCTGCCTTAGTTAGGGTTGTATTGCTGTGAAGAGACGCCATGACCATGGCAACTCTTATAAACAGCAACACTTAATTTGAGGCTGGCTTACAGTTTTAGAGGTTTAGTCTATTATCATCATGTGAAGTATTGGCAGTGTGCAGGGAGACATGGTGCTGGAGGAGCCAAGAGTTCAACATCTTGGTCTGCGGGCCACAGAATGAAACTGCATGCCACACTGGGTCTAACTTGAGCATAGGAGTTCTCGAAGCCGACCGCCTCAGTGACACACTTCCTCCAACAAGACACCTACTCCAACAAGTCCTCACCTCCTGATAGTGCCACTTCCTATGGACCAAGCACTCAAACCCATGAGTCTATGGGAGCCAAACCTATTCAAACCACCACAGCCTCCCACTGAAATTAGAACTCATCAATTGGCTAGACTAGCTGGCTAGTAAGCTCCAGGGGTATGGACCTGTCTCTCCTCCCCAGCATGGACCTTACAGATGCACACCACACACTAGATTTGTACGTGGGTACTGGAGATCTAAACATGAGTTCTCTTGCTTGAGTAGCAAGCAGTTTACTGAGTTTTACCCTTTTTGTCTTAATGGTGATTCTCTGTGTAGCTCTTTTGTTGAGTCCATGAACCTCACTTGTGTCTTGTTGATTAAATGATATTTCCTTCCAAAGCAGCTACACTGGGTGGCATCCCTCTGGTCCGCACTAGTGAGACTCGCTACCAGAAAGGAACAGGCAGAGGTTGGACTTTCTGGAGAGCTTTTCTTACCTGTAGCCACTGATCTGAGATCATTGCAGAAAGATCATCTTCCTGAAGAGCTGTGAAGGCCATCCGCTCCACACTTTCAAAATGGTGCAGAGGGAAAAAGGTTTCTGAGGTACCTGAGAGGAAGGCTGGGGACAGAGAAATGGAGGGAACTTCATTATTCCAGTGTCCTTTGCCACTTTACCTCATTTTCTTCGATAACACAAGCCACCAGGGAGCATGTGGGGACAGGAGCCATATCTTCTCTGTCCACAATCAGTTTATTAGTTCATGGCTCAGGAAGAAGGAAAGGCTAGCAGGAGACATAGAACAATAGACACAACCCTTGGGCCAATAGTTCAGTCCCAGAAACCTGAGGGTTCTGTAAAAACTCTAAGGCATTAACCAGAAGAATATATTTTTAATATCTCTTGCTAATGCAAAAGTTAAAACAAAAAATGAAGAAATCATTGTAAGTACGTATATATGTATGTATGTATATTGCATGTGCCAGTACATGCATGAGAGAGAATTGTGTGCACATGTGTGTGGGTGCCCAAGGAGGCAAGAAGAGGGCACCAGATCCATTGTATCAGGAGTTCCAGGTGTCTCTGAACCACCAGACAAGGATGATGAGATTTGAACTCTGATCCTCATGATTGAGCAGTAAGGACTATTAAATACAGAGCCCTCATCTCTCTATCCCTTCACTGGCCATTTACTATTGAACAGTATTTGAGTATGTTCTGCATGCAAGGCTTCACAATAAGACATTTGATGACTGTAAAGAATAACACAGACACATGTCTCCAGCAGGTCACCCAGAGCAAAGGACTGTGGCTGTAAATAGAGCTCCCTCTTTATCTGCCTGGAGTCAACAAATGGACATCAACTGCTTCTGAGTCCTGTGAGCAGAGATGAGGAACAAAGGCACATGGATAGCCACCAACTAGAACTGAAACTCAAGTCCGATGCTAGGAACTTTGAACAAATCAGGATCCCAAGGGATCCCAGGCTTTGTTGTTCCCTTCATTTGCTTTGAAGAAGACACAGAAGAATCTACAGCATCTTCCTTGCGTCTGTCCCAGCATCTTAAGCTAGAACAAAACAGAGATGCTTTTACATCACCTAACACTTTTGCGTTATCTGCTGATCCTATGAGAACCATTGTCGACTTCAGTCTCAGAAACATCCTTGGCTGAAACATAGAGAAAATTCAGGAGGAACCTACAAATCTAAATTCCAAGTTCCCCGACACTTACACTACCTGAAACACTTACACAAACCTTGTGATGTTTTTATGTTGACTACTGCACTACTCGAGAGTGCCAAGGTATAAACAATTCAAATGTGACAATTGTATCTCAGGGGAGAATGACAGAAAAGAAGCATATAGTAAAAAATGATCAGTTACTACTTTGGAAAGGTAATCTCAGCAAGCCTGGCTCTCCCTGGCACTGGACAGATGCCATTTCACAGCTGTGAATGGTCACCATGAGTCAGCTCCAGGGCAGATGAGAAGTCACTAGAGCTGTCAGAAAGCTGCAAGCAATTACTGGTTAAATCTCAGCACTACACTTACTCATCAGAATAAATGGCGGGCAGGTACCACTTCCAAAGACACTCAGATAAAGACCCACAACACTACACGACCCCCAGCAGACTTCGGCAGCCTTTCCGCACTCCAGGCTTATCTGCTCTGTTACAGGACGCTATTCCCATTTGTTCCATTCTCTGCACACAGCAAATACCCGCTCGATATCTTCTTTAACAGAAGCCACAGTAGCTTGAAAAGGAAATGTATCTCTGAAGGCTAGCTCCTGCAATAAAATGTTTACACTTTCTCAAACTCAAGCAAGTCTCAAGGTTACACCACACTTCTGCTATTCAGGCCTCTCACATTCAATCAGACAAGAGTCTGTGCCTCTCGTCTGCTACAGTCTAATTGTATCTCCTCCTCCCCATCCTCATCCTCCTTTCCTCCTCCTCTTCCCCTCCTTCTCTCCCTCCTCTTTCTCCTCCCCCATCCTCCTTCCCATCCTCTTCCTCCCCCTATTTTTCTTCTAATTTTTCAATTTATTATGTATCTCTAGTCTGGGTTGAATTTCACCCTCATATTTATGCAGATGCTAAATCTTCCTGGTCACTCTCCATGTCTCCTCAAATCCATCCCAGATGAAACATCTGAATTTTGTTAAAACCTTCAATATGCTTTTTTCCCCTTTAATATACTTTTAGAAGACAAGGAAACATAGGAAGTCATAGGATGTGTATGACAATGGAGTAGACTGAGATTTAATACAGGAAGCATAAAGGACAACACGATAAATTAAATTAAAATTTTCTATTTGTCAAGAGAACATTAAGGGACTGAAATAACTAGGTATGCAGTATATATAACAGAGGAATTACAATCAAGATATATTTTTATTTTTAATTTAGCTCCCCTATTGAGAATAGACAAAAACAAAACAAACAAAAATCCCAAAACCTAAGATAGGTAGTTTAAATTTAAACAAAGAAGAATTGGGGGCTGCAGAGATGGCCCAGTGGTTAAGAGCACTTCTGCTCTCCCAGAGGACCCAGGTTCAATTCCCAGCACCCATGTGGTGATGCACAATCATCTGTAACTCCCTTCCTATAGAAGGGAGTACCAGTGCTTCTCTAGCCTCTGCAGCACCAGGCAGGCACATGGTACATAGACATCCACTCAGCAAAATACCCATAGATGCAAAATGAAATTTAAAAAATTAAATGAAGGAAGACTCCCAGTAAATCTAAAAAAGCATATGGAACTCTATTCATCATCAGTAAAAGCACCATGTACAGTGAAATGTATTCTTTACAGAGAGTATTTATGCATCAGACATCCTACCTATTCTATAAATCTGCACTGTGCCTGTGAGTCCGTTAAAAGCAAGGAAAAACCCACAATGAACCCTGACAGTGCACTCCACCAGAAAGGGCCGCATTAAAGCCACAGACCACATGGAGCAGTTATACTAGACTCCAGAAACCTTCTGATGGAATAAACTTTCACCATCAGGGAACACTGAGCCATGCACACACCCTATATCCAGGAATGTATTCCTAGGCATCAGCTAAACAGAAACATGCACAATAAGAGAAGCCAGTAGTCAGCTTTGTTTGCAACAGCCCAAGTGCTCATCCTCAATATATATTAAAAGAGCAATGCATAAGGACATGGTGATGTCCTATCATGCTAAACAGTGGGAATGACAAGTGTAAGGAATCATGACTGTGTGTAGCAACGTAAACTCAGAAAAACAGCAGAGTACAACAACCAGCACAAAAAGATGCTTTCTGTAAGGCTCTGTTTATTCAATGGACAAAACAGGCAGAGCTAATCCATGCCTGGATTCAGGCTGGCATGGGCTAAGGAAAAGACTGACCCGCCAGGGCTGGGGGAGTGACATCTGGAGTTCCTGGATCATTTTACTTCTCCCCCTGGTGCTTCAGGCACATGTGTATCCACCTGGTCATAACTCTCCAAACTCCACACTGGTGGTTCATGCTTTATATTTTAGTAGAAAAATCAAAGCAAAATGCCATGTTTTCCTCTTATTATTCAGTGATTTTCTTTGAGGTTTCATGACCTGTGTGTGAAATCCAAGTTTACTTTTACAACACACACACACCCACCCACACCATGCACACACACAAATATGCACCCATATACTCCCACACACAGACCATTCTGTGTCCTTACTTATACAGTTTCCCCATATTGAAATGCCCTTAGTCTTCATGTCTGCTTTGGTAAACCACAGTCCTTTAATATAGCATGATGCTGAGTACTAGTTTGCTCCCAGCAATCCTATTTAAGATTATTGTCCTGAAGAAACTATTAAAAGATCCTAGAAATAGTCTAGATGTTTAGAATAGATCTCTTCCTTTTAAAGAAGGGGTGTTTGCTTATTTGTTTGTTTGTTTCATTGATTGGGAAAGATTTGCAAGATGGATCAGCATGTAAAAGCACTTGCCACCAAGCCTAACAGCCAGAGTTTGATCTCTGGAGCCACATGGTGGAAGGAGAGAACCAACTCCTACAAGTTGTCCTCTGACCTCCACAAGCATGCTGTGGTACATACAAGTGCATGCCTCCCACCTTAGACACACACACAGAGACAATTATATAAATGTAATTAAAGTAAATAGTAAGGGTGTTTTTAACATACATAATTCAAGAACAAGTTTCTGGTGGCTTGATTTACTCACATATTTTCCAAGCATTCAATGTAGTTTGCATGGAAAGATTAAATGTGGCATCTGATTAAGTTACACCCATATGACAAGTAACGCTGGCAGGCAAAGAAAAGAGTTAGAATTGATGTCTCACACTGTTGGCTCTTGGAAGCTTAACTAGTGGGAGAGCACAGTAGTTACTGGCCAGACTGCTCAGTGTCGCCCACTGAGACTGGGAAGCCCCCAGAAACTGGGTGCCTGCAAGTCAGATCTGAGTGATTTTACTGTGTACCATTTGTTAAGAAAATTCCCAAACGCATCAGATACACTATCAAAGACTTGAGATCAACCATGGGAATGAGGGCAGAATTCTGTTGGTTTCCTTAAAGCTGAGTGTACATTTAATCAAGAGATTGAAAGGCTTGGGGTTAAGTCTCACAGATCTTATGGAATTTAAAAGCCAGCATGAATATTCAGACATATACAGCATCCCTACCCAAGCAGATGTTTCATACAAAACTACACAGGAGAGTGCTTCACTAGTACCAAGCCCTGGTGACACTCAGCCTTCTCCGTGCCACCGTGGGGAGTTCTGTGCTAGCATGGCCACAGAAATCTGCCTCCTAGTCGTTAGTCAGTCCCTTGACAGGGACATAACGGGAAGAAAGAGAACCTAATGGGATTAGAAAAAATGAAAAAAAGGGGCTGGAGCCAAGGATGACATCAGCCTTGCAGGGAGGCCAGGAGGTGATGGGAAAATACTGCAAGAAAGGACATTCTTCATTCTTGTCATCGTGAGAAGATCCATCCATCTTGAGGCTGGATTCCTTGCCACAGGGTAAATGTAAAATTTAGAAAAGCCCTTTCCAATAAATTGCCACTTAGCATTAAATACTTAGAAGAGAGAGAGAGAGAGAGAGAGAGAGAGAGAGATGACCATCTAGCTAGCTAGATTTCCCAGCAAGCTAAGCAAAGTTCCCTCACATCTGTGAGTCTGACAATGGCCACTATGTTTTAATGGAGCCCACTAGGAGCAAGCTAATCCAGGATGGCTGGCAAGACGGGGGATTAAGCCGAGTGTTCTCCCATCTAAGGCACCTTTAAATAACATTATGGGATTAAAAGCCTTACAAGGAATATAATTTCTTTAGCTGGTTCCTCTTACTTTTCTCTAAAATAAGAGTGGTGGGCTGGATTCAGAAGTCCCATGACAGAGTTACATCATTTAATTCTGTTTAGAACAAGAGCTTTTTGATGAGATTATTTTACATGGGTAAAAATTCTTCATAATCATGTTTTAGCTGTTCCAGCAAGTCTCGGAACCTGGTCAACATACTTGCCTGTCACAAATGGAGATAAATGAGAAACAGAAGCAAATATACAGTTAGAAAAGGATAGAAGCAGACACGGAGCCAAAGGGTTGGGGAAGGCTGGAGGGTAGAGCTCTGTCGGTAGATTACGTGCCGGGCATGTATGAAACTCTGGATTTGACTCCAAGAATCATAGAAACAAAAGTTCAAAGTTATCCACAACTACATTGTGAGTTCCACAGCAGCCGTGGATACAGGAGACCCTGTCATAAATAGAAAAAGAGATGGCAGAAGACTGAGTGTCACCAGGGCTTGCTGCTAGTGAGACTCTCCTGTGTAGTTTTGTATGAAACATCTCCTTGGGTAGGGATCCTTTGTATATCTGAATATTCACTGAAGGGCTAAAGTAATGTAGTTAGCAGCAGATCCCTCTCTTCAGAACATGTTTGCGCCAGATTCCAGGAACATTCCCACTCTAGCCCAAAGCATTGACTCATGAGGTCCTGACTCAGTGTCCCTCTGCTAGGACCTGACCAGCTTGCTGAAAACTGACACACTCTTCCGTTGATAATATCCATACTGTCCCTTCAGGTTGCCTGATCAAGCAGCTCTGCCATCTCATAGCCTTGTTCCAAGAGCTGTGAGTCCCAAACTGATTTTACTTTTCAAGGCATTTCCAGTCATCTTTATAAAACACCCTTTTCAAAATGAACATACACATTGAAAGTGTAAAGGGCATTTCTCCAATTGAAGCAGGTGAGAAGACAAAAACATCCCTGCACCTCTCTGTGTCTCCCTTCCCTGGAAGTTTCTGTTGGGGGAAACCTGGCTTCTCACACACACACATGGAACACTGAAGACAGTTTAGCAGACACACTGCCAGGAAGGTGGGCACAGCTACCCTCCAAAGGCAAAGAGAATGACACCAAGGCTCCATCTCTCTACAGTCACAAAAAAGAAGCAAATAAAAAATCCTGGAAGAGGCACAGGAGAAGGAATCCCCGGAAGCATAAACTGGTAAGGTGTAAGAGTTAGTATGGAAAGTCTCTAGAGCACTAAAGACAGAACTACCACATGGTGATGTGTTAACCTGGTTATCAATTTGACTAGGTCTGAGTCAACTAAAACACAAGCTGCTGGGCACATCTGTGAGGAATCCTATTGATCAGCTTATTCCGAATAGGAAGACCCACCGTAACTGTGGTGACCTCTCCTGATGGCAGCCTAGATAAAGGAGTTGGAAGTTGGAAGGTTTTGTGCTTCAGGCTTGCTTGCCTCCGTTCCCACTGGCAAGTTCACCAATCCTGTCACTGCCACTGTTGATACTCTAGTACCCACTTCAGGATTCCAGGGTGAAATGGAGAATGACCAGGAGCTCTCCAGGAATCTTCCGGGCCTTTAACACCAGAGTAAGACTGCTGAGACACTAGCCTTGTGGACTGAGCAACTAAGGACTACTGCACTGTGTATGAATTCCACACATATTTCATATTTCCACTTCTTTTGTTCTTGTAGGGAACCGCTGCAGGATATTTTAATCTCACTGTGAACCCCAAGATTGTGTTATTTGTTTTAAAACCCTGTTGCTAGTTGTGGTGTGGCTCAGCTCTTAGCACACGCCTTTAATCCCTATGGCTGGAATACAGAGACTCCCTTAGTACACACTTTTAATGCCAAACAACAAAGGTAAAGTTAATTTGAAGGAGGAAGCACTATGTTTGAAAGTGATGTCTAATTGAATGGCAGGCAAAATGACAAATCGGAGAAAGTTTTGACTAAATGAGTCAGAGATATGCCCAATGAGAACAGACAGAGAGAGAGAGAGACTAGTTAAGAGAGAGCACTACAGAAAAGAAAAGGTGAGAGAGGCAGTATTACCAGGAGAGTTTTACAGAGGCAGGTTGAAGAGAGAGAATGAGCTAGACACAGGTGAAGACAGAACAAGCCAGAAATGAAAAGGAACCAGGAGATTAGAACACAATACCCGAGTTAGTTTAAGGATATGTGGAGCACTTCAGTCAGAAATGAGAGAAGCCAGTTTGAATCAGTCAGCATCAAGAGGAGTTTTGAGCCAGAACAGAAAGGGTGAGCATATTCAGCAGTAAGTCTCAGAGGCTGAAAACATTCTAGGCCTAGATAAAATTATACTGAAGAGGACCTTTGGAAAATTCCACCAGACCCCTCCCCTCCGGGAAAAGAAAGTTCATGAAGCACTTAGGCACCCATCTCCTCTGGAAGGGAGAAGCAAATTACATTCCTCAGACCACAGGGGTGTTGGGGACTGACTATCAGCCACCTGCAGGTAGGGGAGGCCCAGAGAATGTAGACACATTTTCGGACTGACCATTGGCCACCTACAGACAAGGGAAGTCCTTGCCACCACATTCCCAAAAGACCAATCAGTTTAATGGTTTGCTCAGAGACATGCTCAGCCAAGTCAAGTGTTGGGGAAGGCTGGGTGGAGGAGATGTGTGGATAGCACCATCTAGATCCAGATGCTGTCTGTTACTTGGCCTCCAGTGTCCTCATCAGAACATGTCCTTTGAGGATAAAGATGTAGTTCAATGGTTAAGCATGCATGAGAACCTTAGTCTGACCCCTAACAGTGATCATCTGCAATGGTTCCTGATGAGAGGTCCTCACAACAAGAACTACAGGTGCCCTGGTGGGGACTCTACTGTGCCCTGACTTTGTGACCAGAGAACAAAGTACATTAACTCTAAAGGAAACCCCCCTCAAAGATTACTATGTGAAGTTTGAATCTCACAATTTCTAATGCTTTCATAGATTTTCCCCCTTTCAAAGGGCAAGGAAATTCATACCCTGCCCCCTGAAATCACATGAACCAAGGTAAACCTTCAAATACTTTTTATTTCCTTAATGTTTTCTTTATGACTCCATTCCACCCCACCACCACGCACACAGATCCCTTGCAGAGTAGATAATTGGACTATTCCATAAATATAGGGTCTAGTCTATAAGAATGATCTTGTTATGGGCTTGGGTTTGTAAGGTCACCTTTCTTCTTGCATATTTGTCCTGCATTTAGAATAAGCAGAGGTCCCAGCAATGTTCTAGCTTTGGTTTTGTGGTTTAAATTGTGTGGTTTCCCATTATAATTAGGAGCGGCACAGGGGTAGGTTTCTCTCCTCTTAGTTGGTTCTTTATTTTTAAATGAGCGTGTTAAGGCTATGGAGAGGGATCAATGGATAAAGCATCTGCTCCACAAATGTGAAGGTTCGAGTTTGGATTCCCAGGACCCACACGTACTCTGCATGTGTGGCAGCCACCTGTAATCTCAGCACTGGGGAGTCCAGGACAAGGTCTCCCTGGGAAGAGAAGGCTTATTACACTAGCAGAGATTGGCAAGCTCCAGGTTCAGGAAGAGATCCTACATCAATAAATAAAGAGTTGGCCAGTCAAGGAACACACCACACATGCAAGAGGGTGGGGAGAGAGGGGAAAGGGAGAAGGAGAGGGAAAGAAAGAGGGAGCAAACACAAAACATTGTCATTGAAGAGGAAGCAAAAATGCTCTAATTTCGTTAGTTGCTGCAAAAAAATTAGAAATGTAGCAAAAAATTACCCACACTTATACCCCTACTTAACAGAAACTTCATTTTTAATTTATGCACAGTATGTACTATTTAATAACAATTCTAGGAACTGATAGATTTATCCGTGACTCCCCCTAAGTTTATAAAGTAGTTACAAAGAGATGTCTTGATTTGAGAATAGCCCTCCTCAGTAGTTCCTGGCCCTAAAGTTTTCAACAGCTTCGTTAGGTATAAAGAATAAACCCCTTCTAGCAATAGCCTCTCCTTTACAGACTTTATTCCCCTGAAGACAGGAATGTAGTAGCCAGAGGCCAACTGCATTCTCATGCCTTCTGGCCGTCTTTATCTTTTTCCCTGCGGTGCTCAGCCCGCTACGATTTCTGCATTCCATCTTTGAAAGCAGAAATTACTTCCCTTCACCATTCAGCCACAATAAGAAAGAGACCAAATACTTGCAGTGGGTATCCATACCAGCAGAAAGAAACAGTTCAACTTTTGTGGTTAGAAAAAGAAAAAGAAAAAAAATTTCCTTTACTAACCAAGACTCCTTGGCTTCCCAGTGGCACAGAATCCATAAATGTGGAAAGCCAGCATCGTTATCAACCTTGGAGGGAGCAAACCAGCTTCAAACTTCTTCCTTTTAAGGTAGATTATCCACTTTAAGTTTCCAAATCCATTTAACAGAATCGTTTAAAATACATTGAAACAAGCATTAGAGAATTTTAGGCCACGCTGAAAAGTAATTTCACTCCGAATGTTTAAAACTGACATCAAAGCTGCTGGGCATGTCTTCCAGCTATCTCTGTGGTTTCCTGACATTAATGGTGACTTGAGGTCGTAGGACCATTAAAATCTGATAACTATGCAAGTCATTGCTCATCTACAAACATCCAAAACAATGATGCCTAGGCTTCACAGAGTTTTCAGCTGCACTCCTGTACCTGCTTAGAGACGAGATCTAGAAGTGGGACTTGTTGAACTTGTGGGCCTTGGATTATCTAACTCTGTCAAAATATAAAAAGGCATGCAAATAAGATATCCCTTCTCTTGAGCCTCGGTTTTGTTTTTCATATGTCTACATGAAATTTAAAAAGCACCCTAGACTGCATTCTTACCATGAGTCAAGACTCTAGGTTTGACTCTTTCTTTACTCTGCCCCTTATGATCTGATTGGCTTTGACAAATGACTGGAAACTCGACTGCCTGCTTTCTTGTTCTAATACTGCCATCCCAGGGTGTGAGTGTTGATGAAACACGAATATCAAGCTTTGGCCATGCTGGAGCCCAGTTCCCTTGCCCTTGAATGCAATCACCACTGATTTGCCAGAAAGATAAACTAGTCTAGACACTCTAATTCTATCCTGGGCTTTTTGGAATAGTAGTTCTGAAAGCCCTGGGTTATAAACTCAAAGCCATCCCAGTGGAGAGGCCACTTAAGCAGATCTTGAGGTGAGAGAGTTAAATAGATCATTCTTTAATTCTGACTCACTCTAGCTCTCTCTGTTTAATCATCCCAGGAGAGACTCTCAAACATCAGATGGAACATAACAGGCTAGGCAGTACCACCAAGCCCTGACTAAGTCACAGGCTCATAGCTCTAAATCACCTAATTCTAAAGTAACTGACTATACAGCAACTAGACAAGAGCCCACATATAAAATCCTCACAGTAGAGACAGAGCCTTCCTTCAGCTCCTGAATTCTCCGTGAGTATCAAATCCAAAGCCTCATAGGTGTGTTAGTTTGTTTTCTATTGCTGTGATAAAATACCATGGTCAAGAGTAACTAAGGAAATGAAGGGGTTATTTTCTCTTACAGTTTGTAGTCCATAGTAAAGGGAAATAAGGACAGAAAGTCAAGGTAGGACCCCTGTGACAGGGACTGCAGCAGAGGCCATAGCATAATGCTACTTATTGGGTTACTCTCCGGGCTCACAATTCAGCTAACTTTCTTATACCTCCCAGGCCCACCTGCCCAAATGTAAAACCTCCCGTATCAACCGCCAATCAAGAAAAGTATCCCATAGATGTGCCTGCAGGATTCTGATGGATGCAGTTTATAAATTGAAGTTCTTTCTTCTCAGACACTAACCAGCACATCCTTCATTGCCAAACAAGTCAATATGCCTGTTAGTACGTAATAGCTGAAACTGAGCCAGACACTTGTTCTCAAGGTGGCACCGAGCTGGAATAAGCCAATGTTGTATTGTTTCGCTCTTCACTTGGGGTATCATCCATGGTCCTTAGGTAGAATGGTCCAGGTAATGGAAACATAAGCAAATCCACTGGAAAGAAACTTCCAAAAAGGCTCTGGTGAGGTTCAGACTCAGGGAAAATACAGAATGAGAACGACTACCTTAATGGTGTTTGCTTTTGGACTAACCATGAAGCATTTCACAGGAAATGGACTTGATTTAACTTTCACAAAAGAAGACTTGAGACTTTACCACTGTGGTGGTTTGAATATGCTTGGCCTAGGGAGTGACACTATTGGGAGGTATTGCCTTATTGGAGTAGGTGTGGCCTTGTTGGAGGAAGTGTGTCACTGTGGGCGTGGGCTTTGAGAGTGCTTCCTTCTAGCTTCCTAGAAGCCAGTTGTGGTAGTTTGGATATGTTTGGCCTAGGAAATGGCACTATTTGGAGGTATGGAATACGTGTGGCCTTGTTGTAGGAAGTTTACTGTGGACATAGGCTTAAAACCCTCATCCTAACTTCCTGGAAGACAGTCTTCTCCTAGCAGCCTTCAATAAAGATGAAGAACTCTTAGCTCCTCCTGAGTCATGAATGCCTGGACACTGCCATACTCACACCTTGATAATACTAGACTGAACCTCTGAACCTGTAAGCCAGCCTCATTTAAATGTTGTCATTTACAAGAGTTGTCTTGGTCATGATATCTCTTCACAGCAATGAAAACCGTAACTAATACAACCACCAAACAGCTTTTTCTGGCAACCTATAGTAAGCTATACACAACAACTTCCATGCCATCGCCTAAATGATACACAGAGATATTGCCGGCACCCATGACCTTGACACGGAGGGCAGAACAGACCTACATTACAGTCTCTTTGGCTGGCAGCAGAGGCAAACTCCCTGAGGGCTCAGGTGGGCAGCTCAAATGAACATCTTCGTGCCTTTCTTTTACTTCCATTTTTCTTATTTGTTTGTCTGTTTTGAAGGGAAGGTTTTTTGTTGTGGTGGTGGTGGTGGTGGTTTTATAGTTTCTCAATTGACATTCACATTTAGCCCTGGAGAAAGTGGACTTCCAGAGACATGATGGAGTCTCTAACAATAATGTTAATAAAAGGAAAGTACAGGGAATGGTTGTATCTGTGAATAGAAATTCTTCCATACACTCACATGTATCCAGGTTAGACTCAGGGTATACAAATACAGTCACACACAATTCTAGGCTTCCACTACATACAACAGCATGCTAGCACACCAGTATTAAAGTATGGAAAGGGGCTGAAGAAATGACCCAGCAGTTAGGAGTATTTGTTGACCGGTCATGAGGACTGGAGTTTAAATCTCAGCAGCCACATAACAAATTGGACATTGAGCATGCTTGAGCACACACACACATACATATGCATGAACATACACATACATGCACACACATGCACATATACTCACGCACACACACAACTGTAATTCAAATTCTGATGGAGGCACAGACAGGAGAATTACTGGAGTTAGATCCTTCCAGAGTGGCCAAGAAAATGCAAACCTCAGATTCAGCCAGAGACCCTGCCTCAAAAGAAACTGTTATTGGAGGACACCCAAGCCCCTCTTTAGGCCACTGCACTCACACATATGAACACATACATGCACACACACTTACACAGACACACGCATGCAAATCAATAATCTGAAAAAATGCTGGAAGAAGAAACATGAAACCCAAATGTTTCTCTCCTTCCTGCAAAATTCCACCAAACACTTTTAGGTCAGGCTACAATTGCTTTAAAATGTAGTGATTTGATTAAGTGCATATTAAATTACATAAGATACTTGAGCAGAAGAGACTCTCAACAATTTTTAATAAAAATGGCTAAAAGTTTTCTTTAAAGAAAGTTGGGAGGTGGCTCAATGGCTAAAATAACTAGCTGACCAAGCTGTGCCCCATTTCCACTGTTCCCATTGATAGGTCTCAAGAGTCGAGACTGGTCCCTGCTATCCTTGATAAAACATGAACCAAGTAACCATTAATACTCTTCAAACACTTATGAAAGACCTAGTATGTCACAATTACCATCTTTTAAAACACATTGTCACATAGAGCCTCTATAGTGACTCTTCCAAGTAGACAATATTTTCGGTAAAACAAAATGAAACTCAAAGCTTTAAGTGCTTTGCCCAAGTCAGAACACAACTAGGAAGCTTGAGTCCAGGTGTGATTAAAGCCAAGTTCACCATCACAGTAAATGTGCTTTTGAGGGACTTTTTCCCAGATGTTTGGA
Source organism: Mastomys coucha (assembly GCF_008632895.1). NCBI lineage: Eukaryota > Metazoa > Chordata > Mammalia > Rodentia > Muridae > Mastomys > Mastomys coucha. The sequence continues at coordinate 35,215,092 of NW_022196906.1, read as the reverse complement.
GGGTTTTCCTGTAAGTGAATGGCTCAGGCCATGCCAGGCACCTTCCCAAGAAGAATCAAGGGGAAGCCACCAGCATGGGACACTCTATTTCTCACCAAATATTTTCTCATGTATCCTTCTGGGAGTTAGAGAAAGACAATAAAGTGCAAACACTCTTTAGAGAGTATTTGTAAATACTCTGAGAGAGCCAGAATATTGAAATGCATATAAGAGTGTAAATATGGGTACAGCAAATGGCCTGATTTTACAATGGAAGCACAAATGATTTTAATCTGTAAGTGATTGAAAGAGTTAAAAGAGCAAGAATAGTTCTGACCTGTAAGCATTAGATGAGCCCAACTAATCTCAGTATCCACAGAGTTTTTCTCAAGCGCAGTCACCCTTGTTCATTTATATAGTATCTAAAGTCACTTTGGCACACAGAATCAGGCAACTGCAACACAGGTCGATGGCCTGCAAAGCCTAACATATTTTCTATGGCTCTTTATAAGAAAAAAAAAAATGCTGGTATAAATCATGATGCAGGCAGCCACTTCTGCAATGTTTGTTTTGACTGAGGTAGCAAGAAAATGGAGAAGAGAAATAGGTGAGACTAATGTCTATTTAAAAACCACAAAAGGACCTGGTATGACCAACGCTTGGGAGGTAGAGGCAGAGGCAGGAGGATTAGAATTTCAAAGCCAGATTTGGCTACACAGTGAGCTGGAGGCCAGACTGTGCCTCTTAATTAAGAAATTAATTATTTAAAAATGCAGCACAAATGATGACAAACTGAAGGGAAAACAAAAAGTAAGAAAAGACACATCACAGATATGATGGCTCACACCTTTAATCCCAGCACTCAGGAGGCAGAGGCAGACAAATCTCTAAGAGTTCAAGGCCAGCCTGGCCTACAGAGTGAGTTCCAGGACAGCCAGGACTACACAGAGAAAGCCTGTCTCCAAAGAAGAAGGAGGAAGAGAAGGAGGAGGAAGAGGAGGAGGAGGAAGAAGAGGAGGAAGAGAGGAAGAAAAGGAAAGGAAAGAAAGACAGACAGACTTGACACATCAGGAGTCTGGCCAGATGGCTCAGTGGACAAAGGGGCTTGCCTAAATGTAATCCCTGGAGTCCATATAGTGGGAGGAGAGAACCTATTCCTGTAAGTTAACCTTTGATCTCCACACATGCACTGTGGTATGCACACTCAAGCCTGTACATGCAAGTACATGCACTCGCGTGCGCGCCCCCCCCCCCACACACAGACACACACACATACACACACAATTAATAAATAAAAACAAAATAAAAGAAGGAAGAAAAAAAACACATCAACCTCATAATGTCACCTTTGATCCACCCTAGACATATAAAAAAGTTAACCACCTACTTCAATCTATCAGTTCAAAGACAACTAAAAGTTATAATTAACACCACCTTCCATAATGTTCCACAATGCACCTCTTATAGCCAGCTCCCTAACACTCATCTCTTCAGAAGGCTTTTTTCTTTTCTTTCTTTTTCTTTTTTTTTTTTTTTT